>NC_084718.1:17692271-18004889 GCF_033807575.1 Cydia pomonella | reverse complement strand
TACTAGAGTCGGCATCCGTAACAAAATGTTTCCGCACCTCAATGAAGGGCCGGCACTTCATTGCGTCTAGTCTCTGACTACTGGCGTGATGCCACGAATGTAACTTTAAAAAAATAATAAAGATTAAAGATGCGTTTCTGCATTATGAAAATGAATTCTAATAATATCAGGAAACGGCTAGGCTAAGAGGCTAGTATAAAATAGAATATCATATAGAATAATATTTAATTGATATCCACTAACGTCCCTACGTACTGCCATACGATAAATAAGTAAAAATAAATATACATTTCTGATACGAATAAAAATCAAAGTTAATGATTTCGTGATACAAGTGTGATGTTATCTTAATTGCAGCATCATTACGAACGGCCTTACATTACCTATCTGCGTCGAATCGATTTTTAATTCCTTCCCCCCCCCCCCACTACCTTCTGGATTGCGTGCGAGTTACTAAATGTTGTGGTTTTATGAAAACATATTAAATTAAAATTAAATATAAATTGGGCAGATGATATGGGATGGAGCTTATATTAACTTAATAATTGATTTAGAGACGTTGTTAGTTAATAGGTTCACGTGATCATTCGTATTGGATTTTATAAAATATACATGACATTTTTATAATATAAATAATATAATAATAATTCAGCCTATATACGTCCGACTGCTGGGCACAGGCCTCCTCTCATGCGCGAGAGGGCTCGGGCTATAGTCCCCACGCTAGCCCAATGCGGATTGGGGACTTCACATACACCTTTGAATTTCTTCGCAGATGTATGCAGGTTTCCTCACGATGTTTACCTTCACCGAAGAGCTAGTGGTAAATATCAAATGATATTTCGTACATAAGTTCCGAAAAACTCATTGGTACGAGCCAGGATTTGAACCCACGACCTGCGGATTGAAAGTCGGACGTCATATCCACTCGGCCACCACCGCTATAAGCTAATATATATAAGATAATTTATTTATATAAATATGTTTAATTCGTAGCCTTTAGGATATTCATTTACTTCATTAAAATACAGTACTCATTTGTAATTTTCATTTAGTATTATTGGCATTTCACACAAAGATAAAGGTTACATGCGGATTTCGACTGCTGATTGATCATTTGCGTCGCTTGCCGTTACAACACTGTATTATTTCACAAAAACGATTCACAAACGCTCATTAACAAAACATTTTTGAAAAAGTAATCTTTTACTTAGATAAAACCCAATCCGCAAATGTTTAATCTGTAAACGATTACAAAGTAGGAGTTTCATAAAATCCCAAAATAAAAACTAAACAAAGTCCCTCGCCGCGTCTGTCTGTATGTTCGCGATAAACCCAAAAAAAACGAACGGATTTTCATTCGGTTTTCACCCATTAATAGAGTACCCCTCTATATCTTAAAAAGCGTTTCAACTATCTTTCCTCGGTCCGCTGTGCGGAGATGCATCTCCTTGCTCTACCACCTTCATCATCAAAATTTTATAGCAACTCTTTTTCTTTTCGTGCTGTTCGGTTGTGGAATGCTTTGCCATTAGACATTAGACGTGCTAAATCCCTTCCCGTTTTCAAAAATCTTTTGAAGACTCACTACCTTTCGCTGCCTTAACTTGCCTTTATTTATGATTGTATAATATATAATGTATGTATGTATATATGTATTTATTTTATTAGTATGTAGGTATGTATTATATTGTTTGCGTCTTCATTTTGTTGAATTATATGTATATCGGCACTACCCGTTCAATGTTGTAAGTTCATTGTTTCCTGCTACCCAAAGGTTGTCTGGAAGAGATCGCTTCTTAGCGATAAGACCGCCTGTTGTTACCTAACTTTTACGTGTTTTTTCATTTCCTGTCTATTTTTAAATGTATGGTGCACAATAAAGAATATTTACTTACTTACTTACTTACTTAATTCTTGAGGAAAGTTTAGGTGTATAATTTTTTAGTTTGCCCGTGCGATGACGGAGCGGGTCGCTATACAATAAGGATAAATTGGTAAGTCGCAATTCTAACCTAACCTAACCAAAATTTCTTCTCAACTCCGATGCCGATGGCTCTCCAAATTTAAATAGCCTAAACGTGATAAATTGACATTTAAAAGGTTATTGACTGGGCCAATGTTATCGGTTCAGACGACTGGTTGTCAAACCCGTCTAGCGACTTATGCAATAGCGTAGGATGAATTCTCCCACAGATGTTTTGGGTGTGTGATATAATTTCCTGTTTATTGAATTATGATTATTAATATTATGATGTACTTAAATTTAAAAGAGCCGGTGGCCTAGCGGTAAGAACGTGCGACTTCAATCCGGAGGTCGCGGGTTCAAAGCCCGACTCGTACCAATGAGTTTTTCGGAACTTTGTACGATATTATTTGATTTACCAGTCGCTTTTCGGTGAAGGAAAACATCGTGAGGAAATCGGACTAATACTAATAAGGCCTAGTTTACCCTCTGGGTTGGAAGGTCAGCTGGCAGTCGCTTTCGCAAAAACTAGACAATGCCTACGCCAATTCCAAGTTAGTCTAGTTAAGGCACCTGTTTGCTAATGGTTAAACCCAACTACAATACTTGGGCATTCGGCCAATAACATAAACACGGAAACAAAAAATAAGGTAAGTACAGTATTGTAATTTACAATGTTAAGTATAAAGGAACAATGGAATATTACTGCCTCGGGTGAGAATTATCATAGGTACCATCATTACCACGATGACGCGCAGATTTGTCAAATCTAACCTTTAATAATATGACGATACGTGTCAAGCCACGCGTCTTCGTGAATGACACGATCTATAGTTTCCTCGTTAGCAACTAGCTAACTAACTAGCTGCTTAAACTACGTCCACAAGAGAGGTATGGGCATTGTGAATGTCATCTCGCTTTGTGTGGTAGGGCACAGCACAGCGGATGTTATTCCAGATCTAGAGCAGAGCCCAACTGGGGAAGTACCTCCACCTTACAGAAAACAGCAGCCAAATAACACTAGACCCTACTCATAGTGTTGTGTTTCTGCCGGTGAGTAAGGTTGCCAGGGCTCAACGAGGGGAGGGAGGGTTGTTAGGGTCGGCAACGCGCATGTAACTCCTCTGGAGTTGCAGGCGTACATAGGCTACGGAGACTGCTTACCACCAGGCGGGCTGTATGCTTGTTTGCCACCGACGTAGTATAAAAATAATATCCAGTTTTTTTATAATACATGAGGTTAACGAGAAAGCTTTTACCATTGCCAACTTGCAATACCTGCCGGCCTAGCCAAGGTGATAATCGCTATTGCTACGACAACGATACGCTTTGTCTCTATCACTCTTCCAAATTAGTGCGACAGTGACAGTTGCGTTTCGATCGCTACGGAGCTTAAGCCATTGGCATGTTATCTCGCGGCCTAGGGCCCATTTCTCGAACGGTATTAGACTCATAATATTAGTCCACGAACTGTCAAAACGTATGGGTTACCATGACAATACACTTTTTTTTCAGACTCTAATAATATTAGACTAATACCGTTCGAAAAATGGGCCCCTGTCAAACGTATGAGTTAATACCACGGCAACACACTATTAATATTATAGTTGCCATTTATATATTGTATATGTGTAAGTATAAATATATATATATTGTATTATATTATATTGTATATTTATTAGTATATTAGGTATTGTTTTAATACTTATATAAGTAGTATGTGTGTTTGTATTTAATAGTCTCCATATTTAGCTCCTTGCACTACCTGTTGACTTTTGTATGAGTTCGAAATTTCCTGCTACCTAAAGGTTGTCTGGAAGAGATCGCTTTTTAGCGATAAGACCGCCTGTTGTTACCTGGTTCTATTTTCCTTTAAAATTCATTTGTAGTTTTACATGTATGTAAACTGTATAATTGTTGGTGCAATAAAGAATATTTACTTACTTACTTACTTACTTAATATTAGACTAATACCGTTCGAGAAATGGCCCTCTCTATGAGTCTAATATTATTAGTGTGTTTGGTAACCCATACTTGACAGTTCGTGCACTAATATTATTAGTCTACCTAATACCGTTCGTGCCGGTATTTAAGAAGGGTTATATTGGTCTGGAAATATCACTCAATCAGAAGGCCAGTTGATAAAATTAAGAGAAAATTACAAAACTCGTGATAATATGTGATCTAATTAATATTATTGATGGAATGTAGGTTTATTACCTACGTTCACGTAACGTTTGATCCATCGTTGGTGAGAACGGGATCAATATGTTTATCAATAGACATTTAACCTAGTAAATAATAAGGTTGATGTGGAAAAGACCGTCTATCAGGTAAGACCGGGATCTTTCGTCGCTTCTAACAATTAGTCAATAACAGATACTGTGTGTGTCGATTTGAAAAAGTATACCAGAGTGGCAGATATATTCATCCGCTTCTATTGAGCAAACTGTACAAACGCATAAATGGAGTTAGATTTAGGCATGACCTAGCCTAGAACAATTTGGTGCGTCACCGGCGCCCAGTCATTGGTGCAACTGCTCTGAGTGGATCCTAACGAGTTTCACCGCAACCGCACTCACAATATGGTATCAGAGGATCAAAGTCTGCTGTTTGAATTTGGAATTTGCGCGAGAATACGGTAAACGATTTTTCAGACCAGCTCATAAAGGCTCTCTTTATACTTCAAGAACTGATGACAAAATTGCATTTTATCCACAAGTGAGTATCTTGTCAGCTGGTAGAATTTACTTGTAAGAGATGATGAATGATGATGGTGATGATGATGATGAAGGTTGACTGGTAGAGAATGCCTTACGGCATTAAGTTCGCCTATTGTACAGTGTGTTTTCTTATGTGCAATAAAGATTAAATAAAATAAATAAATAAATGGTTTTAAATGATGATTTTTTGACGATCGGTCTGACCTAATGGGTAGTGATCCTGCCAATGAAGTCAATGGTCCTGGGTTTGAATCACGGCAAGGGCATTTATTTGTGTGATGAGCACAGTGATTTGTTCCTGAGTCATGGATGTTTCATATGAATTTAAGTATTTGTATATTATATTATGGATATCGCTGTCTGAGCACCCACAACACAAGTCTTCTTGAGCTTACCGTGGGACTTAGTGAATTTGTGTAATAATAACTTAATAATAATATCCCTATAATGTTTATTTATTTAAGCAAACTAAAGTTAAATAACCATACCTTCATCACGCAAAATAGGCGCAAGTCGTCGAGTTGCGGAAAATCGCCCGTAATACAATACAATCATATCATCATCTCTGTCTACGACCCATGTCTGTGATACGACGTGTTGGGTGCAAGAATGTGTTTATTGAAAAACTAGAAGTTAAAAAAAAATTGAAATATAATAACATTTAATGTCCAAACTATAAAACGAAATGTGAAATAATCCCCCCTGGATTGTACCTGGCTCAAAAGTCTATTCCCGCTGCGTTTCCTCGCTGAACCGCAATGGAGACCTGCTGAACCAGATACGACCCAGAGCGAAGATCGCAGCCCCTCTCTCGTAAGCGACGCCCTAACTCCTTAAAAAAGGAGCGAGCCTCTGAACCCCACGGCCCCGCTGTCTCAGTGGCCACCGGTACATAGTCATAAGCTGATCCCAACGCAGAGTACTTTGCGTGCTTAGACTTTGCCACGGACTCCGCTGCTGAGCCAGAACTTGTGGTGTGCATCAAATGGGATGCAGCGTAAGTGCTGACACAAGTTGCATCCCATTAAAGGCAGCGCCCACTTTGCCATGGAATGGAGGTAAGTCCGTCAGGCCTTTTACCGTCTGTGCGACTATATCCCGGTGGCTCCAAAACGCACCGCACATTAGCCGATACCAAGGCCCGCCACACGATCTCGTTAATTTGTAATGTTATACATTTACCCCCTTATTCATGAACGTGTACTAAAGTTACGAAGCCGCTAATAATCGTTGGTCCCTTTCCATCATACCGATACGTCGGAAAGGGACAAACGATTATCAGCGGCTTCGTAACTTTAGTACACATTTATGAATAAGGGGGTTATAATTTATCTCGCGTTGGTCTCTCGATGACTCTCGCTGTTGTGACTCGCTGTACTCGTGGTTATTACATGGATAAAAAAATTGTCTGACCTTGACATTTTGTATGGGAGAGTAAATTTTTATTCGCGATTTCAGTATCGGTCCCATAGTAAAAGTTGCTCAGTATGACCTATATATTTCACCCCGTAAATTATTGCAGGTGATTAAGTAAACACCCTGTATGAGGACGTGCGCGTTGCAGTGTGACAGGGGTGCTGCAAACGTCTACGCTTATGTCGACGCATACGTGCTGCACACGCAACTGGTGTGGCGCAGCCTTTACGTACACGCATTCGTGCTGCAAACGCTACTGGTGTGGCTCAGCTTTAAAAAACTTAAATTATGATTATGACATAGTCTGAAGAACTTTAATAAGTTCTATAAACTTACTTGAAAGTCTAAATTATCCTCCAATGCGTTGAAGTCTGGACATCTTTAAAACGTAAATATCAAACTCAAAGAATGCTATTGAAAATTCCCACCCCTACCCCTAGGGGGAGCCAGCTGATCCCACCCTGTAATTAGACACGACTTTACACTGAATAAGGGAAGAATTTTATTATTAAACGACTAGAGACGGGGGTTGACTTTGTTTTTCCTGTGTGGCATCTATACTTATTAAAAATAAATCCGGACAAGTGCGAGTTGGACTCGCCCATCGAGGGTTCCGTACTTTTTAGTATTTATTGTTATAGCGGCAACATAAAAACCTTATCTGTGAAAATTTCAACTGTCTAGCTATCACGATTCATGAGATACTGGTGACAGACGGACAGACAGACAGATAGACAGACAGACCGACAGACAGATAGACGGACAGATAGACAGACAGACAGACAGTCAGACAGACAGACAGACAGACAGACAGACGGACGGACGAACAGCGGAGTCTTAGTAATAGAGTCCCGTTTAACCAAAGATCTATGTGGTTTTTAAAAAATTTTAGGGTATTATAAAACATAAAGTCAAGTAACTTATAAAAACGCTGGTAGCCTAGCGGTAAGAGCATGTGACTTGCAATCCGGAGGTCGCGGGTTCAAACCCCGGCTCGTACCAATGAGTTTTTCGGAACTTATGTACGAAATATCATTTGATATTTACCAATCGCTTTTCGGTGAAGGAAAACATCGTGAGGAAACCGGACTAATCCCAATAAGGCCTAGTTTACCCTCTGTGTACCATGAGCCGTGGCAAAATGCCGGGACAACGCGAGGAAGATGAAAGTCAAGTAACTTATCTTTTTTTTTTTTTTTTTCTTTTTTTTTTTCTTTTTTTTATGTAATAGGCTGCAAACGAGCAGACGAGCCGCCTGATGGGAAGCAGTCATCGCCGCCCATGGACATAAGCAACATCGGAGGAGCCACTTATGCGTTGCCAACCTTTGAGAACCCTAAAAACCTGCTTCTTGAAGAACCCCATGTCATAGCGCAAGGGAAACACCTCAGAACTATACCGACATTAGTATTGAAAGTTTTGTGCATATGTTCCGTCTGTACAGCGAGGTCACGTTTCTTGCGGCTGTGCGCAAATTGCCGTCGCCTACTCTCGTTTTTGTCCTTTAGTGACGCAGCTTAGAATGGCGCGGGGTGTATACTCATTAAAATAATTTGTTGCAAAGAGAATAGCTGGAGAGCTAGTAGACATTTAAGTGTCAGTACCTGGGCGACCGAGCTTTGCTCGGTTATAACTATTTATTGTAATATGGTGGTCTATAGGTGATAATCGTTCGGGCGTTCTCTCGTTTCGGAGGCCAAGATTCGTTTTGGATCGCTGAGCCAAAGCAGTTAGTTAGTTAGTTTAGTTATAGGTGATAATCTTAATTACATTTTTTTACTAAATTAAACTTGTCTAAAACAATAAAAATTCAAAAATTATATATAAACTAAAAAAAAAACAAAAGTTAATCACCGGGCGAGATTCGAACCCGTAACACTCGTTTAGCAGTCCGCGTCTTAACCCGCTGGACCAGACGGACAGTGGCCGGCAATACGAAATTAGCGACCATATTCTGCGTCGAAAGAAAAACGCATGAAAACTCGAAAACACGCGTTTTCCCAAACATAAGACTAATCTAGATAGATTGTATACCCCCAATAACCCCCATATACCAAATTTCAGCGAAATCGTTAGAGCCGTTTCCGAGATCACAGAAATATATATATTTATATATATACAAGAATTGCTCGTTTAAAGGTATAAGATAAATATAATACATAGAGTTTAAACTCTGTACATATAGTGCTAAAGTTAAAATTTGTCTGAAAAGGATGACGTCATCACCAGGAGGTTAAGAGGTACTTGTTGAAAATTTGTCTCATACTTCTCCTACTCGTATTATACCCTAACTCAGAACTGCAGACCTGGCTAGTGGGTAGTGGGGCTAAATCGACCCTTATATTTTTAAAGTCATAAGTTTTATAAAGCAAAAAATGTTCTTAACGCAATCAGTAATTTATTATACGATGAAATAGAACTAAAGAGTAGTTAAAAAAATAAGCCATGTAAGTTGGCCGGTTCTTTAACCTTTGAAAAAAATTATAAATATGTACTTGAGGCAACTTTTACAGGTCAGGTATTAATTGTAATATTAAACAGATATCCTCAAAAAAGAGACCTGTTGGGCGTCCAACTCCACGGTTTAAAGACTCCTGTAAGCGAATAGTAAGGACATAGCGGGATGGTTGGTGGGAAACGCGCCGAAATGAGACCGGAATGGTGTCACGACGTTAAAGTCGGAATATCAAAGCACGACGATGACTGGCTGGAGCACCTTAAGCAGAAAAGTTTTCGTCGCGCTCTACCACCTCCTGCCGACTCACGTTTTATGTGCGATCGATGTGGGAAGAAATGTCGCGCTGCTATAGGACTTTATAGCCACCAACGGCGATGCCCCGCCCCATGAACCCGCAAGCGCCGCAACAAGCATCTACAGCAGATGATCTGGCTAATGATGATGATGATCCTCAAAATTACAGATCATTTTGTTAGACTTTACCACTCACACTCACATCTTATAACACAAAGTCCCCCGCCGCGTCTGTTTGTATGTATGTTCGCGATGAACTAGCTGAACGGATTTTCATGCGATGAATAAACGCCGACGCCCAGAAGACGCTAGTGTGGGGTGGCCCTATATCGATTATAACTAGAGTTTTGCTTGGTGCGCGGGGCCCGAGGGCCCCGCGGTAGTCGTGTAGTTTGTTGTTTGTGTTGTTGTTAGTGTTGTTGTTAATGTTGTTGTTGATGAGTTGTTGTTGTAGGTGTCGTTGTTTGAGTAAAAAGTTTGTTTTCCAAAGGGAAGAAGTGGTGCAGTTGTACTTTTGCTGCGCGTGCGAGCATGCACTCGGCCTCGCGTATGTTGTTGTATATGTTGTTGTTGTAGTGTTTGTTGTTGTTGCTATTGTTTAGGTGTAAAAGTTTGTGTTTTCCAAAGGGAAAAGGTAAAGCAGTTGTACTTTTGCTTGCAAGGAATGGTCCGCGTGCGAGCACGCACTCCCGCAGCTCGGCCTTCGGCCTCGCGTGCTTGGGCGATCCAATGGGACGCTCCGGGCCTTCGGCCCTACGCGGAGCTCGGCCTTCGGCCTTCGCTGGGTTTCGAAGCTCAGCGTCGGGCCTTTGGCCCGCCGCTTCGCTTATTAAGACAGTTAACTTGTAACCGGTTCGCTCTATAAATGCAATTTTCCCGTTATTTTTAGTATAAAGAATATTTGTTTTCCAAAGGGGAAAAGTAATGCGGTTGTACTTCCGACTTGGGCCGCACTCTCGCAGCTCGGCCTTCGGCCTCGCGTGCTTGGGCGATCCGATGGGACGCTCCGGGCCTTCGGCCCTACGCGGAGCTCGGCCTTCGGCCTTCGCTGAGTTTCGAAGCTCAGCGTCGGGCCTTCGGCCCGCCGCTTCGCTTATTAAGACAGTTAACTTGTAACCGGTTCGCTCTATAAATGCACTTTTCCCGTTATTTTTAGTATAAAGAATATTTGTTTTCCAAAGGGGAAAGGTAATGCGGTTGTACTTCCGCTTTGGGCCGCACTCTCGCAGCTCGGCCTTCGGCCTCGCGTGCTTGGGCGTTCCAATGGGACGCTCCGGGCCTTCGGCCCTACGCGGAGCTCGGCCTTCGGCCTTCGCTGGGTTTCGAAGCTCAGCGTCGGGCCTTCGGCCCGCCGCTTCGCTTATTAAGATACTCGGGGAGAGTTGGTTTCGCTTCGGGAGTAGTGCGGGAAGTTGGAGCTTAAACACGACCCAATAGTAAAAGTGTCTTGACAAGCTCACGTCGGGCCTTCGGCCCGCCGTTTCGCTTGTCTAAGACACTTTTCCTATTGGGTCGTGTTTAAGCTCCAACTTCCCCCTCTCAGGTGACGCTTCGGGCCTTCGGCCCTACGCGGAGCTCGGCCTTCGGCCTTCGCTAGCCTCGACGCGTCGCCGGCGGGCCATCGGCCCGCCGGCTCCGCTTATCAAGACAGTTGACTTGGTAGAACGC
Organism: Cydia pomonella; assembly: GCF_033807575.1. Taxonomy (NCBI): domain Eukaryota; kingdom Metazoa; phylum Arthropoda; class Insecta; order Lepidoptera; family Tortricidae; genus Cydia; species Cydia pomonella. Next base: position 17,994,364 of record NC_084718.1, on the reverse strand, counting down.
TTGGGAGCACCTTGTGCACGCAGCTCGGCCTTCGGCCTCGCTTTAAATTACTGGGAGTTGCACGCTTGGGGGTCGGGGAGAAGGCTCCGGGCCTTCGGCCCTCCGCCGGGGTCGGCCTTCGGCCTCCCAGCCTGAAGCTCGCCCTTCGGGCTCGCTTAACACAGTTTTTATATAGGATTTCGCTTTGTTCCTCACGCCCGCAGCTCGGCCTTCGGCCTCGCCCAAAATTACTGGAAGTAGGACACGCTTGGCCACTCGGGGTGAAGCTCCGGGCCTGGCGGCCCTCCGCGGGGTCGGCCTTCGGCCTCCCAGCCTGAAGCTCGCCCTTCGGGCTCGCTTAACCTACTTGAAAATTTGACTTTGCCCCTGTCCGCCGCCATTTTGGATTTTTCCAAAAAACTTTTTTTCATATGGTAATATTGGCCCCCAGGCTCGCCGCATGCAAAACCTCAGCGCGCTCGGACCAACATTAAAAAAAGAAAAAAAAAAAGTCGGCCATTTTGAATTTTTTTTTGATGCAGTTTTATTTGTCTCGGGGCCCTCTATGACATTTGGTCGAGCACCCCCCACCTATCACGCACCGTTTGAGAGTTGCCATACAAAAGTAAACTGGCCATTTTTCCGCCATCTTGGATTTTTTCCAAAATTTTTTTTTTTCATAGGAGTCATTGGGGCTCCGAGATACCGCGACCAAAATTTCAGAGCGCTCGGACCTTTTTGAAGTTTTAGAAAAAAAAAAAGTCGGCCATTTTGAATTTTTTTTTTCTTATTTAGATTCCACTCGGAGCCCTCTATGACATTTGGTCGAGCTCCCCCGACCTATCTCTCACCGTTTAGCATGTGGGGGATTCGAAAAAAAATCCCATACAAATTTTTTTTTGAGCTAAAAAAAAAAAAAAAATTTTTTTTCGAATGCGGGGGCCCATATGTACCCACGTACCGGTTCTCGGCGCTCTCGGACCGTTTTGAAATTTCGGCGCCATTTTGAGTCGGCCATTTTGAATTTTTTTAAATGCCATTCCATTTGTCTCGGGGCCCTCTATGACATTTGGTCGAGCACCCCCCACCTATCTGTCACCGTTTAAAAGTTGCCATACAAAATAAAAGTGGCCATGGTGTCCGCCATCTTGGATTTTTTCCAAATTTTTTTTTTCCATACCAATCTAGAGGGCCCCGAGATTCCGTGACCGAAATTTGAGCGCGCCGGGACCGACTTGAAAATCGGCCGCCATTTTGAATCCGCCATTTTGAAAAAAAAAATGGCGGCCTCCGAAACTGCCCGGGGTCCTCTGTGACATTTGGTCGAGCACCCCCCCACTATCTCCCACCGTTTAGCCGGGCCGTCAAACATTTTTCTGTCCCGATCCGGTAGACCGGATGTCGGATTTTTCCGGAGGTCACCGGACCGCCCCCTGTACGACCGTACCAAACTCGAATCCCCCCCGCGCCTCCTTCCGGGAGAACAATTCGTGTCGATTAACGTTCGGGCTGCAGCTTTATATAATATAGATATTTCATAATTACAAAATAGTACTGTCTTACCCCCTTATTCATAAACGTCTACTAAAGTTGACAAGCCACTAATAATCGTATGTCCCTTTCGACGTATTGGTATGATGGAAAGGGACAAACGGCTTGTCAACTTTAGTAGACGTTTATGAATAAGGGGGTTAGATTATAATTAGGTATATCGACATCGAATCACAGTAATTTTTACTTGTTCTCGTACTTTTGTGTTGTTGTTGTGTGTTTGTTTGTTGTGTTTTACCAAATTGCACCCGCCAAATCCTGATATGCATATACGAGTATCCTGATAACCCCATTAGATTTTAAATATGAACATTACCTGAATAAAAACATCAAAAGCACGACTCACGTAACACCTATTTAGAAAAAAACGCGTTACACTTGTTGTAATAAGCATAAATCAAAAACATGTGAGCACCGCTTTCTATTCCATGTCATGAATGACTAACGGGCGGTAAGTGCGCCAAAGGAACTATATACGTATACCGACGGCGACCGGTCTGGCCTAGTGGGTAGTGAGCCTGCCTATGGTCCTGGGTTCGAATTCGGGTAAGGGCATTTATTTGTGTGATGAACACAGATATTTGTTCCTGGGTCTTGGATGTTTTCTATGTATTTAAGTATTTGTATATTATATATATCGTCTGATTACCCACAACACAAGCCGGCCGGCCTGGCTTGTCGTGGGACTTAGTCAATTTGTGTAAGAATGTCCCTATAATATATTTATACCGCGTGCGGCCTATAAGGAGCAAAAAATTAAACTGTAGACCAAAAGTGGCGCTTTTTATTACAGAAAAATATTATTGTTGTCAAAATATTGAAAAAAACATAGTATGTATCGGGAACATTGAAAAATAGTACACCGATTTGAATCACTTAAAAATCTAAGTCGCATACCTACTATGCGATGCGATATCGATGAGATTTGTATACCCCTCTCTTTAGTGATGAAATATGATATGTATAGTACCATTGACTATAATATAGTATGATATATGTATATTATATATAATATGAGTGGCAGCCCTACTGTAGGCTGTTCTTCTCAAAAAATTGTTTAGTGACTTAAAAATAACTTGTGTTTTGTTTTTTGTAACACTTTAAAATTTATTTTAAGGCTGTAAATGCGATTTTTGTTATTTATTTATTTCAACAATATATGCAAGTTTACAGTACTAGACCAAAGCACTTACATATAAACTATATCAAACTATAAATTAAGCCTTATCTCTAATTTCTCACACTAAAATTTTATATATATTATTGTCAAATTTCATTTAATTGCCTACTTTTATTGCAATGCTATTGTCGAGATACAGCTTAACACACCTCACGAAAACACCATATGTGACATTATCTACGATGATCCCATATTATAAACAACGCCGCGCTACGCAGTGTGGCCTAAGCGCCATCGACAATAAGGTCCCTTTTCATAGATAATGTCACATATCGCGATTATACCGCGCGTTAACCGTGTAAACTGTTTTGTGGGACTCCGTATCTGTTTGAGATGTATCATTTTATGTTAATAATAAATAATAAACAAATCAATAATAAATAAATAAATAATATCGCGAAGGATTATCGTCGTATTAATATTTCATTTAAATGAAAAATAATTTTGTAAAGACTTAAAAGTTATTGAAAAAAAGTGTCATCGTTTGAGAAATACAATTACAATATATGTGTAAGCTATTTGCTTATGTTACAGGCCCCATCCGGTATACGAATCATTTGAGGCTGATTTTTCTTTCAATGAGCCATTTATTCTTAGTAGTTAAACAGATATTTTTTTTCTCCAATTAGGATCGAAATATTATATATATATACTTAATTAGGATTCTGAGTAGAAATAGCGTAAAAAATCTCAAAAAAAAAAAAAAAATCACTAGGCACAACAACGCATAATTTCTCGCGAAATTAATTCCCAATTCAAAGTAATTCCACCATACCCTTTAATAAATATAAATGTCATTTATTTTGGTACATACGCTGTTACTTTTAACTTAATTTATCAAGCAAACAAAAATTATGTTTTTATTATACTAAATTGAACTTAAAATTATTATAGTGTTTAACTACTCGTAGAGCCAGGCACATACACAAGTTATAACTACATAAATCAGTTATACATTGCGGATGAAAATGCTTAGTAGCCTGAGACTGGCTGACAATTTTTAAGCTTTGTCAACTAACGTGGGCGACGCGTTATCTCACACCGGGTTAATTTGACGGAAAACGCGAGATAACTATAACCTATTACACTACTAAGCGACCGATTATGGTCGTTACGATCTCAACGCAACTGCGCTTCTGTTTTGTATACATCTGTTGAGTTTTTATATATCATTTTAAATTGTATACAACATACACAGGGTTTTTTTTTAAACTCCGTTATCTTCAGATTGTGGCTAAGTACATTTAAGGAAACGAAATGGCATAGAAAATTTTCAAGAAAATATATTTTTTTATTCATAAAAAGTACTTAAATGATGGTTAGCGTTGTTGTAACGCGGGTGTTTCATTTGGCTCAGCCGAATAAGGGTCTCCCCAAACTAGTCGACGCCGTTTCGGCAAATCGCGTACGGAAAAAGCTTTATGTCAACGCAATAAGAGCGAATAAATCGTAAATCGGCTCGGCCCACGCGAAACGACGTCTTTCGACGGGAAAACGGCGTTTTGCCGTAAAGCTGTTCGCATTCGTACGACGCTGTTTGCAGCCTACCGCACACGTTCGCATTCATAAATCTCCTTATACCGCCGTACGGTGCCGGAAAGAGTTGAACGGCTCCGATCACGGCCGAGTACCTACGATAAGGACCGGTCAGAGCTGGCGGAAGCCGTTCAGCGTCTTCGACGGCCGAACATAACTGACGACGGCCGAACAGAGCCGATGACGGTAAAAATGCTGGTAAGCCTTTTTTTCCATGCCCGTCTACGTAACATATCCATCATCACAGGTTATTATATAATATGTAACAATTACCAAGGAAAATAATCTTACAGGTCTGTTCAATTTCAAACTCAGGTTGTTACACTTGTTACTAACAACCAGTCTCCAAAAATGAGATTTACGATTGCCGATCACCCGCTGTCCTACATCTGTTCGTCGGACTCAACGGCTGTACATGTGCTGTCTGACGTCTCGACGGCAGGACGGAGCACGGGAGAGCCGACCGTCGCTTTACAACTGTTGCGATAGCAAGTCGCAGGCGATCGGGCGTCTCTACGGCCGCAAGGAGGATGAGACTGCTAAACGCAGGTGTCCAACCGCGGAGACGGTCGATCGGCTAAATGCGAATAGTGTGGTGTAAAACACTCGGCGAAAGCCGACTCCGCGTCGACTGGTTTGGGGAGACCCTAATTGAACACTTTGACATATCAATATCATTATATGTGACATTATCTATGAAAAGGGACCTTATTGTCGATGGCGCTTACGCCGCACTGCGTAGCGCGGCGTTGTTTATAATATGGGATCATTAAGCGCTACCGACAATAAGGTCCCTTTTCATAGATAATGTCACATATCATATCGAACATAGATCTTCTGAGATAATACTTCCATTTAGTAGCAAATGTATTAACTAATACTAAAGACTAATCAATATTTAAATATGCCCTAAGTGAAGTGTACACGCTCGTAGGGGCCTTATCAGAAAGAAATAAATTATGGATTATCTCCAAATTCTCCAAAATTAAGTAATGAGAATACCGGTGTCAGCGTCTTAGAGAAAGCTACTTAATTTAAGCTCAGGAAAGCACCCTTAAAATAAGTAGGTAAACACTTTATTGTACGAGAAAAACAAATATCGAACACATCAGATAGAAAATAATTGTAAAATTAACGGAACTTGAAAAAAAAACACGGTGTATATTGTATAAGGTACAATAAAACCACCCTATGTATAGTCCATGGTATATGGCCCGCCTGATGGTAAGCAGTCTTCGTAGCCTATATACACCTGCAACTCCAGAGCTGTTATACGCGCGTAGCCGACCCTAACTCTCCGCACCATCGTTGAGCTCTGGCAACCTTACTCACTGGCAGGAACACAACACTATGAGTAGGGTCTGGTGTTATTTGGCTGCGGTTTTCTGTAAGGTGGAGGTTCCCCAGTTGGGCTCTGCTCTAGATCTGGAATGACATCCGCTGTGCTGTGCCCTACCACACAAAACGAGATGATATTCACAGTGCCCATATCTCTTACCAATTGCTTAACTAAACAGTTTTTGATAACCAATTTAACGGTTTAAATTATAAATACCTCCCTAATTGGCCTTCGTCTCCTAAGTGCCATTAAATGTTGTAAAACACTCAAAACTCTGAACAAGTAACTGGTATTTACAAATTTTCTAATATCAGGCAGATCAAAGGATGCAAAACAAAAGTATGACAACCGACAATAGCGGACTGTAAAATAATTTATAAAATGGCTTAAGTCAATATAATATTAAAAGGCGTTTAAGCCCTTTTTGAAATAACTTCAGAATGCTCGGTTCACTTACTTCATAATATTTTCAAAGTTGAACATAAAAGGAAAGTTCACTCGAATTATTTCGAAATTCGAATGAGAAATCAATACAAATCAAGACTTAAATATATATAAATAAAGTCGAAGTTCCGTTAAACAGCTTTATTGTCTCTTATAGACTTAAGGCAGGGTTGCCAGGCGTACAATAATTATCGTACATGTACGATAATTTGGGTTCCGGTAGGACGATGTACGATACAATGAGAATTGTCATACACAAAAATACGATTATTTCAGCCCCTGGACAATGCCACTCAAAAAGTCCTCCTTTCACTACACTTAAAACGACCGGGATATAAACCGTGATTACCTTTTATATTATTGAATATGAGTAAAATTATAAAATTGTCTTGTCTTGTCTTAAAAAAAAGCAGAGTATCTTGAGTTTTTTTTTTTTTTTTTACTCTTAATAAAAACATATTTTAACAAGCAAACCCTTGAGTGAGTGATAAGAACCTAGGCGTTATTGACGGAGTGCGCTGTCTATGATTAGATTTTTGTCTCAAGTATTCTAGGTATTGTAGCGCCACCTATTTATGGTTTTTTGTCGGACATTTTTTGGTATATGGAGATTTTGTTCTTTGCCTCTAACTTCCATAACGCAGACGTTAGCGAATAAGTATGTCAATTTGACACTGCCAAGGTAGTCGTGTTAAGACTACTGGCAACCCTGCTCTAAGGCGGTTAAGCCCTCTTTGAATAAACATTAAAGTTGGGTACCGTAAAAGGATTGATGGCAAAATTTCGCGGGACGAAACACGAAACATTGTTATTTTGGTTAGACTTTTACGTGGTTAATAGAATTTGTTAGCTGTGCGTCCGATACGCAGTTCGTCCAAATGATATTTCAATCCGCATTTCGTCCAACTCGTATTTGGTCAAACATAAGTATTCATTGCAATATCTAATTTTGCAGTTGAAGTTGCCGGAGTTGGTTGGAATAAAATCAAACGCGACGGAAATTTTGCGGTCATTTTTTTACAGACCAAAATATAATACGGGACCTACGGGGTTATACTAGGTAAAAAATACCCTACTACCTATAGTAAAGTCACGTCTGAAAATATCGATACGAAAAATGTGCCAAAAATATGTATATACTACCTTAATACATGGGAAATAAAGTCGTGTATACATATTTTTGGCACTTTTTTCTTATTGATATTTCCAGACGAGACCGTACAATACACGGGTGAAGTGGCGAAGGATAGGGCAGAGTGGCGCTCTCTTGTGTCAGAGGCCAAGATCCTATTTGGGTTACTGAGCCAGTGAAGGAGTAATACGAGTAGTATTAGCTTTAGATATAAATTAAAGGTTTTTATTTCGAAAAATCTTTATAAATATTTTATTCGACAATTCTGGGTGATTCTTACCATCTCACCTCGATATTCCATAAACTTATAAAGTAGGTACTTGCCGACCTCTATCAGAATTGGGCGGTGTTGACTATTTGGGAAGTTTGTGAGTATTTTCCTTGTGGAGGGAAGAGGAGTGCCTATACTATCTCGAGAGACAAAAGTTAGGTCCGGGTTGTACTCTTTTCTCCATCTGGCTGATTTAAATGAACCCTTATCTTTTGCGTCGAAGACTAGCTGATAGTTATTATCTTCAGCCCATTGGTTAAGTACGGTGCCATTTAGGTCGTTAGAGTCATAACGCCACGTGGTATGGTGGCTATTGAAATCACCAGCGTATACACAGGGGTGCGGTAAGATCGGTAGACCATCTCCCCATGGGTTGGTAGGAGGCTTATAGATGTTTGCTATGGTCAACTCTTGTGCTTTAATTACCGAGATATAGTAGTTCGGATTTGGTATTTGTGGCAATACCCTGATGTTCGATATTCCCTGTTTGACATAGGTTGCTATACCATGTTTGGGGTGGTTAAGTACGTCAACTAGCCTGTACCCTGGGATTTGGCTAATGGAATAGAATATAAGAGATAGCATAAGCTATTTGAAGGATACTCGGAAATAACACTTTTTTCGGAAACTGAGAATTTAATCTCAAAATGCACAGCTCTAAATGAACTATTACTTATATTTTATAACTCCTCGTTTGAACACACATCACAAACTCTTTCGCATTCCCTTTACGCGAAAAAAATATAAAGTGAATTCCATTATTGTTAAAGCGTGCAAGTGTAGCAGTAATCTTTTCTCACACATTGATATGTATGAGGTTCTGAGTGCTTTGAATAATCTTTAGAATATTTTAGCTTTTTTGTCTCTTTTTTTTTTTATTTATTACGAAAAGGTAAGCATTTGACCACAATCTCACCTGATGGAAAGTGCCGATGTAGTCTAGGATGGAACATGCTTACCTAAAAGATGTCTATTCACTCTCGATTTAAAAAGGTCCAAGTTATAGTGGACTGGGAATAGATTTGCAGGAAGTGAAGTCCACTCCTTTGGCCGTTTTTTTAATTTAGTTATAATGCCGACAAAAGCTTGTTCTGTAGATATATACACCGTGTTTTTTTATTTCCGTTAATTTCAAGGGTGCATTCTTGAGCTTAAATTAAGTAACTGTTTCAAAGACACCGTTATTATTGACTACATTTCAGAGATAATCAATAATTATTTTTTTATCTTATAAGGCATTCACGAGCGTATACACTTAAGGCGTGTTTACATATTGATTAGCGTTTAGTACGAGTACATTTGCTTCTAAACGTAAATACTATCTCGGACGATTGATGTTCGAAATTACATTGATATGTCATAGTTTTCAATTGTTTGGTTGAATTAAAAGTAATGCCCGTGTTAAAACAACGCTTTAGGCAGCATTTAATTACTCATCATACTTCATAATTTTGTTGTTCAACTCAAAACCTTTAAAATCATTTTTAATCAATATTTGTTTATTTTGAAAGCCAAAATAAGAAGTAGAACTCTAGTATAGAAGCTACCAGCACGATTTTTACAGTTAATTACTCTAACTTTATGTTGCAAATGAACAAAAAATGTAAAAGTTCGATGTTTCTTCGGAAACTAATGTAAATCTGTAGCAGGAAATCCCATTTGACTGATGTTTTAGCTCAAATGCGAAAAGTTGCTCTTACTCTACGAGTATATATCATCGATTACAATATTGAATTGAATATTTGTTCCCGAGTTACGAGTATGGAGGTTTTCTATGTATTTAAGTATTTATGTATCTATACAAATATCTATTAGATTAGATTAGATTAGATGATTTATTTCATGAAAGACAATTAGATAATAAATTTGCATTGATGTCAAAAATATAAGAATTTCTATCATGATCGTCAAAATAAAATAATAAAAATGAAAATAATAACAATACTAATGAAATAAAATTATAGCTCCAATAAGGATTGTCAATACAATTAGAATAAATAAGAGAAACAGTAAGTAGGTAAATACTTACAAAAATGCAAAATATAAATGTACAATGTCAAAACTTACGAAAATACGAGAACAATAAAAATAAAAACGATTAATTAATAAAAGAACACAAATAATATCTCCCAATAAGAATCCTCAACACACAACAATATAAAAACAATGAAATAATATCTCCCAATAAGGATCATCTGTATGATAAAGAAAACAATGTCAATAAATAAAAACAATAAGAATAAACACAATTTCTGAATCAAAATGTCAATTCCATGAACTCATTTACTGAGTACAGAGGGTTTTCCAACAAAAGGTTTCTCAATTTACGTCTGAATATTTCGTCGCATTGCTCGTTTCTTATCTCGGCAGGTAGGTGCTCGAAATATATTTATATTTATCATCGTCTAGTATTCATAACACAAGCCTTAAACCGGTCTTCAATAACCATTTTTTGATAAACGTAATATTTTCGGAAAAAATAGCTTAGAATGAAAAAAAAATGTATCCCCCTTTACTTCCCCTAACTTCTGAACCATGGGTCTAAAAATATGAAAAAAATTCGTGAAAATAAAGCTTAGTAAAGAATTTCAAGGAAAACTATAGCGAACCTGACCAGTATAGCCGTTTTTGAGTTTTTGCAAAAAGTCTTTTTCTACGGATGGGTAACTACTGAGCATGGCCCGACACGGTCTTGGCCGGCTTGCTTATTCCAAACTAAAAATTTGAGTTATCATGAAAATTTACGAAAAAACGACGTTTTCTTAAATTGTCTAATTTTGACTCTATGTTAACTTAAACACTTTGTAGCTCCTAAAGTATTGATTGTAGAATAAAAATAAACATAACCAAATTTGTAGGAAATTTTATCAGAAAACTTTTGTCTAATGTAATTATGGTGCTATTTCTACATATATTCAAGATATGATCATAATTCTTAAAAAAGGGACCTTCAACCCTTCACCCTGCACCCTCACCCACCCTCGAGGACTTTTAGTATGATTCTCTGGAGACCACAAGGTATTACTACCAATTTAGAAAACTACACGAATTATTTATCAAGATTTTATTAATTTTCTTCAACTAGTCCTTAAGGACATTCTAAAATCGAATTCCTTTCGTAACCTAACAAACGCCGTAATTATTACGTGACCGTCTTAAACTCTCCAAAACCGAAAGGACACAAGTCATAAGTAATTCGAAGTGTTATGTAACGTTCTGTGTATTGAGAGCGACAGGATGTGCCTATTGGGCCGTCTTTATGCGACGGACACAATTCCGCTCTGTTGTGCGTATGATTGTACTGGAGTAAAGCGAGTCATTTAAATGACCATCGGTGTATCTTAAGGGGCTCCCTGGCACCAATGACCTTTGATCTGAATCCCTAAGTTTTTTAATAGTTTTTGTAGCGTATCATATTAACAGCAACGGCTTTCAGCCCAAGGCACCTTAAGAATCCGACCCTAGACGTCTCCATACAATCTAAGTTACGCTCTCATTTTGAAACTACTTGCTAAAATGACATGAAACTTGTCATGGACATTCTAGTAACATATATCTACGTCTGGGCTATAACCACGAAAATCGAAGTACGTTAATTGCGGGCATTTTTCTCTGTCACTCTAGTTACGTCTTACTGAGAGTAAAAGAGAAAGATCCCCGCAATTTGCGAAGTTCGGTTTTCCCGGTAGGCCCGTGGTACCTACTCGTTGATATGAAGTGTAATACAAAAATAATAGAGCGAGTAAACGTTTTAGGGTCATTCTACAAAAATATCATTCCCCCTGACCATACCTATTTGCAAATTCCCAGGGAATTCCGCATGATTGGCATCTCATTTTTGGTAACTGTGTAACTCGTGCCGAGTTCCATCTACAACCAAAACAGCTAAGCGAGATCTACTGGGAAATTGCGAATAGTTATAGTCAGGGGAATGAGATTCCAAGGGAATGAGAATAGAATGACCCTTTACATACAAAACTTTAACACGCTCTTTTTTATTTGTATCGCAATTTTAGCAACGAAAACTAGTACCAGGTTATGTAAATGTTCATACCAAGGTTCATAGAATTGTTCAATTCAACTTGTTTTAAAATGAGAGCATTAATTTAATTGGAAGCGGCTTTTTGGCGGAGGATTCGTGAATTTCTTAGGATTTGCTACATTAGTATGATTTAGTATTCTATACACAATTTCAATATTTAGACAAGACATGACTAGAGACGCCTCACCCAGCCAAGAACTTGCCTGCTCCGATCTAGCCATATATACCCGTGGACGTAATTTAATGGGGAGTGGCACGCTCTGGAATGGGAAAGAGATAGTTATAATCAGCCGGCTATGTAGCCAAAAGCCAATATTGGAAGGTAGGTGGGGTAGGTTATGTCGTCGAGGGAGAGCGTTGGTGATATGCTTCTCGTCGTTTCCGTTTCGGTCTTCGTAAAATCTATCAAGGTCGATATCATCTTGAGATGTCGTTTGGTTGTCGATTTGAGGTTTTGGTTCTTCGCGTGATTCGCTGTCAGTTTCGTCCAGTTGATATATTTTTCTTGCTGCTTTAATAAATTCGCCCTTGTTGTCTACCATGTTGAGCCGCTCTTATCCAATTTAAATATTTAGCAATTCAAATGATCATAAGTACCTATGAAAATCAGTATTATTTAATAAGAGTCATATGTATATTCAAAACGGGACCCTAAATGAATTGTAGGAAATCAGATGTAACAGATAAAACAAACGTATCTAACGAATACTTACGGCCTTATATTAAATATGGCGGGTCTGAAGTTGTGACAAAAGATCATAACCGGAAAACAGCTGTTTTGTAGATTTTTTTACCGACTATGAGAAGGGTTAATTTTAGCAGTCTATGAGTGTATGTAGGTATGTGTGTGTATGTACATATGTATGTGGTTGTATATTCCGTAGTTTTTGTCGTAGTGTTAAAAAGGGTCTTTAGTGTTTCCCATAAAGTTTTAATCATAATGTATTGTTTGTCCGCATTTTCGTTAGTCATAATTTGGTTTTTCTCAGAAACGCGTAACTTTTCAGTATTGCCATAAAACAAACCTAACCTATCTATAGGATAATTTTACACAAATCCTGATAAGGTTTCGGAATTATGACTAATGATAATGTGACAATCATTATGACTTTCAATCATTTAAGTCAAACAAAGGGATCCGATTAAAAACCAATATTTTACTACCTATAAAAAGTTCAGACTTTCATGGCTCAATTTTTGACGTTTCCACAAAATCACTGATAACTCAGTATATATATATTATATTTACTCCAAATAGTAACTAAAGAGACTTAAGTATACTTCACGTAATTAAAACCTAATCAAGAATAGGTTAAGAGTGTTGATTGTAATAATTCTCAAATCATTTATGAAATAAACAGTTTTAGGGATACAAGGTTTTGTCACAACACGTCAGGTGCGACCCAAATCATAGCCGACGAGAGTTTGATACGATGTGATATTACATATTACCCTTAATGTCCACATCTGTGCGTGGCGCAGCAGATATATTATGTTATTAGGAAAGTTACACGCAAAAAAATCTACACAGATTGTATAAAATTTAGTGACAAGGAATCTGGACTTATTTATGTATAATTTACACTATACCTGCATGTTGCGCACTTTATTGCACAAGGTATGTCTTGCATAAAACAGTAAAAACATCTGGGACAGACAGACGGGACATCCAGCTTCGGTTAAACGTCAAATTTTGTTTTGCCTTCGGGTCAAAATGATACATTAAATTTAAGTGCAGTTCAATAGAAATGGAAAATAATGTAATACCTTCATTACTTGGATTCCGATATCTCCTCGCCTCAACAAAATTACTGTATAGTGAAAGAATTTGATTTCATTTGAAATTCATACATTGTAACAGAAATAAGACCGCTAGCGTCTTTTATATTGATTGTCACTGTGACAGTGTACAAAATGGTATAGAAATCAAGTTCCTTGTCCATGTCATCCAGCTTAAAGCAGGCCTAATGAGCTCTCCACGCGACCTCAGATTTATACCTACATGTCGCGCACCGTAGAAGATGCAAAGCCAACAGGGAGTCACACGTGCTCACTGACAGAGGACGCAGCTTTTGACGTTACGCCAGTGGTGTTTCAATTGTTCGGGCGCGCTCCGCTCATGATAGCTCCGAGCGAAGAGCGAAAGAGAACGCAACATGCAATTCATGCCTTAGAAACAATGTGATTCTCTGTCAAACGCTTTTGTTATACCTACTTAGTTATCTTTTCTGTGGTCAGGCTAGTATTTAAACAGCAATAAAGTAAATAGGTAAGTATCTACCTAATGACTTGTTCAACGAAACACTAGAGACAGCCCAAATGACTGCTCTCATTAGACGCATCATTACTGTATCTTAAATTGTTTCGAGATTATTTCGAAGACACGTTTCGTCTTAATGATAAACGAAGCGAAATTAACAAAACACAAAGTAAACCCTGAAGGCCTAATTGTATAAACCTGAGTCGCAGCTTAATTTTGTTCCTTGAAATTATATTTAAACGAAAAACCGTATATGTACCAAAAAAAAATTCCTTTCAACCGATTTCAACTAAAGAGAGATTGAGAACCTAATCTCACTTCATATGTTTTTTAATGATTCGTACTAAACTTTATTCACGGAGCTCTTATAGGATCGCTTGTCTTTCAAATCCGTTAAATACGTTCTCAAAACCCTTTTGACCTATAAATATATAATATGGAACAGTATCACTAATACTGTAAATAGTAAGTCATAACTGGTTATTTCATATTTTGAGGGCCATTTTCTAGTTGGTCTTTTGTCGTCAAATATTTCTTGAAAAATTGAGGAAACCCTTCAAATATTATAGGCACGTATGTTTTAAACCCAAGTAGCACAGACCTGCTGTATAGTAGCTGAATTATTGTCCAGAACAGAACCCTTAGCTGTATAAACCAGCTGAATAAGAGTGTTAGAGGCGCTGTAAGTGCTGATATAACTCTATTTTGGGCACAAATTAATCAGCTGTCAGCTGAATAATTGGAAATATTGCACTATATCAGCATTATATCAGCATTACTAAAGGTAACAGTCACCCTAAGAGCTGAACATTGACTGATTAGTGGATCACGTGTTACCTATTTACAGCTTAATGGCTCATTAATAGAGTCTCTGTTGCCCTTTTTTCAGCACAAAGTACTTAAAAGAATTGATTTAACGCTTCTAAGGAGTTGAGAATGCATAATTGGGACGATTGTGAATATTTTTGCTCCACTCCTTTATTATTTTCTTATATTGTTAGCATGAACTATTTCGTGACGTGATGTTTATAAACAAGGTGCAATGAAGGTGTAAACGTTAGTTTTGGTACCTAAGTACAACATTGATTTTATTCCCATGTGTGTGAATTTCAAATGGGAAAGAAATTTAACTGTCAAATACTATATGAATGTAGATAAATTTTACACGCGCCCCCAAAATATCACTGTTTACTTGAAAATTTTAGTATTAAATAAGTCGATGTTATGAACAAAGAATACTTTTTTATTCATAATACTCGTATAAATTGACGATAAGCTGTTACTCATAAAATCATCCGGTTTCCTACACAAATCCGGTGTCGTTTTCGTTGACTTAATTAGGATAAATGAATAATATATAACATTGAAATCTAAAAAAATGGCAGATTACTAATGTGTACCGTATTAACCACGATAAAATGGTAGAAGCTATTTCAGTGTTCACTCGAGGTACATTGACTAGTACTGGGCTGTCTAAGTGTCCACTCGTAGTACATAAGTCAGCAAAGAGCTGACACGGCGAGATCTTGTGTCAAACAAATCAGTTATAGATTTGTGTATAGCATAATTGTGGGCCGCATTGTATGCAAATAGTGGCACAGTTAGCAATAAACTACTAAACTCTCCGTATGAGTTTTAGGGATTTCAAAAATTCTCTATTAATTTTTCGGCGTATTCCGCCAGTTTTCCTTTTCTGTTTCCAGATCACAATGTCGCCACGCTGGTGGCGAGTAACTAATATATAACTATGAGGCGATAAAAATGTAGTCTATAAGATCTTATTTAACTACATTAGCAGATTAATAGCCCACGCTGGTACAAGTATTCAGCTCCAATTGGGTTCACAAGCCACATGTGATCTAATAACCAGCAGTTTGCTGTAATTCAGAAGTATATCAATTCATCCAAAGCGATCATGGGGGCTTTATAAGTGTTATTATAGGATTGCATGGAATAAGCTGATTAACACTACTAAAGTTCCACTATATGCAGCCAGGCGCATTATATCATTGTTAATTGATATCACTGAATAACTGACTGCAATATAGTAGTTCACATGTTCTTTCTTAAAATGCAAGCGTCTAAGGGTACACTTATTCAGAATATAGCTTAGTTAAAGCCCACAAAAATGCGCCAATACAGCTTACAGTTCCACATTTCAGCTCTCAGTTCCATTAATTGTTAAAAGCTGTATAATATAGAACTGTTTTCCCATATTAACGCTTGCAGCATTACAGTTGTGCAGTGGTGATGCATAATAATGTTATTATACAGACGATAGCTTAATTTTCAGCTATTGCAGTTGGGATGTCATATTATAACTCTATATAAATGCTAAAGTTACCGACGTGAACAGTTTGTGACACCTTATAATGCAGTTTTGTGCTACTTGGGAAGTAACTCACTACTAGGCCTTTGCCCTCTAAAAACTTATCATACGTAACTATACCTATCTTATTGATTAATATCGAGCCAATATCTTAGACGTCACAAATGTCACAATCAACGTAAGAAAAAAAAACGATCATAGATAAACTTTTAGCCAAATAGTTACAGAACTACTTTTTAGCTAACTGTAGTAATTTTTAAACAATTTTTCATTGAGCATAACGTTGATGTATTGACCAAAGTCTGTAAATTCTGTAAAAAACATAATTTCAAAACTGTGGATACTTACAAAAGATTTGCTTGATAAAAAAAATCGAAATAGGTAACACGAATCGATTTGAGCATACGTCGCCTTAAATCTCAACGCCAGGAGCATGAAACTAATCAATGAAGTAATCAATTATTAAGTTTTACACCACAATATCCACAAACTAGTAGTTAAACACTGAATATTGTATCTTATTGGCATATTATCATTCATAGCTACTGAATAGAATAGCTACTCATTCATATTCGAATAGAATCAGACATTATATCGAGCCCAGTCGATTAGAGAATTGGATGATATTATGCAACATTAACCAAGCGTTTCAAAACACCAGTATTCATTGATCCCTCATTGATACATTTATAACGAATATTGAGGTCAAGTTATATTAGGAGAAGATTGATAGATAGGTTTGTGAAGCAGATGGCAAATGGAGCCCGAAATCGGCCTGACGGCAATATGGTACTGGGATTGATACGTTGAATAAACCTACGGGCATGTTACATAGAAAGGCGATACTATTGCTTCCATAGATTGTATCATTCACGAAGATACATGCATTGACACGTAATGTCATGTTATTAAAGGTTAGATTTGACAAATTTGCGCGTCATCGTGGATGACACGAACTATAGTAGAGCTAACTCAGGTGATATTTCGGGCTTTGACTCTAGTCAGTAAATCGATATATTTTATGCATAACGGTTGCCTACTGAAAGGACGGGTGCCGTTAGTCTGTTTTGAATGAAGAGAAACATGTCCGTTTTTACCAACACTAATAAAAAAAAGTCTTACAATATTTGACTCTTTGGAGTACCTTACTTTAATTAACAAACAGCATTTATTTTCAAGAAGGCGTTAACTTTCTTAACCCTTTGTTGAGTATATGCTTATAACTAGTTTTTGGTCTGAGCACCTTGAGGCTCTCTTTCCACGTTTTATCGACTATGAACGAGTTTCTATTAGGTTTTTGGTTAAAACTGCAATCCTCATGGACACGAACTGCTACCAGAAAAGTGAGTTAGATTGGGTTAGAATTACCAGTGTTGGCCGAACGTTAATTAGAATTGACCATATTGAAAATTAACCATTACAAATTGAACCGTAAACCATAACGGACGGTTACAGTTTACGGTTCATTTTGTAATGGTTAAATTTCAATGTGGTCATTTCTAATTAACGTTCGGTCAACACTGGAAACTACGACCCTTACAGAACCGATCTGTTGCTAGAAAAGTAGGTTAGGTTGGGTTAGAACTGCGACTCTCAAATTAATCCAATCAAACATAGTACAGTTTTATTTTGAGCTTTGTTATTTAACATTTTCTAAATTATAATTTGATCATTGTAATCATTTACAAATTAAAATGGTTGCGAATTATGTCATTATCCAGTGTTGATATATTTGCGGATTAAAATAAATCTCAAGAAATTACTTTTCACATTTTTTTCAAGTGAGCATTTGTGAAATAATATTCAACCGATAAAAAAGTATGTCAATAAAAAATCGAATGCTCACTATAGCCTCATCCGTCGATGCATCATATTGCGCAAAACGTATCAACGCAAATTGCAGAGTAATAGCCGTCGGTACGATATGACTGCTGTCTGTGTCCCCTACTCCTGTCACCTAACGAATACAGTCGGTTTGAACCTGAAGCTCTCTAGAATAAAAAATGGGATAAAATGAAACATCATGGCGTGTCCTTAGACAGCAAATGCTAATAGCGCAATAAATGTCTTACAATTCAACTTGGAATATACTTACCTATCCTAATAGATATATAAATTGATAAATTGGAAATAAACTTTCTTAAAGGATATTTACTACACGTTTAGATTGTCCGTCGTAAGTTCTAAACCGCATGAAACAAACAAATTTACCTTAATTTCTTCGTAGTCTCGCACTTTTTGTGGACAACTATGATTTTATCAACAGTGTATATCCTTAAGCCTTTTATTTATATCAATTACTAGTTAAACATAATTATCGTAAACATTTTAGGTTATATGCCAAATGTTAACAAAATCTGTCATATTTGTTTATGTTCGATGTACTCCTCAATTTAAGTTCTTCTGACGAAGAATGAAGAACTCCAGGATAGTACTATCGTATTTTTTTTATTAACTTAATAACTATATACAGTATCGTTGATGTATTTTTTGATAATATATAATATGTGTAACCGCTTCGGCTGTACGGTGCAGTCTAATGTAGGTACACGGAGCGGGGAGCCGTGACGTATGTGTGTGACGTCATGTGTCGTCAACCGGTCTTCGTAGGAGTACTTATGTTGCGCCAACAGTTTACATTATTTCGAAAGAAAGAGAATACATTTATTAAAATCATAATTTGTACAAAAATTTAACAAAAATACAAAATAACACACACGACACAAATTACTCAGATGTTAAACAGGAACCCCACTCAGCATATTGCCACGGCAAGCCATGCATTTTACTTTAGCGTGTAGTGGCGCTCTCTCGGAAAGGTTTCCACGGAAGACCAGCGTCGAGATCCTTGGGTGGTATCTTGACATTAAGATAAGTGGAGACCTTTTCAGTGACGCTTAATAATAAATTGGTTCTGTCGTCTCATGTATTACCTAAACTTAAGCGTTTTCTGAATAAATTTCTTCTATTCTATTCTATATTCTATTCATTTTTAATTTCTATTGACCCTCTCTATCACTGCGTCTATTTTTTTGCAGATTTACTTACATTATTTTCTTACTTGGTCTTCTGTCTTCTTGAAATATTTTCTTATTAAATAACGCATCAACGTATATTTATTTATTGATGGTTTGATGGTTCCTTCACTGTTGAGTGTGTGTTGTTCTCGAAGGAAATGTTTCTTCACAAATGACCAAATTTTAAATTACCTACGTACTACTAATTTTAAAGCATTCATGAATGCATTATAAAATGTCTATATTTAAAAATATCTTGATTATTTTATGTAAATCTTGTCAGAATTAAAATGGTTTCATGAGCGTTTATATCTCGCGATCAATAAGCAAAGGGAATATTATGTACGTTATTCGTGTCATGATACTCATGATTGACGCGTACTCGCGTACTAGGTAAAATACTCGCGAGTATGGATCGAGTAAATTAGTACGTTGAATACTTTATTGTGGTATTAGTGTGGTAATTGAACGCATATTTGACTTTGATTTATTCATGAGTGTCAAAGGTAGGTATTGTAGAGAAAAAATACTGTTGCGAGTAAAAAATAACTAAATATTTATGTTAAGGTTTCTGTGTTAATATAAAATAATAATAACATTGACAACTTTTTTATAAGAAAGATAGGTAAACCTTTTTTTTTTAATTTATGTTAAGACTGCATATAAATTCAAGCTCTATGTTTTTTAGTAATTGTAATTTTTGACACATTTTATATTAAAGGATCTATCACACTGATGCTGATAAAACTGTTGACGTACTATTTAGGCAGGAACTTATGACCAAAAAGCAACGAGCATGAAACAAAACACGCAACTGCGTTTACGCTGCGTCAAGTTCCGGGTGTGGTCGGTCCTTAAAACATAATCTGGACAATTTTTTCTCAAACGGGAATCCAGCAAAACATTTGAAAATCGAACCTGTGTTTAAAATATGAATAGAATTACGTCAAATTACACCTAATACTCACTTACATATTTCCACAAACATGAAATGATTTCTATCTTGTCCATACGAGTAACAGTCTCATCAACGTACCTGTAAAATAAAACAATAAGGAAATTTAATCAAACATTTACATAGCATTGAATTTTTTACAATACGTTAGCTAACATGTAAGATGTATTCTGAAGAATTGTTTGACAGGATGCAACGGCTGCTTTCTATCACCGCACCGCTCGCTGTCGGCAGGGTGTTCATCCTCACACCCTAGAGCCTAAATGGTCGCGTACTGTGCGGTTTAAGAGGAATTTCCTCCCGCGGACGCTCCGGCTGTGGAATGAGTCCGAGGTTTTCCCGAGGGTCTACAGTATGGGGTTCTTCAAAAAAGGAGTGTACAGGTTTTTAAAGGGTCGGCAACGCGCATGTAGCACCTCTGGAGTTGCAGGCGTTCATATCCTGCGGTGACTGCTTATCATCAGGCGGGCCGTATGCTTGTTTACCACCGTCGTGGTATAAAAAAGTAGTTAGTTTCATACAAACAATTGTAACTATTTTATTAATATTACACTGATTTTTGTAAAGCATAACGACAATCCTAAAGTAAGTAAATAGATTGTAAATAAACCGACCTAAATAAAATAAAAAAAACATTATATTGGAATGATCTCCCACTCAACATCAGAAAGGCTCAAACCAAGCTCTCGTTTAAGCGTATGTTGCGCAAGCACTTTTTCGACAAGCTCTCTGGTTAATTGTCCTTCGTAGTCATAGTATTTTTTGCACTGGGTACATAAATTAATATATATGTATGTATATTTATTTATAGTATATTTATGTAAGTTTATAACCGTTAGTATATATTATTTATCGCTATTTTGCTTGTTTTAAGTTACTTATTCTGTTTTTTTTTTTGTTTAATGCCTGCACGTACTACTGTTTCTGTTTAGCCTGATGGTTGACTGGTAGAGAATGCCTTTAGGCATTAAGTTCGCCATTTGTACTTTATTTGTTATATTGTGCAATAAAGTTTAAATAAATTATATTACGTTTTGATATGTTTTGATTTCTAACGCGAGAAAACAATTGATCGATAATCATTTTTCCTCTACCTTAGGTCGAGTACCTGTTTGATAAGGACCCTCACAAAATCTCGCCATCACAACTCTCGAAGAACACTTCAACAATTGTACGCCTATGCAAAGAAAACGCGATAAAAACAACCGCCATTGTGTATAAATCTGTTATAAGAGCGTACACCCATCTTCAGCCGGTAACGCACTTACAACTCCTCTGGTATTGCAGGTGTCCATGGATATGGATGACGGTGATTGCTTACCATCAGGCGATTCGAATGCTCGTTAGTTTCCTATATCAAAAAAACCAACAAAGAAAAAAAAAAGAAAAAGAAAAAAACGACCGACCTAAAAGAAACCTAAAAAAGAAAAGAAAGAGAGACCTAAGCCCTCCTACGTGTACACGTTCAACGCAGCTGGCCAACTTTATTGTCACGCATGCAATAGAGTATTTAAGAGCAAGTTCGGCCTGGCCAGCCACATTAGGGCTCATGCTAGACAACGTCCATAATGTGTTTATTTGGGGTCGCCGTCATCGAAAACGATGAGGAGGACTATATATCATTACTGTTCTTTTTCGACGCTAGTAGAAGAAATCGAGACGCCTTGTACCACGATACGACAACAAAAGTACAAATGCTTAATACGGGGAACAAAAAAAAACGTGTCGTTATTCAAAATAAAGCTTCGTGGTAGCAGGGCTATATCCGCGAAAATCGAAATTCGTCAATTGCGGGCATTTTTCTCTGTCACTCTAATAACGTCTCAGTGAGAGTAAAAGAGAAAGATCCCCGATCCGCGATTTTCGCGGTAGGCTCCCAGGCGTTATTGACAAGCTATCTGGCACAGAGTATACTTGTATCAGAAGTACCAGTTCCAAGTAAAAAATACCAAGTATTTCATCAAAGAACAAGCCCATTTGCATTTAAACGCTATAATGGTGGAATCACATTATGTTGTTAAACTATTATTCGTATGAATATTTATGCGTATTGCACCCACATTTCGTGCGTGCCATGGGTAATTAATACTGGATAATAATGCACATGCACGTTAAGTATAAATTGTA
Organism: Cydia pomonella; assembly: GCF_033807575.1. Taxonomy (NCBI): domain Eukaryota; kingdom Metazoa; phylum Arthropoda; class Insecta; order Lepidoptera; family Tortricidae; genus Cydia; species Cydia pomonella. The sequence goes on along the minus strand of NC_084718.1, from coordinate 17,972,202 downwards.
GTATTTATACTTATTGGAAGACCTCTTCAATTTCCAAATTAAAATTAGTAGGGTATAGGGTGGAATTCTGTACAAAGTAGATACTTAAAACCGCTTTAGTTGCAGTTTAGTATATTATTGTATTTTTTTTCATTTTTTTATACCATGTCGGTTGCAAACAAGCATACGGCCTGCCTGATAGTAAGCAGTCTCCGCAGCCTATGTACGCCTGCAACTTCAGAGGAGTCACATTGCGCGTTGCCGACCCTAAACCCCCCCCCCCCCCCCCTCGTTGAGCTCTGGCAATACTCACCGGCAGGAACACAACACTATGAGTAGGGTCTAGTGTTATTTGGCTACTGTTTTCTGTAAGGTGGAGGTACTTCCCCAGTTGGGCTCTGCTCTAGATCTGGAATGACATCCACTGGCTGTGCCCTGCCACACAAAGCGAGATGACATTCACAATGCATACCTCTCTTTTGGACGTAGTTTAACCCTTTATAAGGCACAGGGAATATTCTTCCCACCAAACGTTTGAGTGTTTTTTTCTGAAACTATTGCACCGATCGGTTTTTTATCTATGGCAACAATATTTGTGGACATCCCCTTAAAATGATTGGTATACGACTTTAGAACGGTCGTAATGTTTTTTTTAGTCTGTGGCGGTTAACGAGTTGAAAACAAGTGAATTTCGGCACCAGTTGATAAATCTTTATGCATCTCAAATTTCCGGGACTGTTTCAAGGTAGGTATGTTGCTATTTTGTTTATTTTCTAATATGTATTTTACTATTATTCACTCATATTTTTTATTTGGGATTAGAAAGTTTTTTTATTTGCTTTTTTTGTGGTGGTAAATAATATTCCCTCTGCCGGTGTGAGCATTACGGATGGTGGTAAAAATATTCCCTCTGCCCGTGGAGTGGGCATGTCATGCATGGTTTTTTGCGTGTTTCATAATATTCTCAGAATGAATAGAAGGAGCAAAAGAATACTCAATAATTTAGAGATAACTAATGAATAAAGAAGATATTTTTGGCCTCGTTGACAATCCCGAAGTGTCCGATGATAATTTAGAATCGGATGAAGATGAGGTTCAGTACAGTACCGCGAAACTTGCAAGGAGTCTTGAAAACTATGAAGAGTCAAATGACGGGCCTATGGCACCAACACCGAATACCGTCTAGCAGCTCAATACTTGAAATCTAGCCTTGCAGTGCTTCGTCCATTCAGCTTCCACCTAATCCAGTATCCCAATCATCACATTATGATCGTCCTACGGGAGTAACAAGTGTTGACGTTTTATCTAGTACATCGGGTACTCAGCAGACCTCTCAATCAAGGAGAAGATCTCCAGTTAATGTCTAAGATGATGCGGAAACCGAAGACTGAGACGGCGATGAAGTAAGAATCCTGGAAAAAAGTAAGTGAACATCATATTGGCCAACGCCTAGTTCCAATAATGATGCCTCAACCAATGTTTACCAGCCGAATAAGACCTGTAACTTTGTTTCAAAAATCTTTACTGACGAGGTATACCTATTCGAAAGAGAGAGAGAGAGAAAGAAACAGAGACAAGACAAGAGGTCTAAAGTGTCTTGCCAAAAATGGGGAGTGGTGTAAGTTGTGTCGTGTATAACACCATGCTTCGCTCCATTTCACCAGGAGTAGGGTTTTGTACCTACTGTAGCAGTGCAGAGTCAGGCAGGCAGAGGGAATATTGTTACCACCGTGTTTTTTTTATTTTTTTAAATATTTTTTTTTATTTTGTGAAAAAGAATAAAAAAACTAATCTAGAAACATAAATAGTTTTATTGTATCACCCCTAGATGCTTATGCCTTATAAAGGGTTAAGGACGTACCCGGGTCCAGAATAAGAATCCAGAATAATTGCTTTGTTTTGGTTTAGTTCATGGGATCTTTAGCAATGTGACCTCATGTGCACAAGGACCCTTCACTGATGGAAAGCCACATTTTTTCTTTACACTATTTTCGTTATACATGTAAAATAGGTATGTTAACACATTACATGTGACCATGATGTAATTAGATCATATACGATTTCTAGTATGCTTAACTCTTTCGCGTCTTTCCTGTAGACATTGCAAAGGGAATCTAAAGCTAATTTTATCCCTGCACCCTTACAGGCAGGATACATTTTTCAGTAAGTACTTCAGACTCAAGTATGAAAAACAGGATATAAGCATTACATTATAATAATCTTAAAATAAAAAAATACTACACTATAACAGAGATGTACCTCCACCTTACAGAAAACAGCAGCCAAATAACACCAGACCCTACTCATAGTGTTGTGTTCCTGCCGGTGAGTAAGGTTGCCAGAGCTCATCGAGGGGGGCGGGTTTAGGGTCGGCAACGTGCATGTAACTCCTCTGGAGTTGCAGGCGTACATAGGCTACGGAGACTGCTTACCATCAGGCGGGCCGTATGCTTGTTTGCCACCGACGTAGTATAAAAAAAAGATGTATAATCTCTAATTCTCTATGGTTAATAATTCATTAAAGTTGGAGATGTAAAAGGTCCCCGATATCAGCTAATAAGATTTGGAGGTGTAAAGCATCTCCAAGTGTCTTTCAAAATGTGTTTGACCCAAATGCAGGAAATATAACATGCTTAAACAAGGAGTTGTTTACGTAACAACCAATAAAGTTTACCTTGGCTGTCAAATAACACACTACATATCATAAAGTACCTATACTTGATGGCCTACCGCGAACCACGTTCGACGTGTTGCCTCTCTGTCGCACTTGTGAATTCGTACGTAAGTGTGACAGGAAGGCAACAAGTCGAACATGGTTCGCGGTACACGGTTTGGTTTGAGGTGTCCCAATTCTTCGACAGTATTGACGTGGGCTATGTCGGTTTCGGGCGTCAGGGGCACAGAGCCGGTGAGGAATAGTATTCTGATTGTTATAACTGGTCATGAATTAGATTTGAATTCGTTATGGATATAATCTGTCCGTGTCAAAACTGTCAAAAGTGACGTTTTTGGTTGAACAAATATCACTTTTGAGACAAATATCCCTAGCAAAATCAGATTAAATTCTTAACTTGTTAATACAATCAGTACCCCTAGTGTAAATAAATTCGATTTCGAAACGTGACGTACGCGTTTGCGTTTAGTCTCATTTTGTATTGGATTTAGAAAGAGCGCGCCAAGCGGGACGTTTTGGAAGCTCAAAATCCTATACAAAATGAGACTTAACGCAAACGCGTTCGTCACGTTATGATGTCGATCAAATTTACACTAGGGGTACAGAATACGACTCAAGGTCTAGACTTAAACCTTTAGGTATCATTTATTGGTTTTAGTTATGTAATGTTTCAGGGCCCCAGGAAGTTCGGTTCTCCGTACAAACGGCACTCCGGCATCGCTTCATGGTAGGTATTCCACAAATACGCACGAAGCGTTTTGCTTCAACATTTCTTATGCGAACTGCCAAGGAGTGGAATGCCCTGCCCGAGTCTGTGTTTCCGCATGAGTACAATCTGGGTCTCTTCAAGGCTAGGGTAAATAGGTATCTCATAGGTAAGCGTGCTCCACCGTAGACCGCATCATCACTTACCATCAGGTTACAGCAATGTCAAAAATTATAGAAAAAATAATAAATAAAAGGCTCATTAACTACTTTAATAAATATAACCTACTTTCAAAATTTCAATTTGGTTTCCGTCAAGAAAGATCAACTGAAGATGCCATTTTAAACCTAACATCCACAGTCTGTAAAGCAACAGAAAATGGTAGTAAATGTATTGCTGTTTTCCTAGACTTAAAAAAGGCATTTGATACGGTATCTCTTCCCACTCTTATAAACAAGCTTGAACGCTATGGCATCAGGGGCAAACCGCTGGATGTTCTGGCTGATTACCTCCGGGATCGTACCCAAAGCGTCAGAATAGGAAACTATACGAGCACGGACGCAGAAGTGACGTTTGGTGTCCCTCAGGGCAGCATCCTAGGCCCGACCTTGTTTCTTGTCTACATAAACGACTTGACAGACAAGCTAGTCCAAGATGGACATATAATTTTGTATGCAGACGATACTGTAGTTTTGTTTACTGGACAGGACTGGGAATCGGCTTTTGACGCTGCCGAGAGGGGCCTCTACAGGGTAAGCTTGTGGCTGAAAGATAATTTACTTACGCTGAACAAAGAGAAATGTAACTATATCTGGTTCTCGAAAAATTCTAGAACACAACCTCATAAAAATCTTAACCTAAGAATCCACGGATGTAACTATTTAAATAACACTACTTGCCACTGTACACCTCTTAATAAAGTAATATCTACGAAATACCTAGGTATCATCATTGATCAACGACTATCCTGGCATGAACATATAGAATACATAACTGCCCGAATAAGAAAACTAGTATGGTTATTTAAAATCTTAAGACATGTAGCGAATACGATTCTTTTACAACAAATATATACAACGCTAGCGCAATCAATAATGTCGTACTGTATTCCAGTTTGGGGAGCCGCAGATAAAACTAAATACCTGGAAGTAGAGAGAGGGCAGAGGTACCTCCTAAAAACTATGTACTTTAAGCCACGAAGATACCCCACTTCAGAACTATATGCACACTGTAAGGTACTTAGTATGCGTAAGTTGTACATAACCTCTGCAACCTTAAAACTTCACAGCTCTATACCGCTTAATCTTAATCTACTTACCCAAAGAAGGAATCACAGAGTTGTACCTGAGCCTAGAAGTAAATCAGCCTTTGCAAGGAGGCAATACGACGTACAATCTGCAATTATATATAACAAGATAAATAAGGAACTCAATATACACTTGCTAAATAATTATGAATGTAAAAAAGCCATAATGAAATGGATAAGTGCGCTCGACTATAATGCTACTGAGGATATAATTCGGAAATAAAATCTTAAAAACAAATCGATACAACACACATACATATACACACACACACACACATACACACACACACACACACACACACACACACACACACACACACACACACACACACACATCTAGCCTATGCTTTATTGCATATCTATATATATATATATATATATATATATATATATATATATACATACACACGTACCCACACTTAGCCTAAAATAGATAAGAAAAAATATATATATATATTAAAGAATAAGTAAACATATAATCAAATGTAAATTTTGTAAACTTTATCAATTTGTAATTTCATTGTAAAATTATAATGTTAATATCAAAACTTCTCTTAGTGTAGATCTAAATCTGTAATCTGGAAGAGCGAGGTCTCCTGACACAGGTACTTCATACCTAATAGGAGGACTCGACCACTGTGTATTTACCAACTAAGATTGAAATGAAATAAATGATTATCTTATCTTATCTTATCTATCTTATCTTATCAGGTGAGATCGTGGTCAAACGCTTGCCTATCGTTATAAAAAAAAAAAAAAACGTAGTTACGTTCTCATTTTGACTAGCTAGATGGCTCTGAATCTTTTAAATTACAGTAGGATAAGATATATCTTCTCAGTAGGCTTCCCAGTCGAGGTCTCCAGAACAGAAGTGTCTGGGAAGCCGAGGAGACGGAAAACCACGAGCCAGATAGTCGGACGATATCAGAAAGACGGTAGGGCCGACTTGGCATAGAAGCGCCGCATACAGAACAACACGGAAATCCATGAGAGGCATATATTCAGCAGTGGACGCATATATGAGAAGAAGATATAATATATCTAGGGCTATATACTATAGATAAAAAAATACAGCTAATTTAAGATTTTTTTCTATTTCGTTTGTTTTATAAGCAGTAATATAAACTAATATCAGCCGTGGTTATACCTCATGTCATTGTATGTGCAAAGTTTCATTATAATCCAACACGTAGTTTTAAAATGAGAACGAAACTCCGTTTGTATGGGAAGGTGAATTTCGGTCGAGCTGGCCGGGGACTCTTTTAAGTCGACTAAAATACACGGTGCTCACGAGGAACCCGACAGATTTTAACCACATACTTCTGAGGCCAAAAGAAGGAAAAAATGTTATATGAGTTTCACAAAATTTCGCCAAAAAAAAATTTTTTTTTGTTTTTTTTTTTTTTTTTTTTTAATTTTAAACGTATTTGTACATAAAAAGTTAATGTTATGGTAAAACTGGCACTGAAAATATTTTTTTACGATTTTTTTTTGGTAAAACTAGTTCTTGCAAAGGTTACATGTCACTTTTTGACATCTATCAATATGGATATTTAGACTACGCCCCATAATGGCATCATCGCGATCAAAAAGGCGTTTTGCACTAAGTTACGATAAGAAGATGTTTTTTTTACATTGAAACTAGGCGAAATCCAGAAAAGTTTATATGACATTTTAGTCTCTAAATGTGATCAGTAATACACTGTCAAAATATTTTGGGTTCCTCGTGAGCACCGTGTATATGTGGTGAGAATCAATGTAAGAAATAAGTAACTTAATGCTAAAAACATCAACGTTAAGAAATAAAAAGATATGGTACATATTATATGTATTTCACATTATTCTTATTTGTCTCAAATAGGAAATCTTAACCTACTGAAAAATCCTGCCTCTGGGTGTAATCCAAAAATCAGCTTGTGATTCCCATAATATTTGTGATGTCTACAGAAAAGACTCAAATGAGTTAAGCACAAATAAAATGTGTATTTTTCCGTAGAGCACTTTCATATAAAACATTTTTACCAAATATCACGAGAGATGGCGCTGTACCGGGAGCGGCGATTTCTACATCGCGCTATTGAAATGTTTATAGGGATTGTATATAAGGATTTAGGTTTTTTTCATATATATATAGACTTCCGTAGCTTCATTTGCGGTTGGTTTTGTAATTTCATAGCAAATCCTTCATTAGTAAAGTGCAATACTAAGTGACGAGTCAGGTCATAATGCCAACTCTTTCACTCTTGATTGATCTTAACGAAGGTTAAGAAGATAGCATTATGATCTCAGTCGCCAGTTACTTTTACGGCAAGTATAGATAATCAATACCGGTAGATTCCTTGTTATTTCCTCTTATTTTGTGACTATAAAAAACACTATAATCAATGTAATGTATCATTCATAAACAAGAATTTACATATATGCTTTAATTTGAATTGACCTTGAAACAAGCTTACTTTTTATGCAATTAGTTCAAGTCACAAATAATTAGTCGCTCAAGCTCAAGACAATAACTTAATCTATGTTTGCTATCATATAATTTCAACAGCATCACGAACGTTCGTCATTGTTATACGAAAAACAACCTAATCGTAAACACATATGGTCCATCAATTATCAGAGTGTTGATGTCAAAAAGGGGCGTGAAGCCGAAGCCAGGAATTTAGAAGGAATAAAAAGATATGGAGCGTCGCGCGAAACTTGCGACAAAAAAAGATATAATTATTATGCCCATCGCAAGGGTTTTTACCTTTTATCTAAGTAACCCTAAAATACTTCTGTTTGAAGTTTTGCTCATCAGAACCCCTACTGTAAATTTATTCGATAACGTGACGTACGCGTTTGCGTTAAGTCTCATTTTGTATGGGATTTAGTAACAGCGCGCCAGCGCGCGTTTTGGAAACTCAAAATCCCATGACTATGACTATCTATTATACAAAAATTATATTCCTGTGATCAGGGTAACGATATACAACTGAAAATAAATGAAAGTTAGACATGTTTTTTTTAAATATTTAGCCAACTTAAACTTTTTAAGATTTTAGTTGGAGTATGCCTTTGCGAGTTTATTCTAGGTTCCATGTTTTTTTCATAGCATTTGTCCTTGATAAAATGTTCTTCAGACAGTTCGTTTGGATGTTTTATTGTTGGACTTAATTTAAACAAATATTACATTTCTATAAATTATCGTGCGAAAATTATAAAAAATTGCTAAACATGATAAAATTAAAATACCAACTTCTCCATAAAAAAATATCTTAGGAAACATTTTAGGTAATATAATTAATATAAAATCTACAATTAACGTTAGCCTCTTAAGAGGGAACTATACCATATCGTTCATACAAAAAAGAGTTCTAAATATTTTCCATTCTCCATGATTTTTTAGTATTTTTTGACACAAAGAAAAACTAGGTTTAGCTATAGAGTTTCCTTTTTTTAAAATTTTCAATAAAATTAATTTTTAAAGCGAAACCTATTAAACCTAAAATATTATGCTGAAGCGATCGACATCAAAATCAAATATTTACTTAGTGAAAACCGTTTTCTCCCGAAATGGATTTCATATAAAAATATTTCGCTAGGATCGCACAGCTATTCTTCCCTCTACTACGAAGGATTGCTGTAAGTTACCGTCGTCTACACTGTTAAACTGAACGTTCTTATACCTTATTCCAAAGACATAAGACTCAAATATAGTCAGTTACTTACAAATACCTATTATACATAATGCTTGAGCATCAGTGTCATTGCCGACCAGTTGCTGGCATTTTCTGGCACACATAATACATAATTATAAATAATTATTGGACTTAGCGTTTGCATCCTAATTGCGTCCTGTTTCGGAGGTTCAGTGCTTCGGATTGAGGTTAATGTGATTATTAAGATCTTTTATGTAATAAAGATGGACAATGCTCATTTATTTATTTAAGCTTTATTACACAAATAAAAAAATGTACAAATGGCGAGATTAATGCCAACAGGCATTGTAGCTAAAAATTTAAATACGAATAAAATAAAATGAGAGCGTAACCTCGATTGTATTCGGCGGCAAAGCAGAGAGCCTGCCGCGAGCCACGTTCGACCTGTTGCCTCCCTGTCACACTTACGTACGAATTTACAAGTGTGACAGAGAGGCAACATGTCGAACGTAATTCGCGGTAGACCCCCAGGGCCGAAGGATTTCTGCCTAGGCCCACAAGGCCCGGGCCCAAAGTAACCTAACAATGGTCTTGAAAAGGAGACCCCCCCCCCCCAAATTCTTAGTGCCATACCAAGTGCCTATGGGTCCTAGATCCCTACATCCATACCTGCAGCTAGGCTTCTGTGACTCTCAAGTCCGAGAACACTTTAAAAGGCTTAAATAACTATTAAATATAACTGTCACAAAGACAATCTCTTATTTTAACACAAAACAATACCTTCCTTATGCGTAGTTTGACGATCAGTTTGGCCTAGTGGGTAGTGACCCCGCCTACGAAGCCGATGGTCCCGGGTTCAAATCCTGGTAAGGGCATTTATTCGTGTGATGAGCATGGATATTTGTTCCTGAGTCATGGGTGTTTTCTATGTATTTAAGTATTTATAAATATTTATATATTATATATATCGTTGTCTAAGTACCCTCAACACAAGCCTTATTGAGCTTACTGTGGGACTTAGTCAATTTGTGTAATAATGTCCTATAATAATATTTATGCAGTAATAAAGCCCAAGCCAAGCGTCTTTGTACGTAAGTCGTTCACCGTTTTTGCATGCTACCCTCTCCTATTTAGATTTAAGCAAAATTATTGTTTTCTCAGTAAGTGATTTATGTAAATCTTTTGAGAAATAAATATCTTAAACCATAAACCATAAAGATAATACATTTCGGAATATGAGAAAACTCGCCCGCTGAATCCTTCGAAGCATATTTTGGACGCATTATCATGTATATTTTCGTGTGTACTTAATTAAATATACATATATTACACATTATGCATGAGTAATTCGGCCTGCGGAGACAACGCAAACACGAGTGGGATTCAGACTTTATAAAGCTGATTTTGATTTGATGATTTGATATTAATATGTATTAAGGAGCTATCGCGGGAAGAATCACAGTGTACTAAATTAAAGAGTTGAAGGATTTTTGTTTTAATTTTATTAATGTGTTGTTATAAACGGTCTTAACTGCTAGTCATTAAACCATAAAATAAAAACTCCTACTACACAAAACTGGGAAATAAACTATTTTTGTGTCACCACCAAATAGTCTTTGAAATACCCTCAATGAGGTTGCGAAAAACCCGAGGTGTTTGAAGGGATCATACAAATTTCGCCGTTTCGGCTTTAACGATTTCGATACAATTTGGCTGTATGGGGGTTTCGGAGGACAAAAATCGATCTATCTAGGTTATCTTATCTCTGGGAAAATGCGCATTTTTGAGTTTTTAAGTTTTCCGAGCAATGCTTGGTCCTAGATATTTAAACATGTAATACATGCTAGAGATTGATGTTTTTTGTTTATTTACAAAAATACAATCAAAACTATAATGGCGGCCTTAATATACTAAATGGCATTCTCTACTAGTCATACACTTGTAGGGTCAAACACTTGTGATTACTATCCATATATATGATATGAGCATTGAGCACATATATTTGTTCCTAGTCATGGGTATTTCTATGTATTTAAGTAGGTATTTATATATTATGTCTGAGTACCCTACGAGCCTTCCGTAGGTAAGAAAGACCTAGAGAGAATATAGACCCTATGACGATACGGAACTGATTTAACTGGAGAAAATTGATTAGGAGAGTCGACCCCAAATAATTGTAATAATTATAATCATAATACGTTATTGCAACCATGGTAATAAAGATGTTACACAATATTGTAAATAGTTGCCCTGTTAGGGCAAAGCAAGAATTTATGTAAATATTAACACTAGAATATTATATAATTACAAAATAATCATCCGTAAAATTCATCAATTTAAAATTAAATATCAACAAATCAATTCCATAATTCTTTATAAATTTTATACAAAATAAAAATGAGATAAGGCCAGAAGAAGATTTTTATACATATCAAATCAATAAATTATCTAATAAATCCGAATGCCACAGTTAATGCAAGAGGTAATATATAAACTGTTGTCATTTCATCCCGTACTTAACGGCTCAGCTGCTTTTAACCGAATTTCAAAAAGGAAGGTGTTTGGTTAACGCTTGTTTACTTCGTAGGCTGGGATTCAATTATCACACAGTATTATAGAACAACTACAGGATGGAAATCATGGGTTCCGGGGTTATTCGAAGATGGCTGAACCAATATAGATCAGTCATTTTTGGAATTTTATATTACATTAAATCAAACCTTGCTTAAAGTGAATCAAGCTCCAGTTATATTTCACCAAGCATTATAATATTTAACTATATGTAGGGAATGCAATTTCGATCTCCCGAGATCTCGAGCGAATTTTCTAGAGTCAATCTTGTGTGCAGGCAACCTCGATTTTTGCAATTTTAGTCGAGATCTCGAGTAATATTCTTGAGCTAAGATTGATATTATTCAGGCAGTGCTATTGTGTGTGAGCTTTAACTGACGATAAGAGCGCTGTTGTGCACTGTGCGGAAGGATAAGGCGAGCTTAGGGTACCCACAAAAAATTATGTATACGATTTTGGCTCGCTTACCCTAAATTTTTTTGTAAGTTTTCTATTTTATTTTGCAAATATAACAACAAGTACCATAAACAGGTCAGTGTATACTGAATGCTTAGCGTATTATGATCCAAATAACTCATTTTTTATTTACTTTGTCTAATCTCGATCTCCAAAGTTTGGCATTCGAGATCTCGAAACACCCCATCTCGATTTAGAATTTTCGCGCGAGATCTCGAATCGACAATATTGGTGCCAGATTGCATTCCCTAACTATACTCGTATGTAAGGGTTGAATCAATTTCTCCCATTCCTATAAAAGAGTCTGATGACAAATTATACATAGATAAAATTAATTGGTCAATTGAGTAATGAGCGACAAAAAATAATTTTCAGTTTTCGATAATTGAGAACCACCTCCTTAGAAATCTTAAAGACGGTTAAACATAGCAAACTATATTACACTTTATATCGTACCTAAGCTTTAGTTAGGTCCCCAGCACAGTTCACTGTTCCATCTTAATTACAATAATTCTACGTAAATCCAGAGCATTGCGTCTTTGTCATTTATTCCATAAATTAGGATAGCTTTCGCATTTTACGATAAATTACTTGTCTTAATAAGTCCTGTTGACTATTCTTCGGGAGCCTGATTCTCTTTTCAAAAACAGTTTTGTTTTATTCCACGTCGGTTGCAAACAAGCATACGGCCCACCTGATGGACGCCTGCAACTCGAAGAGTGTAACATGCGCGTTGACAAGCCTTTAAAAATAGATACATTCCCTTTTTGAAGAATCAAATGCTGAAAACTACGAGAAAATCTCAGCAGGAAGCTCGTTCCACAGCCGGAGCGTCCGCAGGAGGAAATTTCTCTTTAACCACACATTGCGCGACCATTGAGGTTCTAGGGTGTGTGAATGTGGATGAACACCATGCCGATGGCGGGCGATGAAATTATTTTGATCACTGAAGATAAAGTTAAAGATACTTTCCAAGTAGGCATATTACAATGCGCTTATGAACGTCAAATAAAGCTCTCATCGTTAGCGTAAACACTAATCAGCTCACGCCGATTTAGGCATCTTGCTTACAAGTTGTAATTATAGTGCCCACAGATGGGCGTACCAGACTGTGACCTTGGTCTGTTCAGCTTATCTTTTTCTCGCTTTCATTCATTGCTGCGTCCTGGAGGCCAATCCAAACTTGCTTTTTAATATCTAACTCATGTTTTAATATGCCCGTGCGTCTCGCTCGCGCCAATACACGTACGAACAAGTACAAGCGAAATCCACTCAAGAATGACATTATTTAGAGATCAAAATGTAAGTTAAAATAGGTTTATCTAACGGATTTTAGGCGAACCACCTCCTCGATCGAACAAGCCTCGCACCGTACAAAGGTCGCGTTCCGGTACGCCCGTCTGTTAGTACTTTTATTGGTGCGTATGAGATGTTTATTGATACGACTCAAGGTCTTATCAAAATAGATGAAACTCATATCAAAACGTAAACACAGAATCGGCCTTCCTGACGTTCCATTTATCATATTGGGAACAAAGACTGTCGAATTAAATCGTTAAACAAACTGTTCTTTAAGTCTATTTAGATTGGAGGAATAATTACGAAGCAGAAACTGGCAAACTGCGCAATGGACTATCGTACTTCAGTACCGTACTTAAATGTACTTAACAAATAAACTAGGTACTAACAGAGGAGGGAAGTACCACGTGATGATGATGATGATGATGATGATGATGATAGTACATACAAAAAGAGAAAACGTTTTTCCTCTTCTAAATATTTTCTGCAGCATTTTCTAAGCATTTTTTGTATTGGCGGGATGACTTGGACGCATTCTACCCAAAATGGTGGGAAAATGCCAACGACAGGTTCGAGTGGAGAAAACGAGGGGAGGCCTTTGCCCAGCAGTGGGACACTAAACTAGACTGAAAAAAAAAGTCTATTCTCCATGTTTTTATAGTTTGTTATTGACACGATCAAAACTAGGTTTATAGGTATTCCTTTTTTTTCATCTGCAAAACAATATTTTTTAAAGCGAAACCTATAAACCTAGAATATATTATGCTGAAGCGATCGACATCAAAATCAAAGTGATTTGTTAAGATTTAGTTAGTGGAAAACGTTTTCTCGCGAAATGGAATTTCATAGAAAAAGTACCGTTATTTCGCTAGCATCGCAAAGCTATTCTTCCCTCTTAATACTCTCACGAACCCACCGCCGAAAAGCGCCGCTGCCATACACTCGAAGTTATTGATTTTAAAATGACAAGCTAAAATAATATGAAACTCGCGTGATATTAATTTTTGTAACTAAAAGAAAACGAAACTGAAAATCAATTTTATCTATAATAACGTCATTGAGCACTAACTAAAGATATAGGGTACATTATTGTACGTTCTTGTATGAAGGTGAGTATTTTAGCGAATTATTTCGCTTAATTTTTTTTTCTTCGCAAATGTGATGAAAGATATTGTGGTAACTACCGTAACCGGGGGTAAGAATATTGCAAACTCGGGTGTTTAATGCCCTCGTATCCAATATTTCACTTACCCACTTCGTTTCTTGCTCCGATTATATTCATAAGTATTTTCTAAACAGTACGTTTTTAAGTTATCCAGAAGTTCTTTATACCTAAATGCACCTGTTTCATTGCTCTAAAGTGTAACAGCAACAGCTTTAAAAAAAAACGTGCGAGAGACAAGGCATTAACAAACTCGGCCTATGACCTAAGAAAGCTGATAATTATAAAGATAAGATGCTGTCGACAGATACATAGCTCATTATTCTGAACAATAAACAAAGCATAGTACTTAACAGGAAGTAAGTGGTGTTAAGTGTTAAATTTATATCTTAAAATTAAATAAAAACAAAACTCTTGGTAGAAAATAAGGATTTTTTTTTTCATTTTTAGTAAATGTTATTATTTACGTTATTTTAAGTAGACCACCAACGTCATGAACGCAAGGAAACGAAGGCCGGATGATAGCAGGATAGTTCGTGATATTGAAGACCTAGTGGCTGAACCTTACATCATGGGAGAATGTAAAGACCATAGACTTCGTTGGTTGGGCCATCTTAAGAGAATGGACGAAGATCGAAACGCAAAAAGAGCATACCTGTAGGACTAAGATGGTCGGCTCTTTATCATTTGTCAGTAAGCGCGAAAGTGATGGGTATAGTGACAAGTGATAAAAATGAAACCATGCTGCCATTGCTGGGTCGCCTAGCAGGAGGACGTCCTATCGGACACCCCAGGTATCGCTGGAGCAACATGGTGGAGGCGGATCTGCGCGAACTTCGAGTCGACAATTAGCGAGAGGTCGCACAGGACCGAGAAAAGTGGTGCTGTCTTGTGTCGGAGGCCAAGTCTCATTTTGGGTCCCTGAGCCAATGGTGTAAGTAGGTACCAACGCCACCAGATTAATAATATAATATATAACAAGTAGACCACCAACATTATAGTAATATAGGCTTTCTTGAAACAAAAACGTCACTTTTAACACTGGCATATCCGATCCATATCGTATCTAGATCTAATATTTGACGTATCTTAAAGTTTGAATCGGACCGCTAGACCATAATTCTGTTTTTAATAGTTTGCTATAGTTTGTGAGATCTAAGTCTAAACATTTGACAGTTCTCTATTGAAGTTTGTAGTGATGAGGCTAAGACGTATCGTTAGTCAAATCTAGCGATATAAACGAACGAGTTCAATCGATTTTTGCATGTTAATAATTGTTTAAGTTTAGGTTCTAAGTCAAGATCGGTGTTATTTTCAACTAAATTAAAGATGTGGACGTAGATTTCATCTAAATCCGTTCAGTGGTTCCTAATTTCCCGTACAAACGTACACCTCGCTTTTCACCTTTAATGGAAAAAATTTGGGATAAAAATAGGATGTTCTTCCTCGGGACTCAAACTATCTCTATACACAATTCCATCAAAATCGGTTCAGCGGTTATTGATTCCCCATACAAATTTCTTTTCACACCATACAAATTTCTTTTTTCGAATAAAAATTATCCCATGTTCTTCCCCGGGTACCAAATTTTAACTAAATTGGTTCAGTGATTTTAACATGAAGAGGAATTTAAAAAAAAAAGTTTTTTTATATATTTTATACGCTTTTACTTCGGAATGCTGTAAAAACGACACCAAACTTGGCCTAGTAGTTTAAATGATATAAATATCAAGATAAAGTTGAGAGCCCCCCCTTAAAAATTTACATCAAAAATCTTGGTGGCTCCACTTCTTAGATCCATCCCAAGGACCAATCCTACCAAAGGAAATATTTTGTTCAGGCAACGCCGTATTTCATAAGCTGCACGCGAGAAATTCACAATATTAGAATTAGATAGACTTCCAGTACCATATTTTCCCGGTGAATTTACAAAGCAATAAATACCTATATCATCATACCTATTTAAGTGAAAAAATATCACAAACTTGTATTCGTAGGTCCCATCTTGGTTCCTTTAGCAACCTAACACGTCGTACATATTTATGACTTCGGACCCCAATTCCTTTTCACATTGGACTTTAAAAGATGGAAAAGAAATTACAGGAAAGCCCATGAGTGATGAAAGTCGATGGTTTGGGGTAAAAATGAAAAAGAGCTCCCCTAATACTTCTAAAAGCACTTCATTATGGGGCAGTAAATTATTATGTTAAGCTTGTCGAGGTTAGGCTGCCTTATTTTTTGAGTGGAGCGATTAGCGTATGGCGCATGACACACTGCATCCGAATCGCACGTTGCTCCGAAGTTTGAGCGAGACAACGAGCGACATCCCGCTCGCACATCGGAGAATGGATGCAGTATGTTACGCGCCTATTGCGGAAAATGGTAGAGTCGGACCAAACTAACTCCGCAGAGCATTCAATGGCAAAGTATGGCAATTTCATAATGTCAAATTTACATGAAAATATGAGGTTTATAATGACACTCCCTCACTTTGTTCTATTAATGTCAGTCTTAAGTTAGCTTAGACGGACGCGATCGGACGTGATCGCGAAGTTGTTCATTACAAATTTGTATACATTTTACAACTCCTGTCTCTAATAGTACTGTAATATGTAATGTACGAAAAATATCCAAGTTATAATCTGGGAATACATTTGCAGGAAATGAGTTTCACTCCTTAGCCGTTCGCATAAAAAAGCTGGAAGCAAAGCGTTCAGTGCGAACCAGTGCAGAGTAACAACTCGACTGTGGAGGGCAAGTCCGCTCCTAGTCCCACCATGGCAAAACGGAGATAGGGGGATTGTAGCAAGGTGTAAGATGTGTGTGATGTGTGATGTGTGTGTGTGTGTAGATGTGATGTGATGTATGTGTATGTTGTATGTGATGCTAACCGCTCACTCGAAGACGTGTCCTTACCCGAGGTTCACGCTAGTGAACATCCTTCACCTTATCCACCGGCAGGCTTTGTGTAGACGGCTCCGGCATAAATTTGCAAAATGATCGATTGGAGGCGTTTTTACCGATGCCCAGGAGACGCTAAGATGAAAACCCTCTGCTGTACTATTTATAACTTTATTTTTATATAGTTAAAGCATGATTTGCTTTGCTAGTGAAAAGGGTGTATTTTGGGAACAAAAGTGCGATATTAATTTTGAAATTTAGAAGCCTTAAGATGATTCATTCTTAAATTAAGTGTGAATTACTTAATAAAATCAGCGGGTACAATTTAGATACCTTACAATATGACAATGATGTTAAAGAATTGCCACGAAAATCTTAGCGCTTATTTCATTAAAATAATGTCTAGAATGCTCAAACGATGTATATTAATATAGGTTGCCACATGCGCACGTGAGAGACATCACTGGCCACAACATCTATTTGTAGATGTTTGTAGGTTTAGCGGGTCCCGCATTGCCGTTGATGGCTATAAAATCCGATATCAGCACGGCATTTCTTCGCGCATCGATGGCAAACAAAACGCAAATCTGAAGGAGGTGGTAGAGCACGAAGAAGACTTTCTGCTAAAGATTCTACAGCCAGTGAGAGACAGAGTACACGCAATGAGACAAAATAAAAACAACATTTTAACATTTCTGACGACACCACAAAACAATCTACGTAATTTAATCGGGTTCATTGTTGACCACCAAGCTTTGGTGGGGAACAACATACACCTACCGTTTTGACGTGGCGCTTAGGCCTTTTTAGAAGTAGGCAGTTCACTTTCTCAGCTACTCCTACTGAAAGCTCCATAAGACCATCTCGTTCGGTCAAAAAACTTTTCGTCACCCGTGGTATTTATTGTTCCGCCGACTTCGAATGATAGCGATGAGCGAGAATAAAAAAAAATATCAATTTGCGGCCCGATTCGAAGAACGATTAAGACACGTTTAAGATCTTGGAAAGATCTTTAAAAGATCGATAACTAAACGACATGTCAAAATTGATGTTTGTTGCGATTCCGTTGTAGTCCTTATAAGATCTATCTACGATATTTCTAACGACAAAGTCACATGGGTTGCCCGAATCGAGCTGCTTTTGACGACCGGTGTGGCCTAGTGGGTAGTGACCCTGCCTATGAAGCCGATGGTCCCGGGTTCAAATCCTGGTAAGGTCATTTATAAGTGTGATGAGGACGGATATTTGTTCCTGAGTCATGGGTGTTTTTATGTATTTAAGTATTTATAAATATTTATATATTATATATATCGTTGTCTAAGTACCCTCAACACAAGCCTTATTGAGCTTGCTGTGGGACTTAGTTAATTTGTGTAATGATGTCCTATAATATTTATTAATTATTTATTTATTCATTATTATTCTGTCAATTATACGACATACAAAGGATATCTAAATGAGAACTTATCTAAACCAGAACTTATTGTTATCGTATTTCATTCTTCGAATCGGGCCGTTGGTAGAAAGAGCAACATAATTCCAAAATTGTTATTTCGCAACCCTTTTAATATATATAACATGTACCAATAGGCCAAAATATTTAATAAAGTTCATCAGGAATTTTGGGATAACATATACTGATATTTGAGTTAACTTAAGGCTTCCGAACGTGCCATTGTCACTAATGTGTCTAAATATTGTTCCGATAATATAAAAATTTTGTAAATAATGTCATTTTCGCCAGAAACATGTCATTATGGAGGCCTTTTGAGTTACAAAATTGACAGGTTTGTCGTGACTGTCATATTATTTATTATGTAATTTTTTTCACTATTCATTTTTAGAGAAGAACATAAACATAAAATTTTCGATTGTTTTGTAAGTTAAAAATGTTACAAATTACAAAATTCTTTATTTCATTAAATACTGTACATATAATTTATGAGACGGTGTCTCTCGGTAACGAATATTGCCTGTGTTGGGAGGCACTCCACTTTCGTGATTATTAATAACTAATACTTAACTATACTATTTACAAAGATTTACTACCTATACTATTTACAAACAATATATACTACTTACAAAATCCAAAAAACAGAAATAAAACAGTCGCATAGAATTAGTTTAATTTTCCATTGACTTTACGATTGGCATTTGTCGATAACCAATTCCCATCTTGGCTACAGCCCCTTCTGTTTACACCCTACCATCCAATCTTATCACAAAACAGGAATGTCGTTTAATTTGGACATTCGGTTTTCGTCCAAGATCAGCTATTTTCTCCCTCGAAGTCGACGCGTCGACAAACGAGGTCATAAATCAACCTAAACGTTAAAAAGGACACAAATCCCCACGACAAATTAAAATGAATACGGTTTTTTTCCCTTAACTTTGTCAGGGATCAAGTAATAGGCAGTAGCGATTTGTTTCCAAATATTTTCATTTCACATTTTTATCGAGGTGTGTACGGCTGGTGACAGGCAACTAGCAAATCAGTAGCAAATTAGCCGCGTACCTAAATGTGCTTACGCTTAGAGTCCGTCTAAACTAACATGGACGTAAGGTGAAAATTTTATTCACAGTTCATTACTCTTCTGTCACACAATAGTTCTTGTAGTAACCGACCAAGCCACATATTTTGAAGTTAGGACGTGTAGAGTTAGAAGCTTGGCTCTACAAGAGATCTGATAACTTTTTGACGGTGCGAGCCTATGAATCATTTTACATGTTTTTTTTTTTGGTGGGGTCATATTAATATACAAAGAAATGAGAGCGAGTAAAAATTTAACATACAAATTTGCTACGCAATATACTTATTTTTTATAACAATTTTTAGCAACGAAAGCTAGTACAAGACACAAGTTTTAAGTTATTTCAGCTTAACTTCGTCTGTATAGAAGTGGATTTTTGGCGGCGGGTTCATGAGACTCTTAAGAGGGAAGAATAGCTTTTCGAATCTAACGAAATAACGGTAATTTTTCTATGAAATTCCATTTCGGGAGAAAACGGTTTCCAGTAACTAAACCTTAACAAATCACTTTTACACAGGTTTATAGTTTTCCCTTAAAAAAATTGTTTTGCAAATTTTGACAAAAAGAAAACCTACAAACCTAGTTTTTAATTGTGTCAATAACATACTAAAAATCATGGAGAATGGAAAATATTTATAAGTGGAAAAACGTTTTCACTTTTTGTGTGGACGATCTTCCCTCTTAGAATTAATTGAAAAAATTTGGCTCATGAAAACGCTTCTTTCTCATAACGTGAATAGCATCTCTAGTGTTACTGTCGACCGCAGCCCTAACAATGGTGTTTGTGCAGCAGTAAAATATTACTGAAACTCCGAGCTACAGCTACTGAGACAACGAGAACTTGAACAAGCAATTTGCTGGAACTAATTTAAGACATAAATAAATATTATAGGGACATTCTTACACAAATTGACTAAGTCCCCTTAGCCAAGAATCCTTGTGTTGTGGGTACTCAGACAACGATATATATAATCAAAAAATACTTAAATACATAGAATGGTCATGGGTTCCAATCTCGATAAGGGCTTTTATTTGTGTGATTAGCACAGATATTTGTTCCTGGGTCATGGATACTTTCTATGTATTTAAGTATTTGTATATTATATATGTCGTTGTCTGAATATCCACAACACAAGCCTTCTTTGGCTTACCGTGGGACTTAGTCTATTTGTGTAAGAATGTCCCTATAATATTTATTATTAATTATTATGATCTTTATTTTTCTTGTAACTTAGGCTAGGTTTTTATAATATGGATATAAAAGTAAAATACAAAAGTTAAACAAAAATACAAAATACATATAAACATATTATAAAAAACCTAACCTACCCTAGGTTAAACCTACCCTAGCAGCGGGGCAGGGCCCAAGCTGCCGGTGGTCAGGGCCGCAGAGAGAGGAACCGGCGTACTATAGTTTGTCAAAGGGCTATCTCATTTCAAACATAGACAGAGGGAGTCATACTATCTTTGTCTTACACTAGTACTAGCATCCAAAAGAAAAGGATGAGTATAGTTTTTATTGCTCTTATTTACTGACAAATTGGTTTGACCAACTATATATAATACGCGCCGTATTTGTGTAGCTACTATTATTATTTTATTTATTATTCAAATTAGTTACACAGCATTAGAGTATTTATACCAAGGCACTCGAACTATAAAACATTTATAAAAAAAATACAAACAAATAATAACAAAATACAAGATACGAGATAAAAAAACCATTTCAAACAAGGACATTCACATGATAACACTACTGACTCCATAGTCCGATAAAATAATTTAAATTTGGATATCAATTTCGTAAAGGATGTTAATTTTTGACATCCGCACTAAAGCTATGTAATTACGGGTAATCGCATACTCGTATCGTAACACATTGTGCACTCTTGCGCAGTCGGTTAAGCCAGGCATCCATTAATATTGAACATTTACCAAAAGAGCAGGGAACTCCTATTTTTTAAGTTGGGTAAGGAAATATTTGGTAAGTCTAAAAATTATGATTTAAAATAATTTTTTTACGGGTCTCCAGCAAGCTCGGACCTCCATACAAACGTAGTTACACTCTCATTTCAAAACAACTAGCTAGATTGCTCTAAAACGTTGTACTTATAATAGGATAAGGTATATCTAGTCCTGTAATTAGTTTATATAGCTTCAGATACCATAGTAACAGCGAATTTAAGTTTTTCATACAAAACTTTTAATCTGTTTATTTCATAAAACAACATGCAATTTTACAAGCTTACCTACTTATCTTAAATCAAAAGGATAAAAGTGTATACTTTTTACTTTTTTCGAATACCCATCAACTTTTGGGTGATATATTTCTACCCAGAGTCACGTGGACTTAAAATGGAAAAAGTGTCCCAAATAACTTTTTCCGTTTTGTTACACATTTTCACAAAAATGACACGCAAAATTTGTATGATAAACTGGGGACACCTTTTTATTTGTTTCAGTCAATAGTCCTCGAGATTCTGAGTCGTAGCAACCCAAAAATTGATAGTATAAAAAAAAGGAAAATTGTAATGGTAAAATGAGTATTTTTTTTCAGAAAACGTGGGCAAAGTTGCAGGCGAAGACCGCAAAGGCTAGTAATTTCTAAGCCTATAAAGGAAAAAAAGTGTCCCAATTTTTTCCCCGTTTTGTTACACACTTTCACAAAAATGACACGCAAAATTTGTATGATAAACTGGGGACATTTTTTTTATGTGTTTCAATCAATAGTCCTCGAGATTCTGAGTCGAAATAACCCATAAATTGTTAGTTAAAAAAAAGTAAATGGTAACGGTAAAGTAAGTATTTTTTCAGAAAAAACGCGGGCAAAGTCGCAGGCAAAAGTCGCAAATGCTAACATAAAATATTATAGCTAGCAGTGTGGCTGAGCCGTAAGCCGCCATTTTTTGCAATAATTTGCGAAACTCGGTGAATTGAGGCGTACCATCGTGCAACTTATTGGTTGACCTTCGTTGGCTTGAGGGTCGAGCGTAACTCTGTTCTGTTTACTTACTCATTTTGCATGTTTGTGACAATGTTTAGGTAATGTACGTAGTGACTTTGAGACTTTGTATTTTATGTCTCCCTAACTTTAACCTACCTAGTTAGCTAATTGAAGCCTAGAGCTAAATTTTATGGAAAATACCTAAGAATAAACAAAGAACGAAACATTGTGTTATTGACATAACGTTTTGAAAAAACGGAAAAGATTCAGAAAAAAATTACCATAAAGAATGGTTTAAAAATATTACCACTTTGAACTCATATTGAAAGATGTTGAAATTTTTCCATGCGGAAAATAATATAAGAAGAAAATAGAAGTGGAAATAACTTACCATAATTGAGGTAACTTGGGACAGAGGGGTAACTTTAGACATTTTTTTTACTATGAACTAATCGGGCTAGTTGAATAATTGCAAAGCATGCAAGCATACCTGATTCAGTAGGTGTTTCCTTCCTTATCACCCCCTTTTTATCCCATTTTTCAGATTTTTATTGGTATTAGAAAAATGGTTAAATAACAGCAAGTCCTTCATGCTTTCTTGCCGATGGGACTATAACTTCTGAAACTCATTAGTACAGTCACGTCTGAAAATATCGGTACAAAAAATGTGCCAAAAGTATGTACACACTACCTTAATATAAGGGCAATAAAGTCGTGTATACATATTTATGGCACATTTTTTGTACCTTTATTTTCAGACGTGACTGTACTAATAGGCAAGGTTCGGAACCGGTTTATAAAATACCGGTAAATACCGTTTTGTTTCGGTTTTCCTCCGAACTTTTATAAGAACGCGAACGGTTTAAGAACTTTATTGTAACCTAAAAAACCGGTTTATTCGACGAGTGACGAAAAGGCCGGCCGGCCTGGTAGTGTGCTATGTAAACATAGACACCGGCATAGGAAGAAACTGGTTTTATTGCTTTTAACCGGTTAATTTGGCAAGAACTGTTCTCATAAAAACCGGTTGATAAATAACGGTTTTTAGAGCGAAATCGAAATTAAAAGGGTTTGTGCCAAGAACATGATAACGCTTTGGAAATTTTACCGGTTTCCTAGTTTTGCTAATACGTAATATTGCTTACAGGTGCAGATGTATCAGCATTGATCTCAAGTAATCATCTAACATTGTGCATAGCTTATCAACATACAAGCTTTGATGTTTAGTCGATCGAAACTACTCGATTCCGCTTCCGATTCTCTTAATTGATTGCTAAATTTAATAAGCACGGTTAAGGTGTCGTAGGTTCTGAGAGCGGAGTTGTTTTTACCACTTTCTTAGATGACAATAATTGCCAAAAATTAAATTAGCAATCTTGAGGATTTTCTTCAGGGACTTCAGCGATTAGAATCCTGTTTTTTTCACTTTCGCTCCATAGAAAAAAAAACACGAACATAGGACTAAAACGCATTTGAAAACTTTGTAACAATTTATGGACAAAGGCTAATAATATAAAAAATGCTTCAAAAAAATATTTTAAAAGGAACTTACCGATTACCGTTTTTTTTTTACAACTTACATCAAATTAAAATTAAAAAACAGCAACAACAAACACACATGAAACATGATATGACGTTTTTTTGCAACACCTACTCTTTTTGATTAATTGTTTTTGTTTCCGCTACCCAAAGGTTGTCTGGAAGAGATCGCTCTTTAGCGATAAGACCGCCTGTTGTCTGCCTCTATCACTAATCAATTATTTTTCTTTGAGCTGTATCGTTTATTCAGGCGTGCCAATAAAGAGTATTCTATCTATCTATCCGCGGTCTCGAGCACGCACATCCATCTGGCTCATACTTACGATCAGTAAGCGTAAGAAAAGACTACAAGACTACGGGGCCTTAAAGCTAAACTTTCATAATTGGGTATAAATTAGGTTTATACCTCGAGAGACATATCTACTGCGGAGCCAATACAGTCCGGTTTTCGAGAGCAAAATCGTACAAACCCAAAACAAGGACATGTTACGGGAACATGGAAGTCGTAACGCAAATCAGGCATTTTTCATACGGGAAGTATATGACTCGTAACGCGCTGGCAGTAAGTGTGGGTTGAGCGCTGCTGCATTGAATGCGTTAAAGTCATAAATAATCAAGATTTTCTAATTATTTAGTATATAACTGCGTTGGATTGCGTGTGTAAGTATTATGAATTAAATGTAAGTGTTACAGCAAAGTATATAATATAGCCGCCGTAACTGGATTGAACCAGTTGCGTTCAAAATCAGTGTTTTCATTATTAATTTGTATGTTAGCATTGCTTTGGTATTAATAAGGTCTTATTATTATTATATTATTGCGAGCCTATTGTGTCGCTCTGCTGAGCAAAGCAAGCAAACGTGTTTTTTTTTTTTTTTACTTCCGTTAATTTCAAGGGTGCATCCCTGAGTTTAAATTAAGTAACTTTCTCAAAGACACCGGTATTCTAATTAACTCAATTTCGGAGATAATCAATAATTATTTTTTATCTTATAAGGCCTTTACGAGCGTGTACGCTTGCCTTAGGGCCTGTTTACATATTGATTAGTGTTCAGTACGAGTTTATACATTTGCTCCTAAACGTAAAGTACCTTTCTTTACATTGTAAATCTGTTTTTAGTTTTCTTTGTGGTGCAGTAAAGAATATTTACTTACTTACTATCTCGGACGATTGATGTTAGAAATAACATTGATATGTTACATTTTTCAATTATTTGGTTGAGTTAAATGTAATGTCCGCGTTACAACAACGCTATATGCAACATTGAATTACTTTTAATAAAAAATATTAAAAAATAGCAATTTTTTTTTTGCAGATTAACTATGCCATTTTGTTTCCTTAAACGTACTTAACCGATACCCCGAAGTTGACGGAATTCAATAAAAACACGGTATACGAGTATAAGGCACACAACGCAACGTTCTGCTTACTAGTTATCTTATGAATAAAAATAGAAACTTAATATATTTTTTAAATAGGTACCTTCTAGGCTAGGGGTCTCCAAACTTTTTTATCCGAGGGTCATATTGCGTCTCTAAAACTTTCGCGTGGGCCCAGACATTTAGTCATAATTGAAAAAACAAGAGCTTAAAATCAACAATTTTTGTATTTCTACAGCTACCAAAATTCGTAACAAAAACAAATATTGACATCAGGTACCTTTTTTAAAGTCACAGCAACGAATGTATACCTTTAATAGTAATTATAACGTTATATTTAGTATATTAAAGACACTTCCTTTGAAATCGAATATTTTAAACATACATTCATTACCAATGATTCAGGGAACAGTGTTTTAAAACTCCTATCTTTTAATTAAATAGAAACCTGTCGTTTGTAAGGTGCAAAGGACAGGTTTCTCACATCACGTCCTTTTAGTCTTTTTTGTAACCTAGGTCCTAAAGCTCCGAGTTTAATAAAAGACTGAAAGCTAAAGTCTCACGTAGTGAGTATTTAGGTTAATGAGACTGAATCTTACCCGCGCGTGTAGAAAAACCTTGGCAGTTACCGGTGTTAAACATACGGGATGGTTTTCCACGATTAGCACACCCGGTTTGACGGGTGCAATTTTGTTTGACGTTTAAATCTTAATAGAAAAAAAAATACCTAGTTTATTTAGTATCACGATTGGGTACTTCACACATGTTGAATATTATAACAACATTTAGCTAAGTGGATAAGAAATGAGCCATCCATTATATATTTTTTTTAACTTTCAAAAAGAAAAAGGTACCATGTAATGTGACGTCACATTACAATATAATTTTTTTAAAGGCGTTTCAATCATCGAGTGCGAGCGTCATACTTTGACTCTCATTTCTGACCTTTGTGTTGCTTAAATGCCTCAAGGGCCTATTTTAGATATAAGCTAGTTATAGTAATCATCTGTATATATCCATTATGTATAAGTATTGTTATTGTAAATAAATATATTTTGTTTTTGATGCCATGAGTCCTATATAGACATTTGATCCTCAAGAAAATCAAAGTCAATAGACATTATTGTACCTTACCCCATCTACTACTAAACTAATTAACTAAAATTTCAACCAGGATTAAATAAAAATAGGAAAATAAATAAATTTGGCCATGTGATCGTCTAGTGTATTTACGTTGTGAACCTTAGTACCCTTCGTCTTTTATGTGAAACCTGATACGATTTGGATTTTTCAAAACTATCCCTAAATATCCTATGAATTTGTAAATATTCCTACTGTATATTTTTATTAACACTATTGCTAGACAAATAAAAAAATAGTAAATAATATATATTTTTTAGAATTTATCTCCTACCGGGCCCTACCGTGACCAGTTACCGTGTACAGTAGTAAGCCCTTTTTGTTTGTAATTTAAAAACTTATATTTTCCTTTTAATATATCTCTTCGCTAACCTAGCTAGCTAAAGGAAAATATGTATTGTAACCATAAGTAAATATATTGCAAAGAATAGTAAGTACAAACATACTTTATCTACTGTCACGCCCGGATGAAGACGGGTCTCTAAGCTAATTAATACCCATTTTATTTTATTTTATTTTATTTTTTATAGGTATTCCTAAGCACTATGTAATATTACTCTACCAACGTTTCGTAACCTAATTTCAGACGAGAAGAAACGCCAAGAAACTCATCTGAATGTACTATTAATGTATGGAATACTGAAAACAATCGTCTATTAAATATGACTTTATTTACCCTTTAATTCCCCAGTTATAGAAAAGCTCAATTGTCACTAGTGAACTGCTCCGCCGGTCACTAGCTCCCTATAACAAAATTATTTAGTATGTCCTCAAATAACTTTGTTCCCCTATCTCACCCAATGTAAAAATATATAAACCTTCAATCATATTTAATGTACGAGCCTCAGTAACCCATCCATATGCTACTGAAGATAGATTTTAATTTATTTTGTAATTAAAGATAGTTAAAACTCTAATGATTTTAGTTTTGTATACAATCAAACTAAATGTGAAAGAAAATAAATAAACCTAACACCCAAATAATGACTCTACCCTAACTCTACCCCAAATTCACCTATTCTAATGTGTGTAAAACTAGAGGCGAACCTCTATTTTTACAGGGAGGAGTGTGTGTGTGAGGGACCCTAATTTAAGCTCTAAACGTTCGGCCGACAAAACCGAGGTATAGCAAACCCTAGTGTCTGTGTGATTGCCTCCCCCCATCTGTGTTAGCCGAAGCCTGGGTACAGATGAATAAGGCGCCCTAACCATGTATATAATGTGTATAAATAAATATATTTAACAAGACAACGCTTCTTCAATTACCAACAGATTTCAATGAGTAAGGATTACTCCTAATGGTTCACACGTGAGACCCTCATATCCCTCTGTCAGACCTTGAAGAGAACGTAAGAGGTATAATCGTCACCTGTGTTGGTAAAAAGGCTGACGCCAGGCCCCTCTCGCGACCTGGACCTAACTCTCTACTGGATTCCCGAGTAAACCTGCTTGTCACCGTCAGGTTAGGTGTACTCGGTAGGTTGACCATGCAACCTGACACTGAACTGGCTCTAAAATGCAAAAAATCCACAAAAATAAATAAGTATTGACACTAAAATAACAATTGAACAGTCTGACAAAGAGCAGCATAGTAGCTACGCAATGTCAAACATTCAATCGTCAAAATAACAACCTTTGTTTTTACGTCTACGAATAAGCCAGAGAAAGTGACAATCCGACGGTCAAAAATATAATAGCGGTCCTGGCTTAAACTGAGCTATTTATAACTTTCGGCAAACGCTCCAGACGTGTTAGACGCGTCTCTCGTACTTATCGCAGGGTAAAGGCACCAATAGTCAACCCCTCCACGAAATTTCTATGTTCAAGAACGTCTCATTTGCCCACTAATTGACCAATAAGAATTATGAATGTATTTACTCATCAATAATTTAATAAAGGTTAATTTTTACAAAGAATAAAACGTAATTTAATTTAGCTTATGGAAATATTTCATTAAATATAATGCAAGGGCCTTTCCGCCAGCAATCAGCCTCCCGTCTACCAAGACACAGCCTTTAAGTACCCAGTCTACAGCCATCCCATTTTAACGCCTGGCTATTGGGTTCCGAGTTCCGTGATCTCAGTGTCCAGTGGTCAGCCACAGGATGACTACTGAGTATTTGATGTATTTCAATGAAATAAAGTCATAATAATGTAGATATTTAAAGGTGCTTGATTTAACGACTTACATTGCATTTGAAAATAATAAAAATCTTGAAACCTATGCTCAGCCTCTATCGGCTGAACTCTGGGTCCACGATCCCTTTAAAATTACTGCCTCAAACCCAGTAATCGGCTAGGGCTTACTTTAATATGGATTTATATTAATTTTTTACTTTTTCCAGATAAATTAAGTATTAATTACGTGAAGCAGAGCACATGCTTTTAAAAAAAATATCACAATTCGGCTGCTAACGTCTGATCAAAATACCATGTGACGCTCCAAAAAAATGGCGCATATGACATATCCCTTCATGTCAGAAGACAGCACTTCTTTGAAGTAGTGTTGTGGTTTATGCTAAACAATTCTTTTAAAAATTAAGTTACTTTTCAATTCATACTTTATTAATCTATAATAACATCTACTTTTGGCACACTGGTGCATGGCTCAGCACTGATGCCTTTACCTTATACGTTTGACTAATTTATTACCCTTTAAACTCGAGTACCAATCACTTTTTCTGAGTAACGACCCACTACGAAATATGATTTAGTTAAAGTCTTTGTTTGTTGTTTAGAATTTCTCGTGAGAATATTTTGCTTCTATTCCATTAAACTTACGGAATTAATTTATTAAATATATACATACTATTTACTAGTATTTTGATTAATATTGGAACATAATAATTGAGGTTTTTAGTTTATGAAAATGATATGGACCGATTATTTGTGTCAATTATTTTTACATGTTAACTAGATCTGCTAGTGCGTCTAGTTACATTATTTACAAAAAAACCGACCACCGAGTCGGACTGGAGCACCGAGGGTTCTGTACAAACCTGTAGGTATATATTATTATATGATGTAAGTAACTAAAAATTTACGGTTTTCGCAATTTTTCCTTTATCTGTGCTATAAGACGTTGCTTCGTACTAAATTTCAATATTCTGAGTTCACAGGAAGTACCCTGTAGGTTGGCTTGATTCCCTTGTGAGTGTCGAAAATTTGCGGAAATTTGCGGCATAAACGGCTGTATCTTTTGATTTCGTTGGCTTAGAAGTTTGATTTTTTTCACAGCTCCAAGGGACCTAGACCTGAGTATTTGATATAAATTCCAGCATGATACCTCCACGCGTTCCTGAGAAAAAGGGTCTTGACAGACAGACAGACGGACGGACAAAGTGATCCTATAAGGGTTCCGTTTTTCCTTTCGAGGTACGGAACCCTAAAGACTGTCAAGTAGCCAATTAGAGTTAGACCAAGATAAGTCTACAATGATTTTAATGGCACACGCAGTTCAAGTGTTATTTATACGTCATAATTTAATAGAGGTTTGTACATTTAAAATAACACTTGCACTGTGTGTGTTATCAAAATCGTTGCAGACTTATCTAGGGCTGTTCTATACATTTCGTAGCTTGGAATCATCTTTTAAGTATAAAATGTACTTGAGGCAGATGGTCCCGCTAAAATAGAGTACTTGACTACAAGACAAATCAGTTTCGCTTTTCGAACTGTCAAAACGATCAATTTAGAGTTTCATTTGTCCACTAACTACACCAACTGTTTGGACTAAATGTTGACAGATAATGCCGTGTGCTATTAAGTCCGCCTTTTGTAACTGTATATTTATACTGTACAATAAAGTAATAAATAAAATAAAAATCTTGACATGCCAGAAGAACTTTTGATGTATAGCAACCCTAGTCGTGCTTCAAAGTTCTACCAACATATCGAAATATGTTTATCCACCTCTATCGCTCAAATACGTAAGAGCGATAGAGAGGCAGATATCGAAATATCGATTATAGTTTTTCAGAGTGCGATCCCCAATCAACCAGGATTATATCAAGAGTAGGTTTCGTTTCGATATTAATGGAAATTGATCACTTGATCAGAGGGCCTACCGCGAACCACGTTCGACGTGTTACCTCTCTGTCGCACTTGTAAATTCGTACGTAAGTGTGACAGCGAGGCAACACGTCGAACGTGGTTCGCGGTAAGCCCTCAGCTCTCAGGCTATTAATACACTTCTGTATTGTGGTATGAGCTCACTCGTGTTAGGGAATAATAGTCTCGTCTTAATATTTTTGAGTGCGTTAGTGAAAATGTAAGTATTTTGTTGACTTGTAACAGCCCTTGACGCGTAGTTGTAGAATAAATAATTGAATTTTGAAGGTCTTCGTTTTAACTCGAGCAAACTGCTTTTCGAATTTCTATACTGAACCCCTAGTGTAAATTTATTCGATGGCGTAACGTGACGTACGCGTTTGCGTTAAGTCTCATTTTGTATGGGATTTTGAGTTTCCAAAACGTCCCGCTTGGCGCGCTGTTTCTAAATCCCATACAAAATGAGACTTAACGCAAACGCGTACGTCACGTTACGCCATCGAATAAATTTACACTAGGGGTTCTAAAGACCTTGCGTTAGTTGCATTAAGATTAATAAGCATTAAAAAAAATACTTAGAGTTAGACCAAGTTATGTTAGCGGCAATTTTTATAGGGAGCTTGCATGAACTGTAGGAGGCAGCACAGATTTTTGGCGCGAAGCGTAAATGTGATGTTTATTGTTCCTAGTTAGCCCACAAGATGGCAGAACCTACTATGCACAAGAAAACTCGTGACGTGTAAATGTACACGTTTATGGTTCCGATTCAAGCCACAAGATGGCAGACCCTCCAACGCGCACGGTCCCTATAGCCCTGTGCAAGGGTTCTTCGTTAAGTCTCATTTTGTATGAGATTTAGAAACAGCGCGCCAAGCGGAACGCGTCACGTCAGATGAAAACAATACATGATCAAATAATGTCCCATGTAAAGCCTAACCCCCTTATTAATAAACCTCTACTAAAGATAACAAGCCGCTAATAATCGTTTGTCCCTTTCCGACGTATCGGTATGATGGAAAGGGACAAACGATTATTAGCGGCTTGTTATCTGTAGTAGACCTTTATTAATAAAGGGGTAAATGGCTCAACAATTAAAATCCGTGACTGTAAGAATAGTGTAAGGTAAAAATTATCATGTTTATTAGACTTTGATATGTCTGTTGTGGTCAAAAATTATGGATTCACCTCTGTGCTGTAGCAGAAAAAATTGTTCTTGAATAAAAATATACAAAAAAATTACCTAGGGTAAACCGTCTATTACTGGCCACCCTCCAATTACTGACCATCTTGTACTAAAATGGAAAACAAAGAATTCTATTTGTTTATTTTCACAATTTAAATAAACTAAATAACTATCGTTCTGACGATTAACTTAGATTGTGTGATTATTAAACAGAATCCATTTTTGTATAAGGTGGCCAGTAATTGGAGGGTGGCCAGTAATAGACGGTTTACCCTACTAACATTCTGTCATGATCTTATCTTCAAACAAAAAGTTAACCTATAAAATGTGCATTTTTTTATTGAATTTACATTTTTTCTGTTAATTTTTTTACAATGAGCTTTTTTTATTATATAGGACGCAAACGAGCAAACAAATCGCCTAATTGTAAGCGATCACCGACGCGACGTCCATGGACACCCGCAATACCAGGTTGTAAGTTGTAAGTGCGATGTCTGCAGTTAACATGGGATTCCGCTCTTTAAAGGTTTGAAGGTCGTATCGGTCCGGAAATACCGCATTATACTTAATAACGTAACTACAATAGGACAATTATGATTTAGGTGTCCGAGTTCAAATAATAAAAACAAACTAGTGCCGATGACTTCTAATAACACAATCATCTATTGAGGATTGTCTATTGTTCTTATTGGCTCAATATTTGTAAACACATTGGACAAACATTTGATCAAGCAAGTGAAGCAAGTAAACAATGAGATAGAGTCTTGGCTATTTTTTGTAGAAAAAAATGATTTTTCCTATGATACTGTAGAATATAAAATACTAGAAACATATCTATTAAGTAAATCAAAAAACATATTGTGTGTATCGCATGTTGGATCTATTGAGATGAAAAAATTCTCTTTAGATCCATTTTGATAATAGTATAATTTAATGGATCTAATGATATAAAGAATTTTCCCTATAGATCCAGTTTTAACTGTCAACATAAATATTTGGATCTAACAAGAAAAACATTTCTCACTAGATCCATTTTGGATCTATGGACTGGATCTATCGAGAATGAAGGAATTAGAATAAGGGCCGATTTGGACGGCACTCGAACTCGCATGCGATTTTAGTTACATTGCGGACTATTGAGGTTACAACTAATTCGGCGACCGATCAAATACCGCAATGTAATGAAACTCGCATGCGAGTTCTCGCACCGTGTAAATGAGCCCGTGTATTGTCGTCATGGTAAATTTTATTTACTTGTTATTTAATTTTTGTTATTTTATTTGGTCACCTGCAATAATTTACGGGGTGAATATAATAAGGAGCAACTTTTACTATGGGACCTAGCCCGAAATCGTGAAAAAAATTGGCTGATTCATACATTTTGGCTGTGTGACCTTGACAGTTTCTATGGGAGAGTAAACTTTTTTTTTGCGATTTCGGGGTTGGTCCCATAGTAAAAGTTGCTCAGTAAATAAACATCCTGTATGTATAGTTATATTATAGATAGGTATACTATATTTTGTATGCCAAAAGGCAAATAATGAAAGACTTTGTATATAACATCTCTATATTATTTTACTCGTGTTTTGACAAATAAATTATGTTATCTTTTTTTTCCTTAAGAAAAGTCGTGAGGTTTTTCAAAAGTCAGTATTTTTGCGCAGGGGTGCTAAGGTAATAATTTTGCTGACTGTACCTGTGCCAAGTCACACTCTTCCAGTTAAGATATTTGGCTAGATGTTTGGCTTAGGCTGACATATAAATAATACGACAGATAGTTATATTATATACTTATAATAAAGTACTAGATAGTCTAGATACCTATTTTTCCAACAATTTATCTAAAACGTACATTTTTGTCAATTAAGCGTATATTGATTCAATATACTTACCTATTATTTATTTCGGTTTCGAAAAAACGAAAATAAAATATTGTAGAGGAACTCGAGAACAAGTCAATTAGGTAAGTAAACATTACGATATTACACATTTTTACTGGTTATTCCAATTTTCCTAACAAACTATTATTAAATCACTAGTTGTATACGTATATTTCCCACGAGGAAAAAAACGTCGTTGTTACAGTTTTCTTATGGATCATTTCAACAATTTTCTAAATAACTACATACCTATAGGTACTTAGAATAAAAAAATATGTCGGTCAAAAGTTGCGCCAAAGAACAATATATGTGTTCCTTAGGGTCTCTGTTTTAATTAAATGAATGAAGGTAATTAATTATATTTTCCGCTATCCGAAATGAAAATCTAAACGCACGTAAAACGACGCCCAAAAACACCACAACTAACAAAAACATCTTTAATTAAAAATTCTACCGAAAGCGTATCAACGAGTTTCCGATAAAAAATACCTATTGTGCTATTACCGTCTAACAATCTTTTCCTTACTTTTACTTACACAATCGACAAGAATTTAGAATAGTTACAATTTTTTTACGTAAGTATTATGTGCACTATTCAACCAACCTGATTATTTCTGTTTGATTCAAATCCTGGCACTGCACACAGAAAAAAAAAACAAAAACAAAGATGGCACTTCGATATTTTGAAATTCGAATTGGTTGGAACACTCGCGGTTTAAGAGCGGAGCGGACGAACGCGAGCGTGCGGCCGCCTCGACGCTAAGCCACAGACTGGGGGCTCACTGCCGTTTTCCGACTATGCAACCTGAAAACAATGAATCGTTTCGGTTTATACCTCCGTAATTAATACGGAGCTAACTTCAACCAACTATAATCATTAATTCTACCTAATTAGGATAGGGTAAGGTCGGAAATTGTGTGGAAACAGTTAACGGATCGGTAGAGAAGGGTTGGTTTGTTTGTAAAAGATGTTTGGCAGTTTAAGAGCCCTTAATCCTTGGAGCGTTCTCCGATTTCACGAAATAACGCTCGATAGATGGCGTTGGCGCTCGGTACGCGAGCGCCGGCAACGCGACGCGCGTTTCAATGCAGACTAGAATAATCTTGATAGTTTTCAATATAATTTCAAGCAACATTAATTTTAGTGTTATATGATATCATATGGGCACTCTTTATTTTATTTTATATGCACAGTAGTTTTTTTTATGTACACTACTACTAAGTGTACAGACTACAGAGTGTACTATAACCCTTGCTCTTTATTCTGTCTCTTTCACACCAATGGAAAATGAAGAAGTTAGTAAATGACTGCAGGTATAAATAAAGTATATTAGTGCGATAGAGAGACAGATAGTATTTCGTTGTCGTATCGTAAACGATTGGCATGTTGGCCACACACTTGCTTGGTGCCTAGCCAAAATACCAATCGTTTGCGTATATTAGTACGATAGAGAGACAGTAGTGTTTCGTTGTCGTATCGTAAACGATTGGCATGTTGGCTACGCACCCATGATACCTAGCCAAGAAGCCAATCGATTGCGCATATTAGTGCGATAGACAGATAGTGTTTCCTTGTCGTATCGTAAACGTTTGGCATGTTGGCTACGCACCCATGCTGCCCAGCCAAGATGCCAATCGTTTGTGCATATTAGTACGAGAGAGAGACAGATAGTGTTTCGTTGTCGTATCGATTGGCATGGTGGCTACGCACCCATGCTGCCTAGTCAAGATGCCAATCGTTTGCGCACATTAGTGCTATAGAGTTTCAGTGTTATTTGAAATCACGTTAGGGTTTGTATTATTATTTATGACCCGAATGAAGTCCATCCAGGTTCTTATGATGGAGTCAGGAGTTGGTCACCAGAACTCCTAATCTACTCATTATAATTCCATCGTGCTTGGGCTCAAAAGATTTGCCCTGACGAACACCATCGATCTAGATGAGGTCCAGGGTCTCATGACGGAGTCAGGAGTTGGTCACCAGAACTCCCCAGAACTCCTAATCTACTTATCATAACTCCATCGAGTTTGGGCTCAATAGATTTACCCTGATGAGCACCATCAATCTAGATGAAGTCCAGGGTCTCATGATGGAGTCAGGAGTAGGTCACTAGAACTCCTAATCTACTCATTATAATTCCATCGTGTTTGGGCTCAAAAGATTTTCCCTGACGAGTACCATCGATCTAGATGAAGTCCAGGGTCTCATGATGGAGTCAGGAGTTGGTCACCATAATTCCTAATCTACTCATCATAACTCCATCGTGTTTGGGCTCAATAGATTTGCCCTCACGAGCACCATCAATCTAGATGATGTTCAGGGTCTCATGATGGAGTCAGGATTTGGTCACTAGAACTCCTAATCTACTCATTATAATTCCATCGTGTTTGGGCTCAAAAGATTTGCCCTGACGAGTACCATCGATCTAGATGAAGTCCAGGGTCTCATGATGGAGTCAGGAGTTGGTCACCAGAACTCGTAATCTATTTATCATAACTCCATCGTGTTTGGGCTCAATAGATTTACCCCGACAAGCACCATCAAATTTCCATTATGATGAATAGACTAGGAGTTCTGGTGACCAACTCCTGAATCCATCATGAGACCCTGGACCTAATCTAGATTGATGGTGCTCGTCAGGGCAACTCTATTGAGCCCAAACACGATGGAGTTATGATGAGTAGATTAGGAGTTCTGGTGACCAACTCCTGACTCCATCATGAGACCCTGAA
Source organism: Cydia pomonella (assembly GCF_033807575.1). Taxonomy (NCBI): domain Eukaryota; kingdom Metazoa; phylum Arthropoda; class Insecta; order Lepidoptera; family Tortricidae; genus Cydia; species Cydia pomonella. The sequence goes on along the minus strand of NC_084718.1, from coordinate 17,936,127 downwards.
CCTCATCTAGGTCGATGGTGCTCGTCATGGCAAATCTCATGAGCCCAAACACGTTGGAATTATAATGAGTAGATTAGGAGTTCTAGTGACCAACTCCTGACTCCATCATGAGACCCTGGACTTTATCTAGATTGATGATGCTCGTCAGGGCAAATCTATTGAGCCCAAACACGATGAGGTTATGATGAGTAGTTTAGGAGTTCTGGTGACCAACTCCTGACGCCATCATGAGACCCTGGACCTCATCTAGATCGATGGTGTTCATCAGGGCAAATCTATTGAGCCCAAACACGATGGAGTTATGATCAGTAGATTAGGAGTTCTGGTGACCAACTCCTGACTCCATCATGAGACCCTGGACCTCATCTAGGTCGATGGTGTTCGTCAGGGCAAATCTATTGAGCCCAAACACGATGGAGTTATGATGAGTAGATTAGGAGTTCTGGTGACCAACTCCTGACTCCATCATGAGACCCTGGGCCTCATCTAGATCTATGGTGCTCGTCAGGGCAAATCTTTTGAGCCAAAACACGATGGAATTATAATGAGTAGATTAGGAGTTCTAGTGACCAACTCCTGACTCCATCATGAGACCCTGGACTTTATCTAGATTGATGGTGCTCGTCAGGGCAAATCTATTGAGCCCAAACACGATGGCGTTATGATAAGTAGATTAAGAGTCCTGGTGACCAACTCCTGACTCCATCATGAGACCCTGGACCTCATCTAGATCGATGGTGTTCGTCAGGGCAAATCTTTTGAGCCCAAACACGATGGGATTATAATGAGTAGATTAGGAGTTCTGGTGACCAACTCCTGACTCCATCATGAGAACTTGGACTTCATCCGGGTCAAAAATAATAATGCAAATGCAAACCCTAACGTAATTTCAAGTAAAAATGCGTTTTTCAGAAAATCGCAGCCAAATAACACTAGACCCTACTCATAGTGTTGTGTTCCTGCCGGTGAGTAAGGTTGCCAGAGCTCAACGAGGGGCGGGAGGGGGTTAGAGTCGGCAACGCGCATGTAACTCCTCTGGAGTTGCAGGCGTACATAGGCTACGGATACTGCTTACCATCAGGCGGGCCGTAAGCTTGTTTGCCACCGACGTAGTATAAAAAAAGGACCACTGAAAATCCATCAATAAGCGAGAGTCTGTTAAGCATAGTGTAAAAAATGAACTTTTATTAAGATTTTCTAATCGCAGTATATAGCACTTCTCGGAACTCCGTAGCTGATTACGATCGCAACGAATGCCTGACAATCGAGCACAGGTCCGTCCTCTAAGCGCGCTCCGCGCGGACTGAGAGCGGGGCGTCGCTGCTGCGTGATTTATACGTGTTTTAAAAAAAATATAAATTTACGGCAATGTAGGTCCCATAGTTATGATTTTTTTTTTATAGGTTAACATAAAGTTACAGTTTGCTATAATATTATTTTTAAAGCAAAATATGCGTACAATTTGCGGAAAAAAAATATAATAAAACCCTGTTTTCGCCAAAAAAATGAAGAAAACTCGGAAGGTATTTTATCAGTTTTTTCAAATGAATCTTCGATTGTTTATCATTCCAGCCCCTCGTACGAGATATGTTGAATCAAATTGTAGTCATTCATGTACCAAATGATTCTTGTTTACAGCAAAATTGAGAACCGAAACGCCACATCTCACTGCAAAATTTGGAAAAGACTCCCAAAAAAACTCATTAAAAAAGAAGTTTAAAAGAGAAAATGAAAATTTTAACTGTTGGAGCCGCTAGTTTAGGAAACGATTATTTAAGTACGTTACCAGTTTTTGAATAAATACTAATAGTTCCGTCGTAATCTTGAATGAAAAAGGAAGCATTTTACAAAATACGCTCGTCTGTAGGAATAAGGACTCTTAATGCAGTTTCAATGCAAGGTCGGGCAGGTGAAAATTAGTGACGTCACAAGATGGACCGATATTTGATTGGAGCAAATGTTTTGCGATGACATTTTCGGAGGTAAGCGAAGGTGTGATATTATGACGTGTATGACATTGACATTATTTTGTTTTAGGTCAGACACAACACGCGTGCGTGTTCACAGGGTACATAATACCTTGCTTCGATGTAATTATCAGGCGTAATTTGCAGGAAAATATAATACTTGTCATGAATATAAAAATCGCAATAAGTAGGTGAATTAATATTTTATCTAATCTTATGTGGCTATTCCATTCTTCCCCCTCTTTCACATTCCCCTCTTCTTATCTTTAAACTTTAATTACTTTTACCTACTACATTGGCTATCCATACTATATTATATAATATATACTAGGTATATACTCGCAAAATGATGGCAGGTAGGATAAAATAATGAAGGATTGGAGGCCGCTTTCGGATAAAAGAAGCGCCTGGCGACCTGGCGTCCGTTGGCTCGTTGGCAAAATTGTAGGGTACTTCTGGATGAGACAAGGCCAGGGCCAGGATAAGTGGCGTACTGGAAGAGAGGCCTATGCTCAGCAGTGGGCGACAGGAGGCTACAATTATGATGACGATGACTATATACTCGTATTTATTCGTGTGATGAGCATAGATATTTGTTCCTGAGTCATGGATGTTTTCTATGTATTTAAGTATTTATAAATATGTATATATTAAATATATCGGTATCTAAGTACCCGCAACACAAGCCGAATAATAGTTCAATAACTTTTACTTTTTATATACAAACACATTTCGAACAACACATTCACAAACTCAAAAAATCAAAACATTTTTTAAAAGAAATTTACTTAAAGTCATATACCTAGTTTTTGTCTTCTTTTGGCCTCAGAAATGCTAGGTTAAAATCTTTCGGGTTCCACTGCACTGTGTTTAATATTCCATCGCTTTTATCTATAATGTAGACACCTAATCCATTGGTGGTAAACTATCTCCCCAGGTTTCCAGTGACACAGCGAGTGAAATCGTCATGGCGCCCGCCCCGCGCTGGTTCACTGCGCAGACGCCTTGCGATAGGCATTTGTTAATTCCACGAGCATGCGCATCAACTTCTTCTATTTGTTATACAAGTAAATACCTAAATTATGTCTCGATAAATAAATTACGTTGATGTTATTTTGAGAAAATGCGATGTGTCTGAGAACGTCAAACGCTGTTTTGCATAGGAGAACAGTCTCTTATGGGAGAACTATTGCTAAAGTGTCCAGCTGGCAGCTGTAAATTATTATTTAATAGTTCAAAATCTCTCCGGTGGCGCTAGTCCGCGCTAGGGTAGCACAAGGACATGACATGAACTTAGACGTCATTCACGGAGTGAAGTGCGCTATCAGTGATTTTTTTTTTTTATCAAAGTCAAAAATTTGTTCGCTAAGTATTGTGACGTCACATATTTAAGGTGTTTGATGGACACTTTTCATACACATGGATTGTTCTTATCTCTAACCTCCATAGTTTGGAATCTATGGTCTATGTCCAAAGAAGCTCACGAGTAACCACAGCTAAGTGTTTCTTGGGTATTCATGATTGGGATGACCTGCAACTACGGGTTTGACTGTTTTTAATGACGCCAATACTGCAACCGGTCAAAGCGTCGGTATAGAGAGTGATTTTGTCATGTCTGAATTTCAGCTTTCCAGCACTAACGACCACGGAGCAAAGCCTCGGACAGACAGACAGACGGACATGGCGAAACTATAAGGGTTCCTAGTTGACTACGGAACCCTAAAAATTAAGTAAAGGACCATGGGCAGAAATGTCCCCACCCACCAACAGAAACAAAACATGTCTCATTCAATAGATCTTGGTAATCTGATGATTTGTTACTATGACGAGGATCGCCCTATGTATGGGGTTTTCTTGGAAAACTGTAGTTTGTTTTTATATATTTTTCGCTCATTACATTGAAAGTGGCAGGCAGAATGTTATAGAAACATTATGTCTCATTCAGACATGTTTCGTTTCTGTTGGTGGGTGGGGACAGTGCCCATACAAATTTGCCCATGGTCCTTAGTACGGAAGCCTCGGTGGGAGAGTCCGATTCGCACCTGTCCGGTTTTTATTACGATTTATTACGATATACGGACATATTTACTCGCCCTTTTAAACAATTAGCAAGTCTTAAAATTAAATTTAAATTTCGGTCCAACCACTGACTGTTAATTTTACTTGCAACAGCCTGAACAATGGAGAAATTTGATTACAGAAACCTTTATTGAACGCTGTTTATATTTGTAATAAAGATGAAATGTCATCCATTGTTTCATCAAATCAGTTCGAGTTAAAAGATAAACTCAATATAAATTATTTAAATTGTTCAAGGTAAATTAATAGTATTTTATGCAACCGTTGTATAAGAAGGGTCAAAAAAGGCGAGTGGCGAGGGTTACATGTGAGCCGCGGAACTGCAGGCGTAGTCAAACATTGTAAAGGACGCCACGAGATTTTTTTGAACTAGGTACTTATACTCGTACAACGTTGCATACAATACCTTATCTACGAGTCTACAAAAATAATACTTTAAACTAATAGAATCATATAGGTAAACAAACCAAAAGTATACAGCTAAGATACGCGAGCATACCTTCTTATGCGTCCGGCCCGCCTCGGCCCGGCTGATCAGCGACACCTTCTCGTAACTCATGAGGGCCTGGTACTTACTCCTTGCTAAATCAAATTTTTAGACAGTATTTTTTTCGATTTTGGTCACAGTAGCATATAGAAACTAACAAGCAACGCTAAGCGGTCTTTGTAGTCTATGGATGTTGCTATAATAAGGGAGTCACATGCGCGTTTCTGACTTACGAAGCAATTGTTTCTACTATACACAGAACATAATGAATACATTTGGCGTTGAAACTCTAGGTCCATGGGGTCCCAGCGCGCACAAGTTTTTTGGAGAAATCGCGAAACGTCTGGTTGACGTAACTGGTGACCGAAGAGCTGGCGGCTTCCTCGCACAACGTATCAGTATTGCGATACAACGAGGAAATGCCGCCAGCATCCTTGGTACAATGCCTCAAGGGCCTATTTTAGATATAAGCCAGTTATAGTAATCATCTGTATATATCCATTATGTATATTGTTATTGTCAATAAATAGAATATTGTTTATGAATACAATACAATAAAAATACTCTTTATTGCACATCTCAATAAAATACAATACCTTTCATCAAGCACATTACGTACCTATGTCGAAAATTTAAAGGGGCATAATGTACTGCAAAACGTTGCTGCGAATAGGTAATTTACAACTCGAGTCGATTTAAGCTACTCCCTTCGGTCGTGTTTTAATTTATCGCCACTCGTTACGAATATCCTATTTTTCGCACTTGTATCGTAATGTACTATAAAAGCACAAGTACTATTATGAGGGACAGACAATATAGACTCTTCTTCCATTCCAACCTAGTATGTATGTTCTTATATTAGTGTTCATGAATGTATAAATGACAGATAACAGTAGAGGAGAGCAGTAGAAGCTATTATTTTAACTTTAGTTTTTAGTACATCCATCTCGCTCACGCTTACGCTCAGTGAGAGTGAGTGAAGAACACAAACATACTGCACCCTATCTGTGGAAATGTAAGGTTCAGGTTATACTAGAAACCGCCTAGTGTCTTACGAATGAATAGGCAGGTAAACGCTTTCGTTCGCGTTGTATTCGACGCACGTCCCATCGCCAAAATCGCGGGGCCTAGCGGGATAGTCGAAGATATTGTGATAATACGATTTAGGTCACGATTTTAGAGGTACTAAAATTGCACATGGGTTGAATAAATAAACTTATTTATGGAAAACTTTTGCTTACATTATTATCCGCAGCAAGTTTGCCGAATTTCACGTTCCTATACAAACGAAGTTACGTTCTCATTTTAACACATTCACTGCCAGACAAAAAACGGCGCACTACCCCAGAAACCGGTGGTGTATAGCTGCGTACAAAACAACCCGCCCAGCGGGTTGTCCGGCACTGAACAAAGTTCACGAGCGCCCACCAGGTGGGTTCCCGGCAGTGAATGTGTTAAAACTACGTGTTAGATTGTAAATTGCACATATAATGACATAAGGTATATATATATATATATATATACTTGTAATTAGTTTACATAACTCCAGCTTATAAAACAAACGCAATGGAGCAAAATCAAATTTTGTATAAAAAATTTAAATTCGCTGCATTTTCTTAACTATGGTATTTGAAGCTACATAAACTAATTACAGGCATAGATATACCTTATACTATTATAAGTACAAAGTTTTAAAGCAATCTAGTTAGTCGTTTTAAAATGAGAACGTAACTACGTTTGTATGGAGAACCGAGCTTGCTGCGGACTCTAAGTAGCTCAGCACTCAGCAGCATAAAAGTATAACTTTCTAGATGCAAAGACCTCAATGATGTAATAAAATAATAATTAAGACTGTTCACTTTATATTGTAACTGTGAAACGACTATGTTTGTAATATATTTATTTGTTTATTTGCAATTCTATGTTATTATGCTCTGTGTAATTTCGTAATTTAAGTCATATTTAAAACACTGAGCCCCTAGGTTTATGTTATCTGAAGCGTTGAATATATAATAATAATAATAATAAGCCCCCAGGGCAGCTTGTGGCGAGCTGAATGGGAAGTGACGTCCCTTGGGTCCCATACCCCCGAGAGTCGGCCAGGTCCCTCTCTCCGGCTTGCCTTGATTGGCCGGCTGGAGTGAACACTGAGCAGGAGCCGCAGGACTCTCACCTCTGGCTTGCCTTTACCGGCCGTCCAGAGTGGGGTGTCAGAGCTATATGCTCGCAGGGTGGAAGTGAAATTTGCATAAGACGCGAGTTGGCACAGTGGCTGCTTACAGCCACTGGGTAGAAAGCGGCGTACACCTCTCCGCACCCTGAGCCGCTCACGCAATGTTGTCCCCTTGTCGCTCCGTGCGAGCGGCCGTTTTCGGGGACCCATATTGTGAGTTGGCAAGTCACCACCTGCCCATTTTGTCGTGTTTTTAAAAACATATGATCAGGGCAGGTGCCATAGTATTCTCCATAGTCCCGGTTCCCAGTCCACTTACAACTCAACCCAATAGCCCGGTTTATTTTGGTACCCTTTTTTTTACAATAGTCCTACACTAACCCGGGGCTTGTCCTTGGATGCACTGCTATAGTGTGAACAGGGATAGTCGTCGGTTGGTGTCACGTTACATTTAGAGTAAATTGTCTTATTACAAGGGGCCTCTACGTGTTGGCTTCGGCCCCACGCACGCCTTCCAAATGTCCGGGACCCCATGGTCCCGAGAATTTGTAAAAGACAGACATAATAATAATAATAATAATTCAGCCTATATACGTCCCACTGCTGGGCACAGGCCTCCTCTCATGTGCGAGAGGGCTCAGGCTATAGTCCCCACGCTAGCCCAATGCGGATTGGAGACTTCACATACACCTTTTGCGCTGAATATAAGGATACAAAATTACTTATTATAAATATGATACAAAACATACAAAACTATAAGTAGTTTAATTGTGTTTTATCCTGCGGAGGAAAATGTATTCATCAAGCATCAAGATTGTAACAAATATTGTCAAGTACAAAAATATTTGGTACTGTTTTAATAGAATAAGAGTTTTACCTTCATTAGGAATATTTCTTAACCAATCTTGCAGTACCTACTTATGCCTTAAGGATGACACACATGGTCACTGATCGTCTGTCATAGAAAACAAAGTGTCGAATGCCCCGACCTAGCCCCAGGCCGGTCTAACGTGGCTCATCCTTTCTATTCGTATATTCGACATTCGACAGTAAAATCGCTAGCGAATTAAGGACCTGCCCAGGTTAAGCCCAGCGTTGCTCAACGGCAATCATCCTATTATCATTACGTTGGAGTTGCGTAACCGGGTAGCTAGTGGAAATGCAGATTAACGGGGGTATGACTTATTATTTTATTTATTATTCAGAACACATATAATAATAAAAAATAATAATTCAGCCTATATACGTCCCACTGCTGGGCACAGGCCTCCTCTCATGCGCGAGAGGGCTCGGGCTATAGTCCCCACGCTAGCCCAATGCGGATTGGGGACTTCACATACACCTTTGAATTTCTTCGCAGATGTATGCAGGTTTCCTCACGGTGTTTTCCTTCACCGAAAAGCTAGTGGTAAATATCAAATGATATTGTCGTCAAGCTCACCATACTTATTAACCTATCGAATGAGCTAATGCTTTTACGGATACTGGAAAGCGATATGTAAATGTACTACATACCTATGAGGCCTGGATGTTAGTGAGATGACGATATGAGTTGTGCTGGTGTCCGACTTTATTACCTACATATAACATGAGTATCACATGATTATCCACCTGGTTTCATGAGCTTAATAGTCGCCTCCAAACCTCCCCTTATAGCGACCCCATTCCTCACACAAAGTTTACCTTAAGTTCATATTAGCCTCACTGGATCACTGTTCACTCTGAGTACTGATAACGTTGGTCACAATATACCAGAGACACATCATTATTCTAATAACACCATAAGAACGTTCTTGACTTGATCTAAAAGCAAATATCACTGCCGCGTTGATTTGTTCGCACACAACCTCCTTTTTCCTACTGTCGTTCTCATCTACCCTCTCAACTTCCCTCAAAAAATCCCAATAACCTAGAAGCGGTTACTTAAACGTGACTACTAACGCCATCTACTCCATGACGTTGGCAAATATTAGCTGGTTCGCAATACGTTCGCGACACTCCCGCCCAGAAAGGAAATGCTACTCTTAATTGAAATTAGATGTCTATAGGCAAACATATAAATAAATCAACAATCAGATAATAAGAGCCGTCCATTCTCGAACCGCATGGTTCACCCTTTGCGTCGTGAATCGGCACGGCCTGAGACTTTGTGCAATTTCTGATGACGTTACAGAAATGTGCTGAGACACTGCGTTTCTGAGATCGATCCAATCGTGCATCTGGTCTGAGTTGAGTTGTGAGTGATCTGTCTTGAGCTGATAAAGAACAGGATTCTGAGTCTGGTCTGACCATTCATCAATGTTTGTGCTGAGCCAACTAATAACAGGATCCTAAGACTGATCTGAATACTGATCAATTTCCGTGCTTGATTGAAAGCAGGATCCTGAAACTGGTGTGAGCGTCCATCGATGTCTGAGCTGAGCTGAGTGGGATCACGGCTGCGACCTGTCATATTTGGTCCATTACTGGTCTCTCCGTCAACCCATGACCAATGTTATTTCCTACACTCCCGCGCGTACGGTTCTAGATTGTTCCGAGCAGTCCCTAGTTGCAATTTAGGTCACGAGAAGAGACCGCGTCATGCGGCCCATGTGTCAGAGAGTGGCAATGCGATCTGATATCAAATATCGGTATTATTAAACAGTGGGAACTCCGTTCGCGATAGGTCTATCCCATCTATAACTACCATCTGTGATTCGCTCTGTCACTTTGTCACTTTGCTCTTTTGACATCGTTATTAACATAATAACCTATTTCACCACTTCAAGTGTCACAACTATTACTACAGCAGACGTAAACAACTGTAACTGTTTTGAACACTGCGACGACCGCGTGATCGAAAAGAGCATACGTTTTTATATGCAATGATAGTTACCACACAGACAAATGCGGCCGTCTTATCCGAACGGGTGTATGTAACCTAAATTCCCACTACTTCTCTTTACTGTATATTACTCGCAGTAATCTACTATGTTAAGTATTCGCTTTAAATCTATTCGCTTATCCATTAAGGCCACTGTTGACATGTCCATCTCTGGGTGCACCCACTTCATGTCCGGCAGCCCTCCCCAGCCAAGGGAGAATCACGCTATTTTTATATGTATAATCACAAATCAGAATGTAAAATAGAATCCATCTACAACTCGACCACACTCCTTTTTTTTATGCTAATTGGAATTGCTTTTTGGAGTCATTCGCGATTAACAGCCGTCTTATCTATTTGAAAAACTTAAGATTTCGAAGGGTCATATACGTGGTGTCCTCAGGCTTAACGGCACGCAACACAGTAAGTCCGCTTTTCGTGGCAGCTTTCGATATGTTTACTCTTTGATTACATCCCCGTGCACATGCATCAGTCCTGCTAAGGATGGTAGAAACAGCAATACATATACTGTACATCCGAGGTACCGATCCATCTTCCTCATTCCGATCAGATCTTAAATTAAGCAGAATATCGCCAGTCTTCCGCACCACAGTGTTTTAACTGCTGTGTCCATCAAATTGACCCACTCTGTTTCTTTTATTCATGAATAATCACTTCACAACTTTAACAACCATGCGAGACATATAGATGGGTACTCAGTAGCAAATTCTCAACGTGTGCCAATTAATAAAGAATACAGTGGGTGCGGCGTCTGTATACTCTTTAAGGCTTTGCGCTTTATTGACTTCGCATTCGCAAAGGCTTTTGATTTCTTCAACTGGAGTAAAATGTTCAGAGTTATGAGAAATGGGGATACCGCAACACGTAATCCTTTTATAGTTGAACGAGGAGTGCAACTGTTCACTGAGATCTGTGAATAGACAATGAGTATTGGAAGGTTGTGAGGGTGATGTCCAAGTTGGTGGCCAATTAATCAATAAACTCAGTTTTGCAGATGACATGGCTATATTAGGTTAAGTGTCTGTGGAAAATGAATTTCGGTTCTGCTACAAAAGATTGAGTATGCCAGTAATGAGTCCATTTTCAGGATCCAGATCCATACCTTATGATCAATAGAAATGAGACGAAGATGATGCATGTCGATCTTCCTGGTAAAATTAAGAGAATCAATGAATTGCACGATCTTGAGGCAAGTTGTTGGTTTACTTGGTATCTTAAATAAGTGACGATGGTATCTGCGACTAAAAGGTGATCAGAAGAGCTCATATGGCCAAAGCTGCGGTGAAACGACTCGCCAGGATATGCATACGGAATAACATAAAACAAGGATCAGACTAATGCGGGCGCCTTGGTTTCTCGATCATATTCTTTACATGTCCGAAACCTAGACCATTGGAACTGAAACCCATCATAGGACAGATGCATTTGAGATATGGTGCTGGCGAAGAATGCTTGAACGTTAGTACGGTACAACTGCTTCAACTCTTGACAAACTCGACATCACCGAGGTTATCCACTGTTTGTACCCATAGCGTTCTTAGTTTCTTCGGCTATCGAGGCCGAACCAAGAAAGGAAGAGCCAAGGAAGCGTAGGGATGGACGTATGGTCACACGGCGTTGGGCGAACAGAATAACATTAAAGATAAATCCACATTACAGGCTAGCATACACCGCCCAAGAAAGAGCGGCTTCGAGTGCACTGGTGAAGAACCACACAGGACAGGTGTCCACAGTGACTTATGACGATACGGCAACGAATAAGACTTTGATAAATCTGTCTTGTGACTATTGCTACTATAGGAGTCTTACATAAACCAATTACGGCTCCTCTTCCCGCAAAATACCGTAAAACTAAGTTATTCAGAACCATATTTTATATTAAAGATTGATACTTTCTGAGCAGCAAAAAATATATAACAATCTACAAGATATGACCGACGATATATTTTTCTGGAAATCTATTTTAATTTACACAACTATATTTCTTTCAGTTAGATCGATATTACTTCTGTAAAAATATGGAACTTTACAATCATTCTCACAAGACACTATAAATTGATTTGGTTTTCTTGCTTTTTGCAATTTCATAAAACTATGCCTCAATTCCTAAAAACAATAAGCCTAAATTCCGCCTAGATTCCTACCATTACCCCCCTCTGCGGAGGCAGTGCGAGGCAAGTCGTATTGCTAGACGGACCTGTGCTGCATTGCACGCGCGAGCAAGCGATATTCTATTTCGAACGCATAGCTCTGCGCGCTCGATCTTTTGCAGCGGGTGGTGCGGTGAGGGGTATACTTAAAGATCCGCCCACACGCGCGAGGTCATTGGCGTCGAGTGCAGCCTTAACACTACGATATTTCACGGCAATATTAAAATGACATCTGATTCTAATTGTGATTATGATTCTTGGGATCATAGTGTAGCTCCAGTCTGCATTTCAATCCGATTAAATCTGACAAACAAGCTAACAAGCTGAGGTGTCCCGATCAATTATTATCAATAATTATTTGGCTTATGATTAATCTCTTCCTTTTAAAGGTTTAATGGTCTGAGCTTTTGCATACTAAAATAATTAATAATAAAGTCCTTTTTATTGTTTCTAAAGATGATATTATACAACATAGATGATATTATATCTGAATTCCTTCTGTCATTACATTTATTAAAATAACACAATACTTGAGAAATTCTGATCTTATTCAGAAATGTATCCACCATGGTCTTCTACCGCCTTTGTAATTATTACTATGAGTATGAAGGTTGAAGGTACTTAATATGTACATCTACGACGAGTAGACTCGATTGAGTTGACATCTACTGCTCGATTCCACTTTCATTTAACAAAATTAAAATAGTTATGCATGGCTAGTGACTATTCTTTAAATTATCTACCACTCCCTTACCTGTTTTTGTTCGAATAAAATAGATAATAAAGAAACCACTAGCCCATTCAATTAGTATGCCTTTCATTTGAAGTCTTCTCAATAATAATATATTTTAATATTTTTAACCCTAGGTTTGGGTCATCGCATGTACATGACATAGATACATACATAATTCTGAAGTTAAGTTAATATTTATCTAATTAGTTTATATCAAATCGCTAATCTGTGACTGTCCACACTATGAATCAATGGTTGAATAATAATAGGAAGTCCTTATACCTATAGGGTATGGCTTAGGTGCAAACATATTATAATAGCCTGGTGGCTTATACTAAACAGTTTTGTCTTTGCAACTTACTGTTATACAAGTTGATATTTACTGATTCTCTGATGACAATCTCTAGATTGGAATGTTAATTGGGGTTGAATCAAGATACTGTGCTGAGTTACATGAACAGAAAAAGTAAGTGAATATTATTTAAACATAATATATTCGGCAGTTCTTTATTCGTTTACAATCCTTTTAGCCGTTTATTTTTCAGGACAGCAATATCATGCATGCCAACTGTTAAATCTAGCGAGAGCCCCATTATTGGCAGTTTGCTGGTGCCATTGGAGTGGCTGCGCAATTCTGATTGGGTCTCAATGATGGTCCTGGTCCTTTGAGTTTGGGTAGCCGTGTACATATTATGACATCAAATTGTAATCTGATTTCAAGTGCCTCCTGCATTTTCACTAAGGCACGTTACAGGTTACTACATCTAAATGATACCTATAACTTCTAAGAAACCAACCCGTACCAATACCTTACAACTGTAACAACAAACAACAATGAGGCAAGACATTCCTTAACATCTCTTATGTTATGAGTGGTTCTAGTCCTTCAAACGAAGTGAAAGGGTTAATTTCGAATTTTGAATTACACGCAATGCGAATGCTTCTGATTTTAGCTTAGTGAAGATATGGATGCGCAAAACATACGATTATAATAGCCTAGTTTGGTTGTTTAGAAGATATTGCTCTTCAGCGATAAGACCGCTTGTTGTGCGCCATAGTTTGAGTTATGTGCTTAATCTGTATGTTATTTTCGTTTTTATATTGGTGAGCAACAAAGAATATTTGTACTGTATTATTTTATTAATCTTGATAAAATAAATTTTGTTTCATTCTAAGAGAATATTTATGGATCATATAAGTATAACGAACGAATGTTAAATCTGGTTCCTACCTAATACGTTAAACATGATACATTCGTTTTCTAAAAAGACACACAGTATAAATTGTTTCCATACACCACGCACACTTGCGCGCACGACGAGTCAAATCAGGGCTGAGCTGATAATTTGTGATAAAGCGGATATTCTGCAAGCAATGCGTGTTATACAAAAGCATCATGATTCATAAGAGATTATGGTCCTTTTCACAAAATATTATAAACACCAATATAACTAGATCCCGAAGTTACAGAAAATATACCAAATCGGAGGTCAGACCTAAACTGGTTTGTAAGCAACAACAGTCGGCAAGGCATTATATCAACTATCCGCATGATAAATAAACTTCAAATTTGATACTATTAACTATAACAACTATTCCGCCAAACAGAACAATGAATGTGATATTTTGATTCTTATTATTTTAATATTAAAATGTTAATTATTTTGTTAATGAATTGTTGATCAACAGCATGATTTGAATCTGTGATAAAGTCGCTGTTTGAAAGGATGCATCCTGGGTCACAACACAAATTGACCAGCAAATTTTAATTCAAAATGTCGTAAATGTTTATTAGTGCATGATTTAATTTAATTTATATCAAAGATTGGTCAGGCAACTAAATCTAAACACGTAGGTAAAGTGCCTTGTCCCCTACATAATCAAATATAAATATCAAAATTAACATAACGTATAGGTACCTAAATATATATTATAGTTAAACCTCTTGTTCAACTTAAACTTAGGTTTGAGCAGTTTGACCTCTTAGGTATGAGCAGGTATGGTAATGGCACCATTCATAGGACATTTAAGAGAACAATTGGATAATTGCTGACACTTCACTGATAATTGAAAATTTTTCTACCGCTTTGGGCGTTAAAATTTGAGTTGAATGTCCTTTCACCTTTTATTATTTTCGACATGTTTAATGAAATATGTAGTTAGGTACTTGGTTTCAATATAATGAAATGTGAGACTTAAGAGTTCTAAGGCTCTTGTTGAAGGTAAAATGTCACTAAGTCAGTGTTTAAGAACTGATGATAAATACTTGTTTTATAGGATTTAAAGTAAACACGAATTACGAATGTTTACTGAGACCTACCTGATTCATAAATGATTACTGATTACATTTTATTATTCAGTAGAGATAACTATATTTTCTGATGTGACAATCTTTGCCACTCTCTCATTCTTTTAACATAGAAATGTTGAATCTGTTAAGTAACGTCACATATAATCATGAGCGTAAAAGTAAAATCTTGAGCGTTGCGAGTGTTTCAAGGCACGTGAGTTGAAAACTAACTTTGCTGCCCTGGTAAAACACAAACATTTTTATCACATCAATTAGTGACAAATACTGGTTCTAAAACATAAAAATTTAAATATTTATATCATTCAAAACCATAACTTGAAATTCCATTCCACTGCTTATAGCTGCTATAGGGCTAATAAACACACTGTTTTCAAAGATTAAAGAGAGCTTTTTAATTCAGACTACCCTTTGTCGCAAAATATTAATAATCGTGAAAGTATGTATTTATATATCTGCTTTTTATAAACTATATTATGATACCTACTGACACTTGCAATCTCTTGTATATCAAAGAGCAAGAATGTTCAGTTAAAATGTATGTAGGTACTCACTCAATTGCCTATGTGCTCAGGTGAACCACTAACATTCGCCTGCTGAATACCTTTTTGGTAGAAATAATATAAATATGGGCTTCATGGTTGAAATAAAACATTAAATTGAATTAAATAAACCAAATATTGTAGCTCGTTAGTTGTAGTTAGAGATAAACATATGTTACTTTTGATGATGATAACAGTGCATGTGAATAAAAATTCCCAGCATGCTCCACCATGTCGTCAAGCTCACCATACTTATTAACCTATCGAATGAGCTAATGCTTTTACGGATACTGGAAAGCGATATGTAAATGTACTACATACCTATGAGGCCTGGATGTTAGTGAGATGACGATATGAGTTGTGCTGGTGTCCGACTTTATTACCTACATATAACATGAGTATCACATGATTATCCACCTGGTTTCATGAGCTTAATAGTCGCCTCCAAACCTCCCCTTATAGCGACCCCATTCCTCACACAAAGTTTACCTTAAGTTCATATTAGCCTCACTGGATCACTGTTCACTCTGAGTACTGATAACGTTGGTCACAATATACCAGAGACACATCATTATTCTAATAACACCATAAGAACGTTCTTGACTTGATCTAAAAGCAAATATCACTGCCGCGTTGATTTGTTCGCACACAACCTCCTTTTTCCTACTGTCGTTCTCATCTACCCTCTCAACTTCCCTCAAAAAATCCCAATAACCTAGAAGCGGTTACTTAAACGTGACTACTAACGCCATCTACTCCATGACGTTGGCAAATATTAGCTGGTTCGCAATACGTTCGCGACAGATATTTCGTACATAAGTTCCGAAAAACTCATTGGTACGAGCCAGGATTTGAACCCACGACCTCCGGATTGAAAGTCGGACGTCATATCCACTCGGCCACCACCGCTTGTTTCATTCAGAACACATACAGTATGAAATAGTATTTTATACTATCGTGATATAATATAGAGCTTTCAGTCGAGCACCTTGTTTAGGCAACTCAGATTGAAGAACTTGATTATATCACTAGTGTTTTTTTTTATGTATACTACGTCGGTGGCAAACAAGCATACGGCCCGCCTGATGGTAAGCAGTCTCCGTAGCCTATGTACCCCTGCAACTCCATAGGAGTTACATGCGCGTTGCCGACCCTAACACCCTTCCCCCCTCGTTGAGCTCTGGCAATCTTACTCACCGGCAGGAACACAACACTATGAGTAGGGTCTAGTGTTATTTGGCTGCGGTTTTCTGTAAGGTGGAGGTACTTCCCCAGTTGGGCCCTGCTCTAGATCTGGAATGACATCCGCTGTGCTGTGCCCTACCACACAAAGCAAGATGACTTTCACAATGCCCATACCTCTCTTAAAACAGACAATTAGTGTATACAAACTAATCCTAAATAAGTAATGAAAATTGGTAAGTATCTAAGTAGACAAAAAGACATAAACGCGCAAGCCACGTCCTATGATTGGTCAATTTTGTTTATAGTCGACTACAGCGTATCGAAAGAAATTTTATAGTTGAGTTGGGAGCCCATACGTGTAACGTACACAATTATAGTTTGGTATACGAAATCTTAATTGAAGCATTACATCACGTTCATAAATATAAACATTAAAAAAATACAAAAGCGTTTTTGCGAAGAGGAAAATGTGTAAAACGTTAGGTATTATTTATTTTATCAACAACAGTTTAGATCTCGTATGTCCTTTTAGAGTATCAAGAGCGTGCATAAATGGATCGATGACACAGAAATAATCATTATATTTTTTTATACTCTGAAAAAGATACGTCTAGAATAACTATTACCATCATACTAATACCTACGTCGGAAAGGGACAAACGATTATTAGCGGCATCGTAACTTTAGTACACGTTTATGAATAAGGGGGTTAGTGTTTACAAGGAGATTACATACATAAGTACATACCCTCGTAAGGCCCAATGTCCTACCTATAGGACTTATTCAGTTCGATGAAATTTAAATCATATTCAATTAGGACAGAGTTGCATTTGTTTTGTTTCGTGCAATTTTCAAACAAAATAAAATCTACTGTATTCCGTGCACTATAGGTTCAAATTCCAGTGGCAAATTTAGGATTTTTCATTTCTATGGCTGGGCCTTAAGAGGATATACAAGTTAGTAAATACTCGTGTATTTTAACCTGACTACCAAAGCTTATGTAATTTTTTGTCCCATGACGAATAATTAGGAATTTTTGGCCAGAGAATACCTACGGTAAACAAGTGAGCGAATTTTCCAATAGCATTTATGTACCTGTACCCCTAGTGTAAATATTTTTGACAGCGAAACGTGACGTACGCGTTTGCGTTAAGTGTCATTTTGTATGAGATTTTTGACTTTCCAAAACGTCTCGCTTAGCGCGCTGTTCAAAAACCCATACAAAATGAGACTTAACGCAAACGCGTACGTCACGTTTCGCTATCGACTAAAATTACACTAGGGGTACTGTAGTTATACAGAATACTCGACCACAATCTCGGCCAAAGCACTCAATATTTTGCGTGATTTCGGGGTTAATAATAATAATAATAAAATTCTTTATTGCACACTACATAAAAAAAAACAGATACAGAAATTGATAAAATATACACATTGGTAGGTAACAACAGGCGGACTTATCGCTAAACAGCGATCTCTTCCAGACAACCTTCAGATAGTGAGATGGCGAACGAAGCGAAGTTAACGGGTGGTGCAAAAAAATAAAAATAAAGAAAAAAGTAGTAAAAATACAATATAATACATATACTACACATATAAAGTTAAGATAGACTACATTTATTACTATTATATTTGGGGTTGGTGCTATAGTAAAAGTTGCTCAGTATGATCTATATATTCACCCCGTATATTATTGCAGGTGACTAAATAACACCCTGTATAAACACGAAAAATAGAATAATTTGCAGTACACTGTGTGCATTGCAGCAAAAACAAAAGGGTTTCTCAGCTATACGCTTCGCTCTTTCGATGGAACTGATATTTAGATTTTTAATGAAGTCGGTAAGTAAATCAGATATTTCATGGGCCTCAATAACTCCAGTTTAGTCATAGACTGTTCAACCAAGCCTTGGTCAACAAAAACGACACGATAAAAAGCCGCGCGAGGACGCCTAGTTTTTACCCGCGTTCCGGTCAGCGATTTAGATCGATACTTTCTTGGTTACCACGTGGTTGCGATCAGGGCTATAACCACGAACACCGGAGTTCTCAAATTGTGGGCATCTTTCTCTGTCACTCTAATTAGGCCTTAATTTGAGTAAAAGAGAAAGATGCCCGCAATTTGGTCCGTAGAAATATGGACGGGCAAAAAGGCCATTGACGGATAACTGAGGTTTCCGGATTATCATCTGCAATTTTCTACATATTAGAAAAATACTGAATCATCTTAATTAATGATTTATGTACCTATGTTGGTATTAACATATTACTTTGATAAAATGGATATAAGTTTTGGGAAAAAAAAATTTGGTTGACTATACTTTTCTTTCCACAGGCAACTAATACTTATCGAGATAATTCTAACAACCTCAAACACAATTAGTTTGCGTTGTTTTATCACAAAGTTCCCATGGCCACATCCTATCTCCATCATCAGATAAGGTCCATGCCATCATAATATTGCATTGTCATCCGATTTACATATGTATGCAAAATTTCAGCTGAATCAGAAATCGGAAAGTGGGTCAAATTTAGTTTGAAAGGTTTGACCCACACTAACATACTAACAGGGCAAGTTAAGTAAAAGCTTGTAAAAAAGCACACTAAGAGCTGACGTGTTGAAGGTTTAGATAGCTATGATGATTATCACACTGCAGTGGTAGACGGTCACTACCAACTAAGCTAGGAGGTCTAGGAGGCCTAGGAGGCCGTTAAAAACAACATTACAACTCTATGTTACGTGAGCGCATACTCCGACCGACAAGGTCATTAAATTGACCGTCAATTCCGATCACTGCTGATGTAGACCTAGAGATATTTCTAGCACAAACAAGGCAACGCTTAGTGACTTCCTTCCGATATATTATTTTATCGATATCTTATAACTGTCATAAACCAATGTGGCATGTTTGGAAATAAAAGTTCGAATTGTCCAGTACAGCGCCAATTAAATCCACACCTCTCGATCACGGGCTGATAATCGTTTTCCGTTTCACGGAATATCAGCAAATCATTAACAATATTTGAAATGTAATTTTTTAAATCTCTAATTCCCAAAAATATTCAATGTTTGATATTTTTGCATGTGAACTATTTTTTAACATATCAAATTTTTTTTTTTAAGGAGGATAGGCAGACGTAGTTATTGTAAACGATATTTGGTGAAACAGAAAAATATTTTTTCTCGGGCCCCAAATCGGGTCTGATATCAGACCTGATAAAGCGTGGATGTAATTGGTACTTAAGGATAGATAAACGGGTGTCTAACTACTTTGTCTCTTTGAAAAAAATCCCTTTAATTGACTAAAAGTTTATTCAACTTCTATTGATGTCATGGGTGCATAGCGGAAATATGGAAAATACGTTGAAGGGGTACTATCGATAGCAGGATTGTCGATTTTTTTTCTTTGTCAAGCAATAACAACACGAGGTTTGTGCTACGAAAATCTCTAGGTCTAGGCTCATGATCAAACAAAGCAACTATTAAGAGATTTTAATTTAGATTTCTGTTTTTTTGACACACAATCTCTCTCCTTCGTTTTATTTCACGAATTTCTTTGCATAGCCTTAAAATTGACTTGTAGGGACTTTATTTCTTTATGGCATTAAGTGGAAAGAAAACAACGGTACTTTTTCTATGAAATTCCATTTCGGGAGAAAACGGTATCCACTACCTAAATCTTAAAAAATCACTTTGATTTTGATGTCGATCGCTTCAGCATAATATATTCCAGGTTCACAGGTTTTGCTTTTTTGAAAAAAAATTTTTTTTTATTATATTTGTTTTGCAAATTTTGAAAAAAGGAAAACCTGTAAACCTAGTTTTTCATTGTGTCAATAACATACTAAAAAAACATTGAAAAAGGAAAATAGTTAGAAGTGGAAAAACATTTTCTCTTTTGTTATGGACGAGTGCGTGCTATCTTAAATGTCACACGAACCTAGACGCTCCCATATAATCTAGGTTATGCTCTAATTTTAAGACGACATTCAGAAATAATATCCTAATTCTAATAACATATAAGAACTGGAGGAGCATTGGAGCTTTTCCTTGCTAGGAAATATTCACAAAAAATAGAGCGAGTAATCTTTTTGCATGAAAAACTTCTACACACTCTATTTTATTAAGTATTATCATTTTTCGCGGAAGCGAGTGGCTTTCTAGCTGAGGGTTTGTGATACTCTTAAATTCAAAATATCCACATGAAACTGATACAAGAACGAGAGAGAAATAACTTGGTTCTTTTCCACATTTGTCGATATCTACAATAGACCGCAAAAACTATCTACTTATAACTACAACACTAACATTTCCTATCCAAACCATGATGGCACTGCCTGGCACATTGTCTTGAAAAAACCTAGTGACGTCACCGACCTTTGTTCGCTTCTACTCTCAAAAACAAACTTACTTCTACATCTCTAACATCACAATTTCAACCCTAAAGTCTAACATATAAGAAACAAGTAGAAGCTTTTATAAAATTGTTCATTAAACCTAAGTGATAACCTGTCGTGTACTTCAAAGATGCGCATTGCATTTTGAAACCTAAATGCATACATACAAAGTGTGATTTTGTTAAGCTTTAATGCTGGCTTCTATTGCGTGGTTACTTAGCAAACCAATTAAAGATTTCATTTCCGATCGCTCTAAAATCGACTTAGTGCCATTAGTCTAAGGTTGGAATTTGAAAGGAATGTCGTCTGCAGATTAAATACCTCCGTTGGCTGCAGCTCGTCATCCCGATTATGTAAGTGCGACTGTACTTGACTTCTAACTTAGTTGATGAACGGGTACTGTCGAGTGCAAATGTTGCTAACTTAGAATTTATTTTAACTCGGTCGATTCCAAAATTCCAATTTAACATTTCGTTATGATTTTGATCTGGTTTTTATATGACCTTGACGATCATCGGTGATTGGCATGCCTCTCACGCACGACTTTCACCTCATTGTGTGTGCACCTATGCGCCTGCGCGAGCTTCAAGTACATATCAAATTTTGATCAAAACAATTTGTTTTCACAATCTTATAAAACCCGACTAAACATAACAGCCGTACGCGACTTTGTACAAGTAATTAAACTTACCCTATTGTCGCGAAATAAATAGTTAAATAGGTACTTGCAGTTATTCGCAGTGGGGTGATATAGCAACAAAAGTAAAAACATATTTCAGTTGCTTAATGGGAAATACCAGCTGAGTCCCTTCTCAAATTTAAGAGTTTTAGGTCATCTCCGTCATACTGACGGGGGCGGTTCCTAAAATTAGTGTGATTCGGACAACTGCAGCTTGAGCGAAAACTCTCAGAATTCCAGCTCGTTCAAATCAAATCGTTCTCGATATTTTCCTCCTCCAAAACTTAACCAATCGTAACGAAATTTACTGTGTCAGATCTTTTTGATTTTTGCGTGTATTGTTGCCGTTTTGTATGCTAGGCGTCTGTTTACGGCGCATTTTTTTGGCCGTTTAGCGCTGTTTTAAGTAACCTCTTCTCTTGGATCCGGGTACGTCCTTAAACTACGTCCACAAGAGAGGTATGGGCATTGTGAAATTGTGTGGTAGGGCACAGCACAGCGGATGTCATTCCAGAAAACCACAGCCAAATAACACTAGACCCTACTCATAGTGTTGTGTTCCTGCCGATGAGTAAGGTTGCCAGAGCTCAACGAGGGTTGTTAGGGTCGACAACGTGGAGTTGCAGGCGCACATAGGCTACGGAGACTACTTACCATCAGGCTGGCCGTATGCATGTTTGCCACCGACGTAGTATAAAAAACCTAGTTCTTATAAAGACCCGAACATCAAAAAAGCAAAACGTATACAGTACCACACACAGGTAATGATAACATTGAACTCATATTTAAAAAATAATTATCTAAATCCGAAATTCAGACAGGAAAATCTCGAGAACGTTTGTATGGGAAAATTTCTGATATAAGCAAGTGAAACCTGGAAATATACTCGGCGAAGGACCTGAACTCGCGGCTCCTTAATCGTACTAGGTCATATTATTAGCTTGTAAAAAAAAGTGACAGTTCTCCATTGGAATGACATGTTGCAGGAGCCATTATATTTGTCTTTTATCGGTTCTTCAATTGTGCAAAGTCCAACCCACTGTTATTGTACAATTGTTAAAGAACTAGTGTAAAATGGGTGATGTGTTTTATTTTGAATAGCAACGGACACAAGAGATTCTATGGAGTTATTGTTTCTCCTAGGTATAAAGTTATCCGGAGAATCTGAGAATGCTAGTGTTTATAAAAGAGGCGTCACTGTTTGATACTAGATAAAGCTGCTTATTAAGTAGGCATGATGGTGAATATGAAGATCATCTGATTATAATAGTCGATTCTCTTCTTCAGTCGGTCCCTCAATGCTGAGGATCGTGACATCATGTCCTTCTGTTGAAGACCAGATTCCTCCATAGCCTTCTATTCCTCGCCAAGCGCATGACCTCGTGCAGTTTGGCAGATAAGTAACCATAACCGATGTAACTTCTATTTTATAAAAAAAAAATGCATAGGTGCAGTGATTTGAGCTCACCATCTAGTAGGGGGAGGGCCCTGAGGTCTGGTGCCTTCAACTTTGCCCGTCATAATAACTCTCTCTAGGCTATCTGGGGAGCGGCGTGAGAGATGTCCGAAGTCGATACGATTATAACCAGTGAAATAAACTACTTTTTATGGAACGTCAGAACGATTAAAAAGTTTGATGTTAATATGATGAAAGACGATGTGACAATAAACCCACCTTGAATATTGAAAACTTAAAATCATGATTGATCTGGTTCTTATTGTATATTTCTGTAAGTAAGATTCAGTGTCGGCTGTAAAACAAAATTTATCAATAGAAAATAACTTCTTGAGTTTTACCGCCATTTAGGCCAATCAAACTAGATTTTTTTGAATAATTATTAATTTCCAGCAAGCTGGAAACCGTTTTGATATCTTCATTTGGTCCTAGTTGCGTGTAATCCGAGTTTACGCAATTCCAGATAGGTATGCAAATTATAAATTGAAATAAATGTCATATACTAAGAAAAAGTGACCAAGGCCTCCAAATTAATTTCTGAAAATAATTTAATTTGTTCTAATACTTCTAATAGTATAGGTATGCAAATTGTTTTGTACTTTTTCAGTTTTTGCTTGTAGCTCGAAAACGGTACACACGACGGAAATTTGCTCTAATCATGATGAAAATGTTATCTGAGGATCCGAAGGGTACCTTAATAATGAATTTTTCAAAATGGCGGCCTTTTATTACAACTTGCACTACACAAATTTTCTACACTCGCAAGGGAATCAAAACCTACAGGGTACTTCCCGTGAACACAGAATCTTGAAATTTGGTACGAAGCAAAGTCTTATAGCGTAGATAAAGGAAAAATTGCGAAAAGCGTAAATTTTTAGTTACATAGGCAGAGTCACTACCCACTAGGCCAGACAGGTCGTTTAGGTCATCTAGGTAGGTTTAGGTCAGGTCATTTCAGGTCGTCATTTTAAATAAATACGTAAGGTACTACTAATGGTACTAAGTGTGATATTAATATCTCCTATTTGTGTCGATTAACAACTTTGATTAACACTTGCGTCGTCGACTGTACCAGCGGCGTGAGCTAGGGAAGGTCATCAGAAACTATGCAGCTCCAAGCACGAGCTCCATACAAAACACTACCAAAACATCACAACCGCCAATACCTTCTCCTACAATTTCCAACTATGTCTTCATAACATTAAGGTATAATTTTACTTGTTTTACAATTGTTTACCAATACAGATAGCGAGATAAAATTATAAATTATAGGTTATTGTTGTAATTGTTGTTTTTTTCTGTGAAAATCATTACTGGGGCTAATGGTACCATTTTTTGGCGTTTTTTAATGGTAGCCGCGCACGATGCGTTGCGGATATGGATATTACTATTGTATTGAAAATTACAGGTATATGAGTTACTTGTGTTTGCCGCCATTACAGTTTATTATTTAAGGTTACACTTGGATAACTACTCCATATAAAACCACCCAACTTATAATTCAAAACACCCACTGAGATGTAAGTGAAATTTAACAAACAAGGTCTTTGGATGCACGACAGCTGCAGGCTGGAGTGCATTAAAGACTCGAGTTTGTAATTTTTTTACCCCCGGAGTATCATAATGTTTTTCATCACACTTGAAGAAGAATAAACTAAATTTTAAGGTACGCCACAATTGGGTACTTGACACATGTTAAATATTATCACAAAATTTAGTTAAATGGTTAGAAAATGAGCCATCCATTATAAAAAACTGGAATTTAAAAAAATATATTTTGATTATAAAAAAATACAAGGCTCCGAAGTCTCAAAAAAAAATTTTTTTTCTTTCAAAAATAGAAAAGAAAATGGTACCATTCGATTCCTAACATTTTATTAAAAATAAATTGTATGACAACTATACACATAAATGCAATATTTCAGGGTTAAAATGGCAATTTCCATCTTCCATACATTTAGGACAGACTTATATGATGTGACGTCACATCACCTTATAATTTTGTTAGAGGCGTTTCAATCGTCGAGTGCGAGCGTCAGACTTTAACTCTCATTTCTAATCTTTGTGTTGCTTAAATGTCATGAGTCCTATATAGACATTTGATCATCAGGAAAATCAAGATCCTTTGACATTATTTGCAAAAAACAATCAAGCAGCCAATTAGTCAAATAACTACCTACTAGTAGTACTTAAATCTTTTATTTATATCAATTACTAGGTAGTCATAATCTCAAGAGACTGTAATATATATATAATATATTAATTAATTTTTTAACCTTTATTGCACAATACAAAAAAAATGCACAAATGGCGGACTTAATGCCTTAAGGCATTCTTTACCAGTCAACCATTGGGCCAAACAGAAACTTACAATTGATGCGGAAAAGAAAATCAGTATGTACAGAGAAAATAAGTACATAGTCCAACGAGGGGGGTAATAAAATTATTCGTCCGCCATATTGTCATTCGTTGACAGGTTAGGCATCGAAGGCACAGACCTATCCGGCATTCAGCCATGATTCAAAATTATGTGATGACTATTAAATTAATCAAATTAAATATTTTTGACGTATAAAAATTATAAAGTTAACTATAAAAATAAATTATAAAAGTCAGTGTTTTAAACGTAAATCCATTTACTCGTATACCTACGTAGTTGGTATGAATTAATGAGGTATCCCTAGGGAGGTATAAGTAGCTTTTTTTATACAATCCATAAATGTAGTATTCCTTTGAATATTCCTCGTTAACACTTGTACAACTTTGACGACGACCAGTTTGGCCTAGTGGGTAGTGACCCTGCCTGCGAAGCCGATGGTCCCGGGTTCCAATCCTGGTAAGGGCATTTATTCGTGTGATGAGCATGGATATTTGTTCCTGAGTCATGGGTGTTCTCTATGTATTTAAGTATTTATAAATATTTATATATTATATATATCGTTGTCTAAGTACCCTCAACACAAGCCTTATTGAGCTTACTGTGGGACTTAGTCAATTCGTGTAATAAGCAAGTGATATTGCTATCTCATTTCACCGCATAGCTGCGTCCCTTGGACTGGCCTACGCTGAGCCATCGTGTAGAGGTGCCCTTAAATGCGTTTTCGGACTCTAGTTAATTTACTATTATCCTTGATCTGTATCTGAAATCCACGGGATAACGTTACAGAGATGGTTTAAACTCCCGTGAGGTTTCCTGTTGCGTGGGAAGATTAGGACCTCCGACTAGCTTATATTGTTTCTCAATTCCTAAAACTTTTCCAAGTTGTATGCGGCCTTGAGCTATTTAAAAACTTACCTCACTGTTTTTCTTTTTGTTTTATATCGATTTTGATGATTTCGTAGCTGAATTAATCTTAAATTCTGCTTTCCCACATTGTTTGACATAACTATTTACGTGATGACGCGATCCGTCAAATTACCATCATATTTCTTTTGCTACCAAAGAGTCTAGTCTGTCTACTTTCGGAATATGATGTTTTATATTTTGCTGTATACAATAACTGGTCTATATCTATTTTTAACTGACTTCAAGATTTCAAAAGGAGGAGGTTATCAATTCGGTTGTATGTTTTTTGGCTTTGTTTTTTTTTATGTTTGTTACTTCATAACTCTGTCATTTCTGGACCGATTTTAAAAATTATTTTTTTGATTGAATTTGTATATATACAGATTGGTCCCGTCTTTGTCAAAACTCAGTTCTGATGATGGGATCCATGAGGAATTAAGGAAACTCTTCAAATGTGAAAGGCATACATATAGTGATTTTTGTATTTTCATCAACAAATCAAGCATTTACATTTTAAAAAGTGACATTTGATGAAGTGGAACTGCTGCTGATCAGAATGGAACTCTTCAACGACGCATGGTTCCCGTTTGGTGATTTGTTGTCTTCGTCTCCCATGCATACTTTTACTTCATATAGCTAAGCTTTTTCCCTGTATAGTATAACTCTCGCGGGAACAATATAAGCCTTTATCCTTCAGTACACATGCATGAAATAACATCCTTTTCGAGTAAGTGTGATGAAAATATTATTAACATTGATAACAATGATAACAATCGAGTCTCACGGGAGTTTTATAGGTAAATATTTTTTTATTTTTTATTATTCAAAACATAGATGGTACATGTGTAAATCATAAAATAATTGTATTGTAAACCTACAAGTAACTTAACTAAATTTAAAGCCTGTGAGACGGACAAAATGGCACTGTTCGAATATAAAATGCATTTGCATTGTATCGTGCCAAATAAAAAATAATCAGACTAGCAGCGATCCATATTTTGTTAGTAGTTCGCAATATAGGTAGGTTATGTAATTATTGTGGATAACATAACTATATTAAAACCGGATGTATCTTGTATGTAACATAGCATGATAAGGTAATATTAAAGGTAACTATATTCCTAAGCTACCATTCGCACGCTACCCGGCGAACATATGAAATCGATAGGTATAGATCGTGTCATTAACGAAGACACTTGCATTGACTCGTATTGTCATGTATTAAAGGTGAAATTTGACCAATCTGCGCGTCATCGTGGATGACACGAACTATATATGTTAAAAACTTATGTAAAGCGACTATTGTATATCTGTAGCTGTGTACAAATTACAAAAAGTTGTATAATAAATGCCGTAAATAATTTATTTTTTATTCTAAATGTTATCGTGACATTTAAAATATAAGTGGACATCATTTATCAAACTATTTTGTAAAAAATGGATTTGGAAACCGTACATAATGGTACAAATTATAAATGTGACATATTTATACGAAACTTTGCATATAAATACTGTAGGACCTTGTTAATCCGGACGGCCTAAAACCGAACGTTGACGAATTACATTTTATGGTATAAAAATTGTGTTTTCATCATACTTGCTCGAAAAAGGTCTTATTTCATGCAGGTGCACTGAAGAACCTATATTGTCCCCGTGTGAGTTATTGATTGTGAAAAAAAATAGCTCCCTGGAGAGCTAAAAGTTTTTATAAAAATAATCTTAATAATTTAGACGAACCAAGTAGGTTATAAGTAAATATTTGTTAAGTGTCAAGTTATATATGAGTTTACATGTAAACATATTTAATTTGATTAGTTAAATAGGCGTTTCAAATATTTTTACACAATTTTCAATAGTGGCTGAACGCCGGATGGGTCTGTGCCTTCAATGCCTAACGTGCCACCATATTTAAGAATTATTTCGCATATAATTTAGCTTTTTCTTCGCAAGTGTGATGAAAAAC
The DNA here is from genome assembly GCF_033807575.1 of Cydia pomonella. Classification (NCBI taxonomy): domain Eukaryota; kingdom Metazoa; phylum Arthropoda; class Insecta; order Lepidoptera; family Tortricidae; genus Cydia; species Cydia pomonella. Next base: position 17,907,837 of record NC_084718.1, on the reverse strand, counting down.
TCCAACCTGCAGCTTTCGCGAATCAATTAACCCTCTCGTTCGTAAGATTTCTCTTACCTCCCTCGTTGCACAATAATACTACCTACATATCAGCTCGAACTCATATTTTCCTAAAAAAATGCACTCTTAAAAGTTTGGACCCGAAAGTTTCTATGATAAAAATATAACCAAAGTACTTATTTAAACTTTCACGGTTTTTACCCATTATTAACTAATACAAACGGGACTTAATCGCGTATAGTTTTAAATTTAAAACCAAAGTGTTTCTTCGACACTGAAAAATATAAAAATTTCAAGGGTGTTTTTATAAATATGGAGTAAAAGCCCGACATACGAAAGCATTTTTTGTCCAAGCTGAAACGGGGAACTTTGGTCAAGAAGCTACTAAGTATGCACCTTTTCTATGTATTAACTTACTTTCCTCTGGCACAGCGACTCTATGTGTGTCTTGGCCTCCTACTCGACTGCTCGCCACTGATCCCGATCCTGTGTTCAGTTTCTCAGCTAGTCTTCAACCAGGAGCTCGCGCAGATCCGTGTCCACCACATCCGCCCATCGATACCTAGGTCGACCGGCCGGGCGGCGTGCTGTCGGTTTTCCCTCAAACACTCTATTCACCGCCCGATCGGCTCCCATTCGCTCTAGATGACCGAGCCACCGCCTTTGCGCCTTTCTGACACCCATGATATTTCGCTCAACAACTATATATTCGATTTCGTAGTTTTTGCGGATTCTCCAGCTGCCATTGGGTCTCTGCGTTGGGCCGAGAGTTTTGCATAGTCACTAAAAACTATGCCATTGGGCGTTTTAATCATTATAAAATGTAGGTACAAATGTATGTAGCAACGCATTAAAGTTCAGTTTAAGGCCAAAATCATCTCGACACGCAACCTAGTTATTCATCTCTCGCGTGTTTGAAGTCGCGTGTAAAGCTTAAATGTACGCATAATTATAATATTATCATTATATCATACTGTGCCAGATGTTTACTGACCCATTTAAGTTTCAGCAAAACAAGCCACACTTCAGAGCAATGCAAACGGATAACTTTGTAATGAAAACGTCACCGCTTTGGTCTGAGACCTCACGACACGTAATATTGATCCCTCTTATGGGCCAATTACATCCAGGCTTCCCGATATCGGTCCCGAAGTCGAATCGATTTCCGTTTTACGGAATATCACCACATCTTTAACAATATGTGAAATGTAAAAAAAAATGGTTCATATGCAAAAATATCAAACATTAACCATATTTTGCAATTTTTTTTTATGTTATAGTCAGTAAGATGCCCGCTTATTCTTGGTGTGCCATGTATCTTAGAAGTGAGGTTGTACTTTGCTCCTTTGGCGGGAGGTGCGGTGCGGTACCCGGGTACGTCCTTAAACTACGTCCAAAAGGCATGGAGCAAGAGGTATGGGCATTCCGAATGTCATCTCGCTTTGTGTGGTAGGGCACAGCACAGCGGATGTCATTCCAGATCTAGAGCGGAGCCCAACTGGGGAAGTTCCTCCTTAGAGAAAACCTTAGCCAAATAACACTAGACCCTACTCATAGTGTTGTTCGTGCTGGTGAGTAAGGTTGCCAGAGCTCAACGAGGGTGCGAAGTGTTACAGTCGGCAACGCGCATGTAACTCCTCTGGATACGCGTACATAGGCTACGGAGACTGCTTACCATCAGGCGGGCCCTATGCTTGTTTGCCGACGTAGTATTAAAAAAACACTTTGCTTGGTCTATAATCGTTTGTTCTGTTCTAAAAGTTAGCTAATTTGACTTAATACTAAAATAGCTTATAAAGTACCTACCTGCAGTTGGTGCATAACCTACGGGTCAATTCAGGTCAAATATCACCATGGCAACAGATTAGACAACATAACCATTCCATACCAAAAGGACACATGTCCTTATAGAAGTCATATGGAGAAAGGCTCTTCTGTATAAGCGCATTTTTGTATAGGTACAGTCGAGGTATTAAATATCGACGCGGACAAAGTGCCAAAAATATGTATACACGACCTTATTGCCCGTATTTTAAAGTAGTGTGTATATATTTTTGGCACTTTGTCCGTTTCGATATTTAATACCTTGACTGTACCTATCGTACTTAATGTACCGTATGTTGAGGTGGCACGCAATGGATTTTATGAAGGCTGAACCACACTGAATGCGCGACAAAAGCGTTGGTCGCTTGGCGATAAGAGCATGCGACTTTCAATCCGGAGGTCGCGGGTTCAAACCCCGGCTCGTACCAATGAGTTTTTCGGAACTTAAGGATGAAATATCATTTGATATTTACCAGTCGCTTTTCGTTTAAGGAAAACATCGTGAGGAAAAACTAGTGCCTACGCCAAATCTTGGGATGAGTTGTCAAAGCGGACCCCAGGCTCCCTTGAGCTGTGGCAATATGCCGGGACAATGCTAGGAAGAAAGAAAGAAGTAAGCGTGTTGGTGAAATACTGAAATGAAATGAAATCACAAGGCAACACGATGAAACTAGACAAATGTTTGATGCGATGGATTAATGTTTGTGCGTACAGTCGAGTTCATAAATATGTATGCATTTCTTCACCTTAATCCATTGTAATAAGGTGAAAAAATGTATACATATTTATAAACTCGAATGTACCTTTATTGATTTACCCCCCTGATGCTAGCGTAAGTCAACATAAGGGGTAGCTTTTGGGTCTCTCTCTCTGTGTTGCCTTTGTTTACAGGTTATTGTAGACTAAATTAATTTAAATAAACATTTTTAGGGTTTAGTAGTCACCTAGATACTGTTTTAGTTTCGCCATGTCCGTCTGTCCGTCCGTCCGCGGCTTTGCTCCGTAATGATTTATTAGTGTTAGAATACTGCAATTGAGCGGGGATACACACTGTTCACACCCTTGCCGACTTATCTATTATCTCAGTATTATCTATATATACATATTTATTAATTAAAACATGTAACACACACATACCCTCATTTTATTTAATGTACATCTGCTGTGACCTGGGTTCCGGCAGAAAACCAGTGCTTTACTCGAAAGAGTGAAGAGTATCACTGAGCCGTGACCCTTCTGTCCTGCTGCAACGCACACAGTATGTAGGTAGGTACTTTTATTTTATTTTATTGTTTATTAATTATTCCTATTTTGTTGTCTCAATTTTCTTTTGTGCCATTTTTATTTTGTTCCTGTAATAATTTGTGTTCTTTATGGTGATTTAAACTTTATATTGTGTGTTTTTGCAGATACCAAATAAATTATTTATCTATCTATCTATCTATCAGATCAGAAAGGTCAAATAAAAAGTAGAAACATATTTTTTATACTTGCCTTCAATATAAAATATGTTGGATAGGTCTTTCAAAACGAATAAGGGTCTTCAAAAACATTTTTTGATAAAGTTAATATTTTCGGAAATAATCACTCCGAAACAAAAATGTGCCCCCGGGGTCCCCTCTAACTTTTTTTATTTTATATATTACGTCGGTGGCAAACAAGTCCCACGGTAAGCTCAAGAAGGCCAACGGCATATATAATATACAAATACTTAAATAAATAGAAAACATCCATGACTCAGGAACAAATATCTTTGCTCATCACACAAATAAATGCCCTTACCGGAATTCGAACCCAGAACCATCGGCTTCATAGGCAGTATTGACCCTAGGCCAGATCGGTCGTCAGATTTTTTATTTTGACAGAATGTTAACTACGAAACCATGCACTGAGCATGCCGACATGCTCTTGGCCGATTTTTTTTAATGTCCATCAGACGTTAAGGCGAATAACACACTGGCGCCGCAGCAGTGTGACAACCGCCTAAATACGTTTGTTTGCGTGACGTGTCCGCCAGGCGTCGCGGCGGATGAAATGGTTGGCAATCAATGTTAAACAATTATATAGAATAAATAACGCAGATAGGATAGTCTAAATCATATCCTCTACCCACCCACAAATAAAAACTTGCCAAGGAAAATGCAATTCTGATTTGTCAATATAAAGATTCAAAATACAATGAATCGAATGGAATGTCTTTAAAGACCGCTGGGCCGCTAGAAGTTAAAGGGACCCGCGCAAAATCGCCTTTTCATACAAACGTAGTCCTCATTTTCCTCTCTGAATGTTAAAACTATTAAAAATATTTTGACACAAATAGTTGTGTATCAACCACAGTTGTGTCCCTACGTTTGATATTTTTAGAATTTTCAATTATTATGAGATCTGAGATGAGAGAAAAAATTGTATGAAATCTGTTTTTCGCTCCAAATTACTACAATAAAGACGCAAAAATTAGCGTCTACAGGGCGCTAATCATCCCTGTCCTTTTATATGGAACAGAGACATGGTGCCTCTACAAAACAGACATAAAGAAACCGGACACTTACCACCTGAGGTGTCTGCGGTCTATACTCAGGATCAAGTGGCAGGACCATGTTCCCAACTCTGAGGTCCTGCGTCGTTCCGGAATGTATGGCATGGAGGCCTTACTAATGCAGCGGCAGCTCAGATGGTGCGGGCACGTCCTTCGAATGGATGACCACCGCTTGCTTAAAGCTGTACTCTACTCTGAGTTGGCGGTGGGTAAGCGGAAGCACGTTGGTCAGCACCTGCGCTACAAGGACGTGCTCAAACGGCATCTGAGCGCTTGCGCCATCGACCCTGAGCGTTGGGAGGAGCTTGCTGGAAGGATGTCTTCTTGGTGTTCTACCATCCATAACGGTGTCAAAACATTCGAAAATAACCGCCTCACTAGCCTAGACATAAAACGCCAGTTACGGAAAGAGAGACCTAAGCCCTCCTACGTGTACACGTTCAACGCAGCTGGCCAACTTTATTGTCACGCGTGCAATAGAGTATTTAAGAGCAAGTTCGGCCTGGCCAGCAGAGGCTGAGAGCTGGAGATTAGGGCTCATGCTAGACAACGTCCGTAATGTGTTTATTTAGGGTCGCCGTCATCGAAAACGATGAGGAGGACTATATTATAATATATATTACTACAATAATCAAAAAATCTAAAACACTCAAACGTAGGGGCATAGCTATGGTTGATTTACATCAAATTATGTAAACATATTTTCTATAATGTCTATATCCAAAGAGGAAAATGGGGACTACGTTTGTATGGAAAAGCGGCCGTCCCGTTTCCTCTTAATAGCAGTAGCTCTAACAACTCGGATCCCTTTGTTTGACATAATTATTGTAAGTCATAAGACAATCATTGCATGATTGTCAGTTTATCATTGGTCATTATTCTGAAACCTTATTCTTTTCAGGATTTTCGCAAGGTTATCCTATAGATCGGTTAGGTTAGGTTTGTTTTATGGAAATCCTGAAAAATTACGCGTTTCTGAGTAAAACCAAATTATGACTAACGAAAATGCGGATAAACAATACATTATTACTATAACAATAGAGACCCCTAACAACTATACTGAGTAAAAGTATCCTAGTCCAACTACCTATATATTTTAGTTTGGTACTTCACCTTGACCCTCCCACCTTTACCTCTGTATTTATACTGTATTTGTTCAATTCAATAATGCTGCCTTCAAAATTTAAACGCAAAGTAAGAACATTTCTGCGTCTAGTACCCGTACCATGAGTCACTGACAATGTCAAAACTGACATATACGCTATCGAGAACGTAATTTACTTTCTATACATCTCTCTTGCACAGAGGTGACTTTAGGCGTGGGCGACGTGGGCCACCGCCTTTGGCCTCGCGGTCCGAGGGGCCTCGCGCCTCAAATAAGTATCTATATCTCGGACACAACGTAAAAATGTTCGTTATTTCTTGCGCCACCAGAGGACCTCGCTAAATGTACCTTGCCCACATGCAATTCTGGTCTTGTCCCACCACTGATTTGCAGTTATATACGAGTACGAGCGAAATGCATAGAAAGAAAGTTACGTTCTCGATAGCGTTTATGTCAGTGCTGAACTGGAGCCACATAGTTCAATATATTGTCTGTGATTAATTTACTAGTCTGTGGTCGAAACGCGAAATTTATTTGGGCTCAACAGAATCGGCACGTACGATCTCGCCGCTACACCAGCGAGTAATCCATCCAATATTGTGTGCTTGTTCCGGGTAGGTATTCTGTACATGTTGCTACGGCGTAAAAAAACTCATTATTTTAAGTAACATATTTTTTTCTAGCCACGGTCTATGACTTCGTCTGCGTAGATGTCATTGGATGCCGACCGGCATAAAAATCATATTTCGGCAAAGGAACGGCATCGGCCAAAACACTGCCAAACCTTGGCAACCAGGGATTTGACAATTTTTTTATAAAAACAACCTATTACAGTTAGATATATTAAGTAAGCTATCATTTGATATAATATATGATTAAATAACAATAAAAATAGTTAACAAAATATATCTGTCCGTACGCAATTTTACCAGGCAACTTACTGTGAATATAATCTATCACTTATTTCTTATCACAAATAAATAACAGATGAATGTATTTCCTTATGAATTTTTTGTATCCACCAATGCCAAATAAAATGTTACTCTATTTTATTACTATTATTACTTTTGACATTTAAATATTATAAATTATTATGGAAAAATGTATTTGTTACTTTGCTATACGTATGCATATGCATTACATTGACCTATTTTTTTTTTATAATTAATACTTTTTTTTGTCTGACATTGTTATATTTTATTGTTTCAATGACATGCATATTGAGAGTCCGAGTGTTGTACGCCAAATTCCGGCTGATTGTGATGCAACCAAATACTAAGCCTCCAACCATTTATAACCACTCACATTCAAACAATAAATAATTTGTATTTGAAGTATCTCCTACTATTAGAATGCGTGAGCCGACACGCCATTTGGCAGATTTATACCCCTTGCACAAGATAAATAAATTGCCTGAGCAAAATATGGGCGCAACGCTTTTCATCAACTCTATTGGCGATACATCTCTCGATTAGAGCAGGCGCTTTAACCAGTACCCCTAGTGTAAATTTCATTCCATAGCGTGACGTGACGTACGCGTTTTTGTATGAGATTTTTGAGTTTCCAAAACGTCCCGCTTGGCGCGCTGTTCAAAATTCCATACAAAAATAGACATAACGCAAACGCGAACGCTCGTCACGCTATCGATTGAAATTTACACTAGAGGTTCTGTACCCCTAGTATAAATTTATTCGATAGCGAAACGTGACGTACGCGTCTCATTTTGTATGGGATTATGAGTTTCCAAAATGTCCCGCTTGGCGTGCTGTTTCTAAATCCCATACAAAATGAGACTTAACGCAAACGTGTACGTCACGTCACACGAATAAATTTACACTTGAGGTTCAGGTTAGTCTTTGTAAGGGTACAGCCAGCATCAAAAGGCGTAAATCAGACTCTGCATCAAAAATATCTACCATTCACAATACAGCACCATTCACAACATTTGACACATCTGCGCGTCATCGTAGACTTTTCTTGATACGGGACTGTGACGTTTACACAATAATAGTACATTACGATACAAGTGTGAAAAATAGGCACTTCGAAATGAGTGGCGATAAATTAAAACACGACCGAAGGGAGTGTTTTAAATCGACACGAGTTTCGAATTACTTATTCGCACATGTATCGTACAACGTTTTACAGTACATATGGCCCTTTAAATGTTCGAAACAGTAACGTAATATGCAAATTTTTGCACTAGTGCGGTAAAGTAGAACCATATGTACTGTAAAAGTATTTGCGAAACTACCTGCGAGTCGACACTTCGTTGCATGTCAAGTGCCAAGCGAGCAGCTGGGTCGCAAAGCATACGATCATAATCTGTGTTTTATGTACCATTTTGTCATACAACGGAGCCAGGACGTCACAGGGACCAAGAACTTACATTTCTTAGAAAACAATTTGATAGAAATGAAGAATGGGATAATATATTTTGTGGTACTACTTCAAAGCTTAAATCATACTTCTATTTACAATAGCAATATGAATAAATCAAGTTAAGACGTTTCTCAAACAGATATGGGTATTTATTACTTTACCCAAACAGGTGGCGTATTCAGATCTCAAGTATACAAATTTCTATAAAGAAATGCACCATGTATGTAATTTCATCAACTTGGACGAAATGCTTCCGTATTTTCTCGTTTACAGGTCGCATTACTAGGTCTAGTTCTAGGTACCTAGGTAGGTAGGTAGGTAGACAGGCCGGTAGGTAGGTAGGTAGGTAGGTTTAGGTCTGGCCTAGTGGGTAGTGATCCTGCCTATGAAGCCGATGGTCCCGGCAAGGGCATTTATTTTTGTGATGAGCACAGATATTGTTCCTGAGTCATGGGTGTTTTCTATGTTGTGTTTGTATCTTATAAATCTTTGTCTGCATACCCACAACACAAGCCTTCTTGAGCTTAGCTTAGGTGTGAGACTTCGTTAATTTGTATAACGGCCCGATTCGAAGAACGATTAAGACACGTTTAAGATCTTGGAAAGGTTAAAAGATCGATAACTAAACGACATTTCAAAATTGACGTTTATTTCGATTCCGCTGTGATATCTACGATATTTCTAACGTCAAAATGTCATTGGTTGCCCGAATCGAGTTGCTTCTGTCAATTATACGACACACACTCAATATCTAATTGAGAACTTATCTAAACCAGAACTTATCGTTATCGTATCTCATTCTTCGAATCGGGCTGTAACAATGTCCTATAATGTTTATTTATGAGTAGAATCAAGATTTTCTTAATGGCGGATCCATAGGGTTTTTCAGTACCCCTAGTGTAAATTTAATGGACATCATAACGTGACGAACGCGTTTGCGTTAAGTCTAATTTTGTATAGGATTTTGAGTTTCCAAAACGTCCCGCTTGGCGCGCTCTTTCTAAATCCAATACAAAATGAGACTAAACGCAAACGCGTACGTCACGTTTCGAAATCGAATTTATTTACACTAGGGGTACAGTTCTCCATAAAAACGTAGTTACATACGAGTAGATTGCTCTGAAACTTGGTACTTAATACAATGGGATAAGGTATATCTAGGGTTGTAATTAGTTTATGTAACCTCGGATACCATAGTTAAAAAAATACAAATAATTTAAGATTTTCATACAAAACTTGGTTCTGCTCTATTTCGTTACTTTTATTAGGTGGAGCAATATAAACTAATTTGAACCCTAAATATTTCTCATGTTATTATTTGTGAAAAGTTTCATTACAATCCAACACGTAGTTTTAAAATGAGAATGAAACTCCGTTTGTATGGGAAGGTGAAATTCAGATTCAGCCGAGCTTGCCGGGGACTCTTAACTTTGGGTATGTACACATGAGGTACATGAATTTAATTGCTGTATGGGATCTATAAGTGTTACTTGGTTAGAACGGTCAGTTTAATATTTTTTATTTTTGAAAACTGAATACGCCTCCAGCGTGTGAATATTAAATCAATTTTCACGTCTCAACCTCATGTTTACAATGGCCATTGAAGAAAATGCCACTCTGTGGGCCTTATTTGAATCCTCGGGCCTTATTTGAATGGGCCTTTACGCCAATCAAGGCACAATGCGCTCACAATGACCCACCCATAACTCATACGAAAAGGTCTGGGTGAAATGTGAAAAAATATACAAGAGAAACGTAAGAGACAAGACTAGGACTTATTCGGAAACATGTCATTTAACACTATAATGCAAGCAAAACCAATTTGATTATAATCCATCCATCCGAAAAAGGCGATATATACTATCGTCAGATGAGAATACGTTTGTACCATAGTAGCTCAAGAAAATAAAAAAAAATCAGGAGATTCGTGTAGTTTTGAAAATTGGCATAGTTTTTTTTATTTTTATTTATTAAAAACTGATGGAAAGTGAAGACAGGGCCTAAGATGGAGCTCACCGGTTCAGTAGTAGCCTATTCACTCTTGCTTTAAAGAGATCGAGGTCATATTTATCAGGGAATACAGAGGGCGGGAGCGCATTCCATTCTTTAGCCGTCCGTAACAAAAAAGAGGAGGCAAAACGTTTAGTGCGAACAAATGGAATGTGTACCACGAACGGGTGCATTCGCTCCCCACGCCTGGATGTCCGATGATGGAAAGGGGAAGGTGGGATCAGATCGTGCAGTTCCTGTGCACACTCCCCGAAATGTATCCGATAGAACACCGATAGGCTAGCGACTCGACGGCGATGCTCAAGGCTCTGTAATTTTGACTTGATAGATGGGTCATCGCCAAAAAGTCTATGAGCCCGGCGCTCTATCGAGTCCAGGGCCGCCAGCTGATATTTGGCGGAACCGTCCCATAGGTGGCAGCAGTATTCCATGCTCGAGCGGACCTGTGCTTGGTATAGGGAGAGAAGCTGATTCGGCGTGAAATACCGCCTCACCTTAAATAGGACACCAAGTTATACCTTGTGGTCTCCTGATAAACAGACTAAAAGTCCTTGAGGGTGGGGATTGTACTGAGGGTGTAGGGGGGTGTTGAAGGTACCTTTTTCAGATTTTTGCTCATATTTCGATTTGAAATATGAGCAAAAATCTGAAAAAAGGTTGAATGTGCCAATATCTCGATGCATTAATTTAACCCAATACTCTGGAGTTAGAGCTGCAGGTCACTGTCTTGGCGGCATTCCCACACTATTCTCCTCAAATCTTTTCGTTTCCCTACAGAACAGAAGGACAGCTTTAAGTTCGTTCTCTTCTAGTGTATCTCTACCGAATGTATTATATCGCGGTGCCGCCTACATAGTACATTCTGCTAGTAAGTGAAAGGTACCACAGTCTGGACAGGAGGCGTCTCTACTTATGCCCATTATCTTCAGATGTCTATTAAGGATATTGTTACCAGTTATGATACCAGTAAGTAGTCTCAGACTGCTCTTACTCAGCTTTAAAAGATACCAGTGGTTCTCCTATGATCTATACCACTAATCATCATCTTCGACAGTCTGCACCCAGTCTCCTTTTTTTCCTTCTCTATAACTCCCTACGTGATATCAGCTGACATAGGCAAAACTGGTTCCGGATCAATGTATTCCGTATCCACCCATAGGTATCCTAACCTGTTCGTCTGCCTACTCATTTCCAATTACGAGAATGGTGGCGATAAATCTAAAAATCGTGTAATGTTTTGGATTGAGTCTGTCCTTGCCATAGTCAGGTTTCCATATGATTTCTGTTCATAGCATTTGCCATTGATTATAACGTGTAAAAATTAAATAACAAAACTATTTTTATACGACCCATCTTAATTTATTGTCTGTTAAAGAGCCTGACGGGAGCTACCAGCAGATCATCTGGAAAGGATGCCCGATATAAGAGCTCCAAAATGATGTCTAGGTGGACGCCACAAGAGAAAAAGGCCTAATAGTGGTAAGCTTACGAAAAGATGGCTGGACTGTGTGGAAAAAGATCTTAGGAAGATGAGGAAGTATACCAACTGGAGGAAGGTTGCCAAATATCACGATAACTAGAGGAAGATTATGGAGGTGGCCAAGACCGACAAAGAGTTGTAGCGCGATCAGTAAGATGGTCGGTTTTTTATCATCCTTCATTATGCCTGTCACGTTCTAACAAGTATGCAAGTGCGAAAGTGACACATGACATGACAGGTGATAAAAATGCGGCCATGATACCGCCACAGAAGTAAGAAGCAAGTAAGTAAGACACCTTAAGCTTGATGAGGTAAAAGATAGACAGGACATAAAATCCCCATTTTAGTTAAAATTCGTAACCCGTATCCTACTTATTCTCAATCTACCTTACCCAGTTATTTTACGGTTAACTATCCCGAAATAAAATATTAACTTTAAATAAACGTAGACTGCGACCGTAACCGCATGTACTTATATAGGAGAAATTATTACGGTCACTACATGAAATACTACGTTACTCTATTTTAAAAATGTCCTATCTGCTCTAGCTACGCCAATTATATACGATCTTGCTTAAATAAGACGGTTACCTTTGCTGTAACAACTCTGTATTTGCGGTCGAATGGGAGCCACTGTTAAACTATATATAAGGATTTTTGTAGGTCATGTTGCGTGCTTGAAATTTACCTTGCTGCATTTATAAGTTTGTAGCGACCTCTTGCTGTGTCCATGAATCTTCTGGGTTATTATTTGATATTTTTGGGACTCGGATATGTAAAGGTTTAGTGAAATCGTGTGAGCGATGTAGATTTGAATGCTGATTTATACAAGGTGTTTTGTCCCTTTATATCGTGCAAGATGACAATGTATGTTATACTGAAATAAAACATATATAAATGTTATATATACTTATTTATTTATTTTATTTTATTATTCAAATTAGTTACACAGCAATACAGTATTACTACGAGTACTAAGGCACTGCGAACTACAAAACATATAAAAAAAAAACACAAAGATACGAGATAAAATAAATAATAAAAAATACAATTTAAACATTGGATTTGGGCGACGACGTAACAGCGTAATATATAGGTCATTAATCGTTATAATTGCTAGATTATGATGGTGAAAAGAGCATCATGAAATAAAACGGGAAATATGAAAAATCTTGCAAAAAAAAACTGAAAACTTTTTAATAGTACATTATTGCAGAGGCCGGGAAATGGCAATTCGTGGATGAGTTTCGATCAAAGAAGCCGAATCCACGAATTGCTGTTCCTGCCGAGGCCTATATAGTGCTTTTCTCCAAACATGCGAGGAAATCAGGTAAAATAATCATAATTTAAGGTGGTTCGACTAGGTTACCCAAAGCTTAAACCTCACTAGATGGCGCCACAATTGCAAATTTTGAGTTTTAATTTTTTTGTGGAGTAGTCTTGGTATTTCTATACTCTTAAATTATGTTTAGCGCACTCTTTAAATAAATATTGAACTATTAAAACAAACATTGAACACTTTATTGTACAAAAACTACCCCTTAATGTCGACAGAATGTTTCTTGACTCTATTTCTAAGTATCACTCACACATTCAAACAGTCGTACTGGGATCCTTGTAGTAGACAATTTGGCACAGCGTGAGTAGGCTTCAATAGCGTTGCGGTATGTACGTGGAAATACATGCAAGAGGATGTGGGTTCGAGACACATTATTTTTTTTTTTTGTTATCAGTATTATCAAGTACCTATTATTAATAAATTATTTTATGAGAAATATGAGCGTTTTTCCATAAAAATATTAAAAATCTGATTCTCACACATCATGATATTTTTGGGTTCTTCCAACTCAGAATCACTAGCATAATCAATCCTCGTGCTATAAAAACCCGAAAATTTGTATTGAAATTTTAGTTTTACACTGAAATTTCTTTCACACTAAAATGTGACGTAATGGTATGGATATTTTAGGATATCTTTTTTTAATGCTAGGGTGGAGAAGATTCTAAGTAGAATGAACCTAAGAAAGTCCAAATTTGTAAGTCAGATTTTCCAGTATTTTTTTCAAAAAAAAACGCTGTTTTGTTCTAAGATTAAAGCAATCCCTTACTGCCCAGCCTTTAAAAAAGTAGGTACTATTTTACAGTAGCGTAGAATTGAAACATTTTTTACGATACATTTAATTAAATTACAGTGAGTTACAAAATTGCATGGCCTTCTATTTATAACCATTATAAAAACAAATGAGATATTTACCATGTTTGTTTATATTATTGATTTCCCGATATTTTGACACAACTAGAAGTTTCACACAATGCCTAGAGATAGAAAATTATTTATTTATTTTATTTATTGTCAATTTCATTCAACGGATCACATCATATCCAATTTATGTGTTTATGTATTGCATTGTTTTCTACCTAGTTGGCTATTAAATTCTGTTACTGCAATAATCTTTATCTACATAAAATATACCAACGAAAGTTTAATAAAGTATATATTAAAATGAAGTACACAAAATCAGGAATTACATATGACAATATTATTCAAAATCGCCTCCTCTGGCTTTGACACAGGCCCTCAAACGACGAGGCCAGTCATTAATAGCGGCACGCACGATTGTCATGTCTAATTCCGTCACTGTCTTAACTATGGCCCGCTTGAGGGAGTTAAGATTTGTGTGGGGTTTAGCACAGGCTTTCTCCTCAATAACCTGCTATATGGCATAATCCAGGGGGTTAAGGTCCGGGCTGGAGGACGGCCAGTATTCGTGGGCAATAAAGTCAATTTTGTTCCTTCGAAACCAGGCTTGAGTTGTTTTTGCCTTATGTGCAGGAGCTGAGTCCTGTTCAAAGATCCATGGCTGGTTTTGAAATAGGGTGTGGCTTAAGGGCTTCACTATTGGTTCGAGAATGGTTTCCAGTTTCCGGTTTTCACACCTTTTTCACAGAAATGAATCTGTGTTAGCCCTGAGTATGACACACCCAAAATCATGTGTGGCGGGTGCCCACATTTGTGCAACGCAATAGACTTGTTTCCATCTACAAATCTTAGGGCATAATTGTATCCCAATAAATTCTTTTGGATTATAAGAACATGTTAAACTACTTTTAGGGGACCTGTAATGACCATATTTTTGTAAATATTGAATTTAAAATATCTTTTGGCTCACGTCACGTGACCAAACTCGAAACGTCATTGAAGATTCTGATGACGTCACAACTCTCGGATTGACACTGTTGACAGTTAGGCGATTAACAACAAATGACAAATATCAGTTGACAGTTCGTATCTTCTACGTGTGTATGTAGTTATGTGTCAAACCATAAACTGTGACGTCACACAATTTTCAAAGAGCGTTTTGGGCGCGAAAGCATCTGTCAAAATATATTTTGTTAATTTAACATATTTAAAGCCGTTTTTAGTATAAAAGCTGAATTTTAAGGCAACTTTTAGTTAATATAGAAAGTAATACAAGCGTTTCAAAAAATTGGAATACGATTTTACGAACCTCTTTTAGGCCCCAATTCTTCCTTCTATATAATTATTATAGCTCACAAATCCACCACATTATGTCATTTTTTATTTTTTCGGTAGCATTTGTTTTAACGGAAATAAAGAGGTTGCAAATCGAGTAACAGAACTTCAGAACAGATATCATTTGATATTTACCAGTCGCTTTTCGGTGAAGGAAAACATCGTGAGGAAACTGGACTAATCCCAACAAGGCTTAGTTTTACCCTCTGGGTTGGAAGGTCAGATGGCAGTGGCTTTCGTAAAAACTAGTGCCTACGCCAAATCTTGGGATTAGTTGTCAAAGCGGACCCCAGGCTCCATTGAGCCGTGGCAATATGCTGGGACAACGCTAGGAAGAAAGAAAGAAATCGAGTAACAGAACTTAGTAACCAACTAGGTGTAATAGTTATGATGTAAATGTCCATATCATGTTGGAGTCATATATTAGCCAACTAATTATTCAAGATCAATACACTTAGCTCCCTTAGGTATTCGCCTAAGTACAATCTCGGGCAAAATTGAGTTTTATAAAAGTGAACTAGTTTCTAGGTCATATTTTCTATGAATTGGTCATTTTTGTAGACTCCAATTACAGTTACACTTTTCCTGGTTTTTCGCGGACCAGAATATCGATGATTTTTGTAACTTGATTTCGACGTTGCTAGCATTTTCAATCCAAAAACACATAAAATCACAATTCAGAACATGCGGCAGCGTTGTTTTCTATCAAGTACCTCAAGCACCAGGGCGGCTACCGGGAAAATCGAAATTCGTCAATTTTGGGCATTTTTCTCTGTCACTCTAATTACGTCTTAGTGAGAGTAAAAGAGAAAGATCCCCGCAATTTGCGAATTTAGGTTTTCGCGGTAGGCCCCCAGGTCCTGTCAAGTTTCAGCAGTGTTGCCAGGTGAGCGGAAGAGAATTATCGTACTTGAGTGTCAATATTATTGTACCATTGAAAAAAATATCGTACGCCAATCAAAAAGGCAGCCCCTAAAAATGTCTAGCAAAATAAGCTTAAATTTCCAATTAATAATAAAAAAAAGACAATTTTCGTCTAAATTGCGCAAAAAATCTGTTTATGTTTGTGTATTTTTGGGATAGTCTCAAACGGTATACAGGAAATTGAGATATTTTAAATTTTAGACTTACACCAAGGAGCCGAACACCCAAAAGATACTAATTTTAGCCTATTTATGAGAGAAAGTATCATATTTTGCTTCAAATTACTAGACTTTTAAGGTGGCATCATCCAAGGGCTGAAATTATAGTACTTTAGTGTACGATAATGCTCTTTGGAACATTACGTCATACCGGGGCCCAAATTATCGTACATGTACGACAATTATCGTACGCCTGGTCACACTGAGTGTCAGTGTCGACAGAGTCAGCTAAAAACGCGTCAAACATCGCAACGTCGCGCCGATGACCGTCCGAGGCATGGAGTGGCAACGCCGCAATGTATTTGTACACGACATTTGTCACACACACATGAGTAAAATTTATAAAAATATAACGTTGATTATTGCATGATTTCTGTATGAAACAAAGTTTTTCTATTAATTTAGCGCAAATGAATATTCGAAAGTAGATAGATGCGCAACTATTTATGTAATAATATTATGTAATTAATTAATAAATAGCGATTGCTTTTTGTATGAAAATCGAACCACCTTAAACATGAACCATCACTCAAATCGAACTTTCACATCAAAAACGTCAAAATCAATTTCCCTCTTTAATTATTTTTTAAAAGTTAAAGGCACAACTATTCTGCCATTCAGTACCATTCAATATTAGCTCATTCAATATAATTGTGCAATATAAGCTGTATTTGCACGCATGAGATCCTTAAAAAAATATAAAAGTCTTTGATTTTATTAAGCAGTATTCACACGACCATACACGTCGGTCTTACACGACTCTATCCTATAGCTTGAAATGATGCTGACCGGGCCGTGTAGACACGGCCCGCAAGTATATTAATTGGCATGCGTTTTTCTTAGTGGATGTAATACCCCAACTAGCAAAGTGATCCTACAATTCAATATTATTAGTAATTATCTACTAATAACGTTCTTATAAAGGCATTGTTGTAGAGTATTTTACTTATAATAGCATGCGATAAGCTGTAACATACTCAAGAGCATTCATTCTTATATATTAGTCCTATAGTTTGCTAAAAGATAAGCGCACAAAACAGTTACAAGATACTGTTACTAATAGTAGCATTTCATAAGCGTAAATACTCTCAAGATAGTTTGTTTTTATTTCACATTCCTGTAGTTTGCTACAAGAGAAGCGCACAAAACAGTTACAAGATACTGTTACTAATAGTAGCATTTTACAAGCGCAAATACTCTCAAGATCATTTGTTTTTATTTCACACTCCTGTAGTTTGCTACAAGACAAGCGCACAAAACAGTTACAAGATATTGTTACTAATAGTAGCATTTCACAAGCGTAAATACTCTCAAGATCATTTGTTTTTATATCACAGTATTCTAGTTTCTTACAAGATTATCCTTATAAGGCTCTATTAAGTATAAGTATCCTATAATAGTATGCAGAAAGATCAAATAGTCTTGAATAATATTTGATCCGATAGTAGTATTCTGTAAAACCACAAGATATAATAATACACTAAGCTGGGATTATTATAAGTTTGCTTCGTTAATAGACTTATTCAAGATTCTTTTAAATGTATTTGTACTTTATTAGAGCGATATTAGATTAAACAACCATGTATGATACTCGATCAATCACTTTACAAGTAAACGTTTGTCATTGTGTTCTGATTCAATTCTGTGCTAAAACAGGTGATGTAAACGAGGGTTCCGTAATGAAATTATTTTTTATATTTTCAAAGGAAAAAGTTTGATAAGTTTTAGAAGAATGCAACTACAATTTAAAAAAATACTGAGTAGGTATGAAAAATAAATTGTAAGGTCCATGGATGTCTATAAAACTGGGCAATCTTGATTCATGGAATCGTTTCATATAGGAAATGTGGTATCATACACTCGTTGCATTTTAACAAAGACATATTTACTTTAAAAAGCAGTTAACATTTAAAAATGCCACCTCCGCGAAAAGAACTAAAATGATAAAATATAATTAAATTAATGTTGTTAGGATTTATAGATTGTAGTAGGTACGGTACGAGGAGATTTCGCGAGGAACCCTAATATATTTTAATATGGAGGCGAGTTATCTGGATTGAAACTGCTATAAGTGCAAATGTACCTATAATTGTCCCATAACACACTTGATGCAGAGTATTTCATAAACATGGCGGATATTCGTAATAATTGTATGAATATTATTTTAATAATAAATATTCTATGAGCTATTTTTCAAAGCGCATTGAGAAATTAAACACATTTTGGTAGACATTTACAATAAAAATGACTTCCCCGGTGAGTTTACGTTTACACAATATTTTACCATGCTTATGTATGTTCTAAAGTGAAACAAATTATGATAGTTTCATTAATAAGCCATATGAACTTTCCTAAGTTTGGTTTTTAAGTAATTGTTTATCACAAAACAACTGCACGAACGGAGAGAAGTGTAAGTATAAAATGTACTTATAACTTCTAATAACTAAGAACATTACTAGTGCATTATAAATACAAGATTGTTTTATAACATACTTATGTCAGTTATTAATAAGAGTATTTGTGTTTAAATAGGTATAGCCTCAGAACATTATAGGAGTAATTGCGCTTCTGTAAGTGTATTATAAGGCTTAGTAACATTCTGCAAGTTGATTATAAGATCATTATAAGCAAGGAATGCTCCTATAACTGCGCCCAAATCCAGGTTTGTAGCAAAGCACAGGTATCTTATAAGTACAAAAGAAGTACTCTCGAAGAATACTATAAGCACCTATTTTGCTAGTTGGGACATGTTTGTAAAAAACAATACAGTAATAACTTTCCCGTCCGCTAAAACACGACAATAATGGTTTGAATTTCTTTAATATGTGTTGTGTTTGACCATAACTATTTTTGCTATAATAAGGTGAATATTTCCGTGTATATTGGAGAAAAAGAATATATATAGACTAATTCTGACAAGTATTTGAAATTGAAATTGTATCTTCATACAATAAAAAGTTATATTTTGATAAGTTCATTGTTACATCTAAGAAAAAAACCTTACGGTTCAGGTGAAGTTAAACCTTATGTCAATGCTATAAAGACGCTGACAACGGCAACGCTTTTGTAGCTGTATCTGTACGAAAATGTATCTTAACCTATATACTTACCCTCCTTACGCATTCTGTATGTAAATGGTAAATGTTTTTTTATCAAAAATTTCTTTCCCGTTTCAATTACCCCCAATATTATGTCTATTTTCCGTATTAGAATACGTATTGATTAATATAATAGTATGTAATAATACGCGATTTTAAATACGTATTAAAATACGTATTGATTAATATAATAGTATGTAATAATTTGTAATAATACGCGATAGTACCTAGTGGGCCGAAAATCGATGATCTCCTTTGACACTCAATATTTACATACGTACCTACATATTATGTGTAAGTCTGGTGATAATGCAATATTATGGTACTATCGAGCTGATCTGATGATGGAGACAGGAGGTGGCCATAGGAGCTCTGTGATCAAATAACGCAACCTAATTGTGTTTGGAGTTTTTAGAATTGTCTGGGTGAGTAATTGCCTGTGGTGAAAAAGTATAATCAGCAATTTATTGTACAAACATTTACGCATAAATTTTGTATTTAAAATAAGCTTTGAGATCTATCAGTAAATACAGTACCGGCCAATAATATATCACCTTTGGGTTTTTTTGTATGAGCATGTATAGAGTAAAAAATATATGTTCGTTTGTAGATTGCATATTTTACTAGTCAATTTATACAAATATATGATGAATACTGCAATGAAATACTGTGAATGACAATAGGAGACTCACCATCATTGGCTTTAATAGTACATTACTATAGAGGACGGGAAACGAAGGGTTGCAGGCCAAGTAGATATAGACGGCCGAGCGTAGCGAGTAACAAAAAAAAAGAAAAAAGACAAAAAAAGAAAAAAAAGCATAATGGCAGAATTTTGCTTATAGGTTTTTTATGGTTGGATGCCAAGACGTGCCATAATTTGACGTTTAAAAACAAAAGAAGGTTGCCTTACAGGCCTAGGTGTGTAAGGCTGTATGAAATTCCTTTAGATATCATCTTCACTCATCGCACCTGATATGTAGTATTTTCCGGACCTAATTTGAAGTAAGTCATGTCAACATTTCATTACAAGTTTGAGAAAAGTCTAATGTAATGTAATGTGCACGTGGCGAACAGAACCCCAAGTGTAATTTTTTTGGATAGCGTAACGTGACGTACGCGTTTGCGTTAAGTCTAATTTTGTATGGGATTTAGAAACGGCGCGCCAAGCGGGAAGTTTTGGAAACTCTAAATCGCATACAAAATGAAACTTAACGCAAACGTTACGATATCGAATAAATTTACACTAGGGGTACAGGTGTCGCTTTCATGACGCTTGGCTTGCTTAGTTGCGAGTGTTTTAAACCAAGCGTCATCGTAAATTTTACGCCCGCCTCGGCATATTACTAAAAAAGCTCTAATAAAAAAATTAAGCTGACTATGTATTAAAAAAACCCTTATGAAAAAACCATTACATGACCTTTGTCTCATCGCTCGTACCTAGGACTACTAGTAGACTACCTAAAGTAGTGAGGTGGAAATCACAAATATAAAAAAAAAGTTCTACCGTAAGAACATATTATTGGCCGGCATTGCAGTGTTTTAATTGGATTTGGGAACGTGTATCTGTAGGTAATGTAATAGCTGTAAAGCAAATTAAATATCAATCACAATTATAATACTCTCCCAAATATCTAGTAATTAGACTGTAATAATATCATTATGGCCGATTGGCCGTCATTTCATCAGCCGAAATTAGATGGAAAGGAGTCGCAATGAGCAAGTTGAAATTATTTTTACTATTTCAATGCCTGTCTTTTTCTGCAGCAGAGGTATGTTAATATCACTATACGTTGGCAGCATCCTACATTCAAGCGACCAGCAGAAATGCCGGGGCAGCGGCGGACACCCGAGAGCGGTTTAAGGCCTACAAATACAGCTGTCTCGGCGCCAACTACGAGTTCGTAGCATTTGGCGTCGAGACACTCGGGCCGTGGGGTAGGGGAGCGCGTGGGCTCCTTAAGGAGCTTGGGAAGCGGTTGAGGGAGGCAACAGGGGAATCTCGCGCAGAGGATTGCTATCGCAATACAGCGCGGGAACGCTGCCTGCGTGATGGGCACCTTGCCGAGGGGCCTAGGCTTAGAAGGTAGTTTTTAGGGATTTTTTAGTTAGGTTTAGTTTTAATTGTCTTATCATAATTTTATATATAATGTAAATTGTATTTTGAGACTTGGCGTATTTTAATAAATACTTATTTCACATAAGAATAATAAGTGAATAAAGGGACAATGATATGAAAGTCGTCGTCTATAAATAAAAAAAAATGGCAAAAAAAATTAAGTACATTCCCGTTGCCGGGGAGGTTTTGGGACCTAGAATTGGTACCCTGGGGGGCTAGTTTGTCAATCACTTCAAGTTTCGGAAGGGTCGATAACATTTTGAAATTACCTAAACGGAGTGTTCGATGTCAATGACCTCGTCGTAGATGAAGAGTCAAAATTTGGCCAACAAACCCACTAGGGGCCGATTCTGGGTCCCAAAACCTCTCTGGCAACGGGGATGAACTTCTTTCTTGGCCAACCTGTATAATTATGTGTTTTTTTTTTCAATTTTTTTTAAGCGTTTCAACACATACGATTACCTACTCCGCTAGCGGAGTGGAAAGTTCATCGTCCTGCTCGAGGATACGTGTTTGAAACTTGATGTTTTCAAAGTATAGTATAGTATATCTTTATTTGCTAGTTATATTAAAGCAAACTGTTAACAAATAATTTACGAATAATTATATTAATAGTACCATTGAGGTATAGTACTAGAGTCGGCATCTCTAACAAAATGTTTCCGCACCTCAATGAAGTGCCAGCACTTCATTACGTTTAGTACGTCTCCGACTACAGAGGGCCTACCGCGAACCACGTTCG
The DNA here is from genome assembly GCF_033807575.1 of Cydia pomonella. Lineage (NCBI taxonomy): Eukaryota > Metazoa > Arthropoda > Insecta > Lepidoptera > Tortricidae > Cydia > Cydia pomonella. Next base: position 17,885,864 of record NC_084718.1, on the reverse strand, counting down.
ACGTGTTGCTTCTCTATCGCACTTGTAAATTCGTACGTAAGTATGACAGAGAGGCAGCACGTCGAACGTAGCTCGCGGTAGGCCTTCTGGCGAGATGCCACGCATGTGACAAACATAAAAAAGATAATAAAAAGAAAAAATGCCATAGTGAGTTTTTCTGTAATGTAAGAATACGTGTAATATAGCGTCAACGCATAGACAGCACTCCGCCTATGTGTTCGCGCTAAAGAGGCCCACTGATTAACAGTCCGCCGGACGGTACCGGTCTGTCAGTTGTTCGGAATTGACAGGCCGATACCGTCCGCCGGACTGTTAATCAGTGGACTCCTTAAAAACCGACAGCCGATGGGTCCGGCACGAGTGTTTCCTTTTTTTTAATATACTACGTCGGTGACAAACAAGCATACGGCCCGCCTGATGGTAAGCAGTCTCCGCAGCCTATGTACATCTGCAACTCCAGAGGAGTTACATGCGCATTGCCGACCCTAACCCCACATCCACTGGCTATGCCCTACCACACAAAGTGAGATGAGATTCACAATGCCCATACCTCTCTTTTGGACGTAGTTTAAGGACGTACCCGGGTCCAACATGTATAGTCGTTAGATTTGAAGCTGGCCTTTTTATGCACGTACGGTTTTACCTAACAATAGACAAAGAATTAGCCGCTCGGGGCCAGCTACAAATCTAACGACTATAATAACTATGTTTTTTCAGTCATTCACCCTAGTTACGGACAAGCCAGTCATAACCTACTCGGAGCCGTCTGTATTTCCATTTGTGAACATATCCGCAGCACGCTACAGACGGAATAACGTTCAGTACTTTACTACCGTGCACCTGGAGTTGGCTGTGCCTTTAGACGATAATTATATTGTAAGTATTTTTTTTATAGGACATTATTACACAAATTGACTAAGTCCCACAGTAAGCTCAATAAGGCTTGTGTTGAGGGTACTTAGACAACAATATATATAATATATAATTTTTTATAAATACTTAAATGCATAGAACACACCCATGACTCAGGAACAAATATCCATGCTCATCACACGAAATAGGTCTATAACTAGATTAAAATGTTCATGTATTTTAACAATAAATATTAATTTAATACTTAAATACATAGAAAACGATAAGAAGATGTTTTTTTTTTACATTGGTTTTCACTCTGAAACTCGGCGAAATCCAGAAAAGTTTATATGACAGTTTAGTCTCTAAATGTGATCAGTAATACACTGTCAAAATCTTTCAGTTTCCTCGTGTAGCACCGTGTATATTCTAGGTTTATAGGTCTCGATTTTTTTTTGTATTGTAAATTTTGGCTCGTTGCGTGGACGACATTCGGAAGATTGCGGGTCAGTTCTGGGTGAGATTAGCTCCAGCAGTGGGCGATAAAGGGCTGATATGATGATGATGATACAATTTTGAAGAAACAAAGGAAACCTCTAAACCTAGTTTTTCATTGTGTTAATAACATACGGCCCGATTCGAAGAATGAGATACGATAACCATAAGTTCTGGTTTAGATATCGTCGTATAATTGACAGAAGCAGCTCGATTCGGACAACCAATGTCACTTTGATCAATGATCTCATTAGGATCACAGCGGAATCGAAATAAACGTCAATTTTGACATGTCGTTTAGTTATCGATCTTTTAAAGATCTTAAGCGTGTCTTAATCCTTCTTCGAATCGGGCCGATACTAAAAAATCATTTTGGAAAATTGAAGATATTTAGAAATGGAAAAACATTTTATCGTTTTCTATGGAGAAGCACCTGGAATATAGTTCCTTCTTAATAATATAAATTCACTCAACAGGTCGACATTTTATTCTACGAGAACGTGAACAACCAGTACAGACGAAGTTTCATCGAGTTGCAGTTCAAATTTTGCACGTTCATCTTTAAAGACCCTATCTTCGGAGCCGCCATCAGAAAGCAGATGACCAGTGAAAGCTGTCCCATACCAGCGGTACGTATACTCCATTGACATATATCTAAGGATGGGCCTTACGGGAAATAAGAATGGGGCCAGTACAGCGGTGGCACGCACACGAATTCGAGCCAATCCTGCAGTCTAACGCCGCAACGCGATAGGTTGCTGAGTTTGCAGCACGCGCGCGATTTGGCACAACTATTTCCGTTAGACTGCACGATTGGCTCGAATTCGAGAGTTACACCACTGAACTAGTACCAATCTTAGTGTCCGTAAAGCCCGTCCTAGCTATTGTCAATGGTATACTCTCACCGTTTAATGCCGGCTATACACACTCGACGAGAGCTTCTCACCGAGAGTCTCGGCAAACAAATTAAGTATAAAAACAAAACAAAAAAACATATTTTTGAAATGGGATTTTCACTAGCTTTCATTTAACACACATTTTGCTTTGGTAAGAAAAAAAAAACTATTATCGTGTGCGAGTACCCTGCAAAACCTGATTAAAAAGTTTTACGAGGACATTGATGACTGAGTCACCTGCAGCGCGAAGGAGATCAGATGTAATGCCATCTTCGTCAGGAGATTTATCGGCTTTCATTTGTTACAAATGCCTTTCTGACTTCTCTGGCTATAATTGGTGGTATTCTCTCGTTATCTTTACAAGGAACTGGGGGTGCTCTCGGATCAATTGTCGATAATTGTGGCACCCTAACATACCCTATACGTATTCCCTTAGTACGAGTGTGTTAAGGTACGCATCGTTAAACAATTAAATCAATAAATGTGGCGCTTGCTTGCTTCCCAAAACCCGCGCCCATTCCGACACTTTGCACGTAATTGAAGTGTGAGTTTAGATTTACAAATGTTTGTTTAAAAAAAGGCATCTTTGATACGATTTTCTCCACTATAAACGTTAACCAATGGTGTAACGACAAATATAGAAATGAAGACGATGCTATCAATAACCAGTTCAAACAATACTTTCATGGGTTATGTAAGATAAATCAAGATACCTGACGCCAACATTTACAATGCGTCGTCTTACATAAAGTTTTATCTGTAACATAACTTTAACAACATTAAGTAGCCAATGAAGTTATTCTGAAAATGAAATATTTTAAAATTAAAACATATTTTAATTTTACCATTCCAGGGGGCATATAACATGTACAATATGACAGCTGCAGCTGACCACCTGCCGAAGTTACCATTTTCAAAAGGCCGCATCTACATGTACCTCAAAACCAAGTCAAAGCCCGTCCTGAAGGGGTACTGTGATATGGAGCTGAAGAGAAAGAGACCCCCTAAACATTAAAACAACGGTGCGTTTCTTCAAAAACATCCTGCCTCGCACAGCTATACACTCTGGAATATTTATCACCTGCGGTATTTCCGGACTGATACAACCTTCAAACCTTCAACAGTCTACTCCCGTCTTAAAGGCCGACACAGCAACCTTTATATTTTTATAACATGTTAATACTTTTTACACAATTTTGACAATAAAATATTATCTTATCTTATCTTATCTTATCTAGCACTTACAATCCCTCTGGTGTTGCGGGTGTCCAAGGGCGACGGTAGTCGCTTGCCATCAAGCGATTTGTCTGCCTCATTAAATAGTACAGATGTGCACAATAGTGATAAAAAATCGGAAATTTCAGGAATTTCTAACATAAAATAAGGGAATAATAATAATTAAATAATAATTATTATTATGGTTTTTTTAAGTTGTACCTAAAATTAATTTTATGTTAAATAAAGTAATTCTTAACGTAAAAAAATAAGGGAAACTTTCATTACGGAAAAGAAAAAAAATTCATTTGGAAATTTAAGAATTTTTGTAACTATCTGACAACATGACTACACTAAATAAACAAATAAATTACACTATCTGTCCTTGCTCAAACTCGTTAATCATTATAGATTCTGTCTGAATTTATTGTTATATACCTACAAGGTGCCCACGTAGAACCCGAGAGATTTGAACCACGCATTTCTGAAGTCAAAAGAACGAAAACAATTATACGAGTTTAGGTCAATTTCACAAAAAAAAAATCGATTTTTTTATGTATTTGTACATAAAATGTAAACGCTATTTGTAAAACTGTAACTGAAACGGTTTTTGATTTTTTTTGTAATACCTATTTTTTTTTTTGCAAAGTATTAGGTACTTGTCACTTTTTGACATCTATCAATAAGGATATTTGAATTAGGTCCCATAGTGGTAGCATCGCCATCTAAAAGGCGTTTTGCACTAAGTAACAATAGAACAATGTTTTTTTTGTAAGTGGCTTTAACTCTGAAATTAAGCAAATTCCAAAAAAGTTTTTAGGACATTTTTGCTACCCTTATAGATATATCTTCCTTACGGTAACTTATACTGCCTGAAGGTTGTCTGGAAGAGATCGCTTTTTTATTAGCGATAAAACCGCCTGTTGTTGCTTAGTTTTTAGGGTTCCGTAGTCAACTAGGAACCCTTATAGTTTCGCCATGTCCGTCTGTCTGTCTGTCTGTCTGTCTGTCCGAGGCTTTGCTCCGTGGTCGTTAGTGCTAGAAAGCTGAAATTTGGCATGAATATATAAATCAATAAAGCCGACAAAGTCGTACAATAAAATCTAAAACTTTAATTTTTTTTAGGGTACCTCCCCTACACGTAAAGTGGGGGTGAAGTTTTTTTTTCGCTTCAACCCTAGAGTGTGAGGTATCGTTGGAAAGGTCTTTCAAAACTAATAGGGGTTTTCAAGAAACATTTTTTGATAAAGTGAATATATTCGGAGATAATCGCTCCGAAAGAAAAAAAAAATGTGTCCCCCCCCTCTAACTTTTGAACCATAGGTCCAAAAAATATGAAAAAAATCGTGGAAGTAGAGCTGAAGAAAGACATTAAATGAAAACTATAGCGGACATGATCAGTTTAGCTGTTTTTGAGTTATCGCAAAAAGTTTTCCCTTCATAGTAAAATACTTACTTTAATTAGGTACTGATTATGCAAATTTGCCTATTTGTTTAACTCGGGTGAAAGGTACCGTTTCATCAGCGTTTCATCCCTTGGTTAACAATTTACTATACTTTAAGCTCCAGTTTAGCTTATTGTGACGGAAGAGTAACTACGGAACCCTACACTGAGCGTGGCCCGACATGCTCTTGGCCGGTTTTTATTATTTTTAATGTTTTCATTGTGCACAATAAAGATTATTATTCTTATTATTTGTCCGTCCTTTCCACATCTCGGGACCATGGAGTCCCGGACTTTTGGGTGGCGTGCGTGGGGCCGAAGCCAACAGCGAAGAGGCCCTATAAGACAATTTAATCTAAAGAGAAGGGATACACGTGGCGGACACCATCCACGAGCGCACAAATAAATAAATAATGGAGACAGGACTTCATCACAGAGTTCCTATGGCCAGGAACTCTGTGATGAAACAACGTAATAATTGGGTTTGTCGTTGTTAGTATTGTGTCGATAAGTATTAGTTGCCTGTGATAAAAAAGGACAGTCAGCCACAAAAGCTTGTAACAAAATTTTTTTTTTTTGCCAAAAACATATTAAGCTTATCGCGAAGTATATAGGGGCCCATTTCTCGATCAATATTAGTCTACTATTATTAAAGTGTTGACGTGGAAACCCATGCGATTTGACAGGGGCCTATTTCTTGAACGGCATTAGACTAATATTATTAGTCCACGAACTGATACATTGGGGACCTTTTACATCTCCAGATTTAATGTGTTTTTAACCATAGAGACTATACATCTCTATTGTATTGTAGTAATTATTTATTTTAAGATTATTATAATGTAATGTTTACCCAGGTATTGGCTGTTGTATTTATAAATGTTGTTATATATTTTTCATGTCACTATATGATGTTACTATAAATGTTGTATTGACTTGTAAAAGAGCACTTGAGGCCTACTTGCAGAATAAATTTTTGAATTTTGAATTTGAATTTTTAAACTGTCAAGTCGCATGGGTTACCATGGCAGTACACTAATAATATTAGACTAATAACGTGCGAGAATTTGGCTCCAGAGGCCCATTTCTCGAATGGTATTAGACTAATAATATTATTAGTGTGTTGTCATGGTAACCCATACGATTTGACAGTTCGTGTACTAATAATTTTAGTCTAATGAAATGAAATGAAACGAAATCGTTTATTTCGGACATAATTATCCGTTAATCGTCCTAATACCGTTCGAGAAATGGGCACTACTATGTTTTTACGCATGTGTAAGGTACGTAAACGGGTACCTACGTGCTTTTTGTAATAGCTATAAAGCAAATTAAATAGCAATCATAATTATAAATAGATCAAGTGTAATAAAATTATTATGATTGCCATTTCATCACCCGAAATTAGATGGAAAGGACTTAAAATGAGCAAGTTGAAGTTATTATTATTGTTTCAATTTCTATCTTTTTGTGTAGCAGAGGTATGTACCTATTTTTTTATAACGTACCTAAATATGTGTTTAAAAGTAATATTGAGGCGTTTCACATACTTCCCTATACACCGCTAAAATTCTATTCACATTGGACCCGGGTACGTCCTTAAACTACGGCCAAAAGAGAGGTATAGGCATTGTGAATGTCATCTTGCTTTGTGTGGTAGGGCACAGCGCGGCGAATGTCATTCCAAATCTAGAGCTGAGCCCAACTGGGGAAGTACCTCCACCTTACAGAAAACCGCAGCCAAATAACACTAGACCCTACTCATAGTGTTGTGTTCCTGCCGGTGAGTAAGGTTGCCAGAGCTCAACGAGGGATGGGGGTCAGGGTCGGCAACGCGCATGTAACTCCTCTGGAGTTGAAGTCGTACATAGGCTACGGAGACTGCTTACCATCAGGCGGGCCGTATGCTTGTTTGTCACCGACGTAGTATAAAAAAATCAGAACTCTCTAGCGGAATGAGAAAAGGGGTGAGGGGGGAGGTCACTACTTGCACCGTAAGGACGTCCTCAAGCGTCGCCTAACCGCTTGCAGTATTGCGATGCGTAGAATGGAATGGAATAGAGTAGAGAGTAGAGAGAAAGTAGAGAGCGTTTATTCATGGCACGCAACTGTTCATAAAAGAGTAGAGGAATATGAGCGCTTAGAAGACACGAATGCTAAGCATCATCTCCGCAAGACGTGAACCTCGTATATACCTACAACCCAGCCGGTCAGCTTCATTGCGCACCATGTAATCGCATTTTCAAAACCAAGTTTGGCTTCACAAGTTATGCAGTCGTCCTAACTAGCATCCTAATAATTGGTACTTGTCAGACTACTCTTACTAGGCTACTCTTTAGGATGCCTATTTCCTAAACGCGGTTATATCAAACAACTAACATTTATTCAGCAAATAGGCCACAACGGGCACTTTACATGACAAATATTTACAATAAAAGTAATCATCATCATCATTTAAGAGCATGGCTCTTGTCGGTGGAGTAGACGCCAGTTTTCGAGTTAGAGATGTATACAGTCTCTAACTGTCGAATTACACAATAAAAACGATGATCAAAACAATACAAACAACAAATTCTAAAATTCTTTAGAGATGTAAAACTCTCTAAGTGTCAGAGATAAAATATAATTTAAATTTAAACGAGAAATTCTTGTATATATATATGTATATATATTTCTGTGATCTCGGAAACGGCTCTAACGATTTCGCTGAAATTTGGTAAGAATATGGGGGTTTTTGGGGGTATACAATCTATCTAGATTAGTCTTATGTTTGGGAAAACGCGTGTTTTCGAGTTTTCATGCGTTTTTCTTTCGACGCAGAATATGGTCGCTAATTTCGTGTTACCGGTCACGGTCCGTCTGGTCCAGCGGGTTAAGACGCGGACTGCTAAACGAGTGATACAGGTTCGAATCTCGCCCAGTGACTAACTTTTGTTTTCTTTTATATGTTCAAGTTTATATATAATTTTTTAATTTTTATTGTTTTAGACAAGTTTAATTTAGTAAAAAAATGTAGTTAAGATTATCACCTATAGACCACCATATTACAATAAATAGTTATAACCGAGCAAAGCTCGGTGTCGCCCAGGTACTATAATTTAAATAAGAAATGTAACAAAGGCTCTCCAAGACTTGAATTCTGTATATAAATAATTAAAAGACAAGAAATTAAATCAGACGAACCGAATGAAGTATTTCACATTAATGCCACTCAAAAGAACAGTTAACACACTTATAACATAACATTTAACCCGTGTAAGCTAAAACAGCCCAGTCTCCACAAACAGCACCTGTTCTCGAATATGACGCGTATCTCAGCCATCTAGGATTCTGAATTAAGTAAGCGCTTTCGAAAGCTATTCCAATTCTAAATTTGTGATTTCCAGTCATATGATCTGATAACGGAAAAACCGACCGTGACTAATGTGGACCGGACCGTGTTTCCGTTCGCCAATATTACCGCTTCGCGATTAGGTCGTCGCAGCTCGACCTACTACACTACGTTCCATGCTGAGGTGGCTGTGCCTTTGGACGATAATTACATTGTAAGTACATTTATTACGTCTTATACCATTTAAAGGTCACAATCCATATACGACCTTAGCCATTGGACAAACCCTGAAATCCCACGTAGGGTTACTTCTCAGGAATGCTCTGACGTTAATATTTTTTTAATTAGAACAAAAGATAAAAAAATAAAATTTTCGAACAAAAGTTATTTGCAATAATCGAAAACAAAAAGAAACACTGTGTTAATCTTTGGCAGTGTTTTTGATAATTTGTTCGAAATATTTGATAATGATGACATTTTTCAAAAGTCAGAAGCTTATTAGTGTCATAAATAAAACAGATAATCATAAAGGTCGAAGATGTTTCCATACTATTCTTTGAGGATATTACCTTAGGAGCTACTAACATATACAGGCTGCTCCAAAGTAAAAAATGGTAATTTGTTAATTTCTTCGAAACGGCTACACCGGTTGTTATCATACTTTGTACACTGGTTCTAAATACCCTAATGCATATGTACATTTCGGCTTTGTCCAATGGCTAGGGACACATTGTATTGTAAGGCAAACAATATCACCGTACAATATTACGTTTTTCATTTATGGAGAATTTTTAAGACTATGAAGCGGCAACGAGGATTATTTTAAAGTAGGTTAAAGATTTTTCATCACACGTGCTTGAAAAAGATATTATTTCATGCAGGTGTACTGAAGGACAAAGGCCTTTATTGTTCCCGGGGGATTTATGGATTGTAAAAAGTTTTAAATTCTGACACTAATTCATATGAACAATGTAGGTTTACTTTTAAAATACTGACGATTCCAATTTAATACGTTTGTTTATGCTTAATAAGATTTAATTTCATTAATTTAATAGCCGTTGAAAATATTTTAACACCATTTTCAATCGTGGCTGAATGCCCAATAGGCCTGTGCCTTCGATACCTAACCTGTCAAACAATGGCAATATGGTAGACGAATGTTTGAAATGTCACCGTATTTAAGAATATAATAGTAAGAATATTGCAAACTCGGGTCTTTAATTACCTCCAGGCTGCGGCTGTCGGGAATTATCAGGCTCGTGTCCAATATTTCTCTTACCCCCATGTTGCACAATGTACTATAACTTTCCTTGCTGCAGGCTGCCGCAGCTGGTCCGCAATTATTGTATATATTCCATACCCATGATTTTGGCACGTTTCATTCTGATTAGGAGATCATGTGATGGATAGAGACAAAAATTTTGTGAGATTGATTATTAATAAATAAATAAATAATATTATAGGACATTATTACACAAATTGACTAAAGTCCCACAGTAAGCTCAATAAGGCTTGTGTTGAGGGTACTTAGACAACGATATATATAATATATAAATACTTAAATACATAGAAAACACCCATGACTCAGGAACAAATATCCATGCTCATCACACAAATAAATGCCCTTACCAGGATTTGAACCCGGGACCATCAGCTTCGTAGGCAGGGTCACTACCCACTAGGCCAAAGTGGTCGTCAAATTATTATTATTACTATTCAGAGCCCACTGTGTCCCACTGCTGGGCAAAGGCCTCCCCCCTCTTTTTCCATTCGTCTCTGTTTTGTGCTATATCTGGCCAGCCTCTCAAAATGGAGTCCAAGTTATCCCGCCATCACAGACGAGGTCTACCGGCTCCTCGGTTAGACTCGTCGGGCTCCCAATCAGTTGTTATCTTGGCCCACAAGTCGTCCGGCATTCGGCAGATATGACCAGCCCAGTCCCATTTCAACTTAGCCGCTTGATAGGATATGAAAAAAAAATGCAGCATGTCGCTTTACGGCTACCAGACTCAAACTCACAAAGCACACATTACATACGTAAGGTACGGTTTTGTACCGGTCGCTATGGAGATCGCTGGACCCTGGGGTAATGAAGCACGGAAACTTTTTAAAGACTTAGGCAGGTGTTTACGTGAGAAGGGTATAATGATCCCCGCTCTGGGTCTTGGCTGGTCCAATAATTTTCCATCGTCATACAGCATGGAAACGCTGCCAGCTTAATGGGAACTTTTAGGCCAGGCTTGGTCAGGATGGGCATTTTTTATAGTTGTTAGCATGGACCTAGAATACTAAGGACGTAGTTTCGCTAAAACACAACTGGGATTCCATCATCCACCAATTTCCTAGTATTTACGCGTGAGACACAAACATTGACAGTTATCTCTATGGCCTCATCCACCAATCTGCCGTCAGTCACATTGAGATTTGAGACGTCAGTGCATTAATTGTTCGAAGAAAAATATTAAATACGCCGCATGCGTGGTAAAATGTTGCAAAAATTATACCGATTGAAAGAAAAAAAGAGACAGGATAAATTTTCATACATAAGTTAATCAATTATTACGTTATCTTTCGTAAAATACGATATTAATCCATGAAGTTGTACCTAAAGTGGAGGGTGCTACTGTGCTACCACTTTTTTTGTCATACTATATTGAATCTTATCACGGAGCTAGAAATGTGTTCGTACCAAACTAGAGAAACCTACTCAATCCTGAAACCGCACACACTGAAACCGTCCGCCATTGCAGTGTCACAGCTGGTCGTCAGTGGCGCGGCCTCTGTTAAATTGTTCCTCTATGGTTGTTAGTTACGAAGCTTGTTGCAGAAATTATGGTTTGTGTCGCTCTAATGTCTTTTCTTCCAGATCGAGTTAGTATTCTACGAAAACGTGAACAACCAGTACCGACGCAGCTTTATCGAGATGCACTACAAGTGGTGCAGCTTTCTCTTCAAGGATCCTATCTTTGGAGCCTCTATTCGACGTCAGCTGAGTTTCGATCGCTGTCCAGTACAACCGGTATTGCGTCGAGTCCCACCAAAAACATTTTCATGTAAAAGCCAAGACGAACTGTTACCATCACATGAGCGTAAGGTGAAAAATTGATTCACTGTTCATTACTTTTTTGTTATACAATAGTTTTTGTAGTAACGAAACGGCTAAACCAATTATTTTGACTAAGGTGTAGAGTTTGTGGAGTTAGGGCTTGTATAGTTAGAAGCTTGGCTCTACATGAGATCTGATAACTTTTTGACAGTGCGAGCCTAATGATCTCGTCGTGGCTACATTTTACATGAAAATATTTTTGATGAGATTTCATTTCTTTTTGTAAGTCGCTTATGAAAATCTTCCATCCCCTAATTTAAAGGGTTGTAATTTCCTATTAAAAATCCTGAAATATTCCCCATATAAACTTGAACCCCCTTTTCCCACCCTAACGCCCTTTTTCACCCCATTTTGACCCTTACGGGAGCTTTTGGGATTGAAAACTATTCTGTATCCTTCCCCATAACAAAAACTATCTCTAGATCTAGAACTAGATCTTTTACATTCTTCTGATTTCATAAGTAATATAAACTATTTTTTTAAAACCTTTTTAATCATCTTTAATAAAAAGATACGTTAAGATTGTTTACCTTTTTTCTAATGCTTAAAAAAACGAACTATATAACTGGGAGCTCTTGAACAATAGTTGTGTTTCTTTTTTAACTTACTTACATAAGTATAAGTTTGTATAAAAATTTGTGATATCCACAGAATTTTTCAATTGTATATGTGTGCAGTTTGAACATTAGTGCGTAGAATTTGTCCACCATACTCATCCACAGAGGCGGCGTTAGGCGTGGGCGACGTGGGCCGCCGCCTACGACCTCGCGGTCCGAGGGGCCTCGCGCCTCGAATAAGTCTAATATCTCGGACTGTATCACAGCAAACAAAACAAAAAACTTATTAGTAAGATTTCCAAATGACACGAAGTAAAATAATAATTTCGTATCGATCCAGTACATAAATATTACTGACTACTGAGGACTTCCTCTATATGTAGTTTATTAACAGCATAATATGATAAACCATAGACAAAATAATAATAGGACACGTAAATTAGGGCAAAACATTTTAATCTTTTGATATCAGTAGTAGTCGCTGTTGTATACGCGTCTTAGTAGTAACTAGCGACCCGCCCCGGCTTCGCACGAGTTACAAACTATACACCTAAACCTTCCTCAAGAATCACTCTATTGATTAGTAAAAACCGCATAAAAATCCGTTTAGCAGTTTTTGAGTTTATCGCGAACATACATACACACAGACAGACGCGACGGGGGACTTTGTTTTATAAGGCGTAGTGATGGCACGCAAAAACTGTGTAGAAACACAAATTCCTAACATAACAACCTCACCAAAAATTTTCGGTGGCGCAAGGAAGATTCGTTATTCCTTGCGCCACCAGAGGGCCTCGCTAAATCTTGCCCACATAAAATTTTAGTTTTGACCCGCCACTGCTCATCCATCAAATTGTATTTATATAATTTATACTATTGGTTCCAGGCTACATACCATCTTTACAACATGACAGTAGCGGCTGAACATCTCCCACGACTCCCGTTTTCAAAAGGCCGTATCTACGTCAGCTTGAAAACTAAGTCGAAACCCGTCTTCAGTATCTATTGCGATATAGAGCTTAAGAAGAAGAAACCAGTCAAACATTAAACTTAACTAAATAAATGTCATATTATAGTACTTAGAAAAAGTGACCAAGGCCTCCAGGACCTAAGGCTGGAATCGAAGCAGCGTCTTCTGCTTTCGCGGCTGGAGCCTCAGCCCCTCGGCCTCCTTGGTCACGGTGGCATAGGTCGATTTTTACTGAGGTAGCAAATCATTTATTTTCAGGCAACTAAGTTTCATTACAAACTAACATACATACAATAATAAAAATCTTAAATACTAAAAACTATTTTTTTTGACGCAACTTTCTGTTCCGATGTCAGTTGATCTGGTGTAGGATTCGACAGATTCCCAGGGAACCGCCGAAATATCGTCGAAGTATACTACGTTTTTCTAGGATTAGAAAGAGCACCGCAGAAAAAGCATGAGGTTCTAAGAGCCACCACATACTATCGTCTTTTGAGCGTCGGCGTCTAGTCAGCGCTATGGAAAATGGCGTCGCTGCGCAATTACGCCAACGTTGCGTCGAGCAACAGCCATAGAGTTGACTAGACGCCTAAATCAGGCACTTTATTCTGTAGAAGAGTTTAGGAAAAATGTGAGTTGGGAGGTGCCAAAAATATGTTCGTAATCAATTTTCACTAAACATACAAAGAGGTGATATCGATATATTGATACTTAGGGTTAAGTACAACCGCCGCCATTAATATGGGATCGATCAAGGTGGTCGAAAATATATGAACTTGCTCTTCAACGTCTTGATACTATTGCTTTATTAAGGCTTTGTTCAGATATTTATGAAGACATTCGCCTCTTCGATATATCTGATATGGACTGTACCTCTATGGCCTTTGTGGGATCCATATTGAAAGGAACACTAATGTGTTAGGATAGTTCCTATAACTACCCTAGGCGTTACAGAACAGATATTCTGAGAGCTAGTAACGAAATCCTATTAAATCCTATCCTATCCTATATTGTGTGCGCTATGCTCAAAGGTTTAGGATACGGAGCGTAAGGAAACCTTTTGAAAAGTCAACAATAAGGCTGGCAATAAGGAAATACTATTGGGCGCTTTTTATACTTTATTCGTGACGTCCGTGGCAAGGATGCGCTTTACCGTCACGAGAAAACAGAGGACCTAATTTTACACCCAGTCACGAATAGTAGATTGTCACAAGGGAGCAAAATGATATATTTACGGCGAGAGCGTACATTGAATTCTGAACGAAGTGAAAAATTTAATGATAGAATCCGTAGTGATACTGGTGATTCAAGGGTTAACGCCCAAGATGGAAATAATTTTGCTACTATGTGACACATACTGCTTTTCACATCACATATGAGGAAGTTATTAAGATATATGAAGCGCTGGTGGCCTAGCGGTAAGAGCGTGCGACTTGCAATCCTGAGGTCGCGGGTTCAAACCTCGGCTCGTACCAATGAGTTTTTCGGAACTTATGTACGAAATATCATTTGATATTTACCAGTCGCTTTTCGGTGAAGGAAAAACATCGTGAGGAAACCGGACTAATCCCAACAAGGCTTAGTGTTACCCTCTGGGATGGAAGGTCAGATGGCAGTCGCTTTCGTAAAAACTAGTGCCTACGCCAAACGTGCTTCTAAAGTGCTTCTTGGGATCTTGGGATTAGATCTCAAAGCGGACCCCAGGCTCCCTTGAGCCGTGGCAATATGCCGGGACAACGCTAGGAAGAAAGATATGAGGAAGTTATTATTATTTTTAAATAAAACAAGAAAAGAGCCAATTTAATCCTTTCTAGAAGGGAGGAAAAGTGCCACTTTGATTCCTTCTAGCAGGGAATAAAAAGCCCTTTCCGAATAGGTCATATGAAAATATAAATTCACTTTAAGAATGAATTGGTTCATAATATGTCCATGCAGATAAACGATTTTAAAATTAAGTTTTCTTATATTTCTTAAGTTCCAAATCAGAGTAGACAGATGACACGGGCTCTCCATGGTAGGACGAGTTAACGAGGATCCTACCTTTGGTAAAGGGGAAAGATTCCGGTATGGCATCGGCGTTTAGCGTCAAGTTGTACAGGTGGTACGTGCCCTGAGAAAAAAAAAAACTGTTGTCAGACTTTAACTTTAACTTTTTGACGACCGGTCTGGCCTCGTGGGTAATGACCCTGCCTATGAAGCCGATGGTCCCGGGTTCAAATCCTGGTAAGGGCATTTATTCGTGTGATGAGCATGGATATTTGTTCCTGAGTCATGGGTGTTTTCTATGTATTTAAGTATTTATAAATATTTATATATTATATATAACGTTGTCTAAGTACCCTCGACACAAGCCATATTGAGCTTACTAACTCAACCTCGTATCTGCAGCAATGATTTGATAGAAATGTTTTCTCACACTCGGATTATGGGTATTTTTGCCATCAAATTATTAAATGCAGATACGAGGTTGAGTTAGTTGAGGTACAGTTGAGGAAATTGATTCTTTAGCAGTTTGCGGTTCACTTTACATTGGACAGCTCTTAGCATAAGTATGTACAACAAAAATTACTTGAACCGCAGATTGCTAAAGAATCAATTTCCTCGACCGTACCTACAGCATCGATATGTTCCTACTATGCCACATGTATCTTTAGCTAAGTATAGGTGTTCTCGGTTATTTTCAAGGATATCTTAGTCCATGTTGTTAACCAGTTTTTACGCGGAATGTACTTCCCCCCTGGACAAGTACCTTATCACACTCGGTTACGAACGTGGAACAACAATTCCACTAAGACAACTTACGAACGTGGAACAACAATTCCACTCAGACAACTAGTTTTCTTCGCGGAAGATACTTTCCCCCTAGACAACTAGTAGCTAAATTCGGTTAAGAAAATGGAATTAGACTTCCACTCACATATCTGGTTATCTCCGCGGAAGAAATAGTGCGTCTAGTTAACCACTTATCAAACTTGGTTGTCTGGGTAAGGCATTTCGCTCGTACTAGTTGTACATGTGTTGATGCGACCGACTGGTATCCTTAAGTTATATAATTTTGATGTCACACATCATCCTGTGTGCAAAACGAAGTAAATTTTACGTACCGCACTAAAAGTTCGAACCCTGAACTAATTAAGAGAAAAACAACATACAGGTCCCCAGCAAGCTCGGTTCTCCATACAAACGTAGCTATGCTCTCATTTTAAAACGACTAGCTAGATTGGTCTGAAACTTTGTACTTACAATTAGTTAAAAACAGGTAATTTAAGTTTTTCATACAAAATTTGTATTTGCTCTATTTCATTTGTTTTATAAACTGGAGCTATATAAACTAATAGGGTTGCTTCCAATTTTTTGAAACGCTTGTATTACGTTCTATATTAACTAAAAGTTGCCCTAAAATTCAACTTTTATACTAAAAACGGCTTTAAATATGTTAAATTAACAAAATATATTTTGACAGATGCTTTCGCGCCCAAAACGCTCTTTGAAAATTGTGTGACGTCACAGTTTACGGTTTGACACATTACTACATACACACGTAGAAGATACGAACTGTCAACTGACATTTGTCATTTGTTGTTTGTCGCTTAGCTGTCAACAGTGTCAATCCGAGAGTTGTGACATCATCAGAATCTTCAATAACGTTTCGAGTTTGGTCAAGTGACGTGTGCCAAAAGATATTTTAAATTCAATATTTACAAAAATATGGTCATTACAGGTCCCCTAAAAGTAGTTTAACATGTTCCTATAATCCAAAAGAATTTATTGGGGTACAATTCTGCTCTAAGATTTGTAGATGGAAACAACCCTATTACTATTAGATATACCTCATGTCATATGTGCAAAGTTTCATTACAATCCAACATGTAGTTTTAAAATGGGAACGAAGGTGAAATTCGGCCGAGCTTGCCGAGGACTCTTACCGGAGGATGTGGACATTTTAAGGGCAAAGTATTCCTAAGACCCGAGGCGAAAAACATGTCGTTCAGGAAAAGGTTGCACCATTTGAAGTGGAATTCCAGAAAGCTCATTCGATACTGGTTGAAGTTGTACTCGTAGAAGTAAATGTCGAACTGGAACATTTAGAAAATTCAATAAGCAATTTAAAACAAAAAACATAAGAGCGTCTGCTATATTGCGCGCGTGCACGGAGCGGGAGCACGCGGGTGCCATTGTGGGTATAGTGGTTCGATTTGTAGCTGGCCCCGAACGGCTAATCCTTTGTCTATTGGTAAGTAAAACCGCACGTGCTACTACCTGCATAAAAAATGGTCCGGTCCCTTTAACCGGTTACTGAATGACTCCTATTGAAATTGCATTAAGATTCACAATGGAAAAATAATTTGCGATTTCTTGTGTAGTCCTTCTACGCTTACTGAGTGCCGTCGAGTCGAACGCTACAGAACCAGTCTAAAATGTGTCCTCGAGATGCGTAACAAAGGCGCGTTATGAGAGACCGCACCTACACTGGTTTTTTGAGCGTTGGAGTAGCCCGCGCTCAGGTGCCAATTAGAATTATTCGACCCTTTTTGCAGGTAGTTCCCCGTGCGGTTTTACTTAACAATAGACAAAGGATTAGCCGTTCCAGGCCAGCTACAAATCGAACTACTATAAAATCCGTCGCACGCAACGCGCTAGTTAGTTACCCCGCACTAGTACTACTAAGCGGCGGCGTCTAGTCAACTCTATGGCTGCTGCTCGAAGCAACGTTTGCGCAACTGCGTAGTGACCATTTCTAAATAAGACTTACCGTAACATTATTATTGGTTTCCCCCAAAGTAGTGATGTGAATGTTTACATAATACAGCGGATTCCGTCGCCCGTGACGGAGTGCGGATACGTTGAAATAAGAGATGTATTTCTGATTTATATATTGGACGATTGGTCGCTCTGTTATTAAATAATACGTCTAAAACAGTGGAGGTTACTAGTAGAGTTTGCCTGAGATGGGAAACTGTAATAATTAAGTACACAAAAAGTAATATTTTCACACAAAGGGTCCAGTCGTGTAAATATGTGGAATCGGCCCCAGACGTCAAATTGATTAACGTTTCGCCAATTTATTTGCCAAGATGTTTATTTAGTTACCTGCAATAATTTACGGGCTGAATATATAGGTCATACTGAGCAACTTTTACTATGGGACCAACTTACTATTAAGTCGCGAAAAAAATGGCTGTCTGACCTTGACATTTTCTATGGAAGGGTATTTTTTTTGCGATTACGGGGTAACTAAATAAACAGTTTGTACACTTTTTTACCTAATATTAACCCAAAAATGCTTCAGATTTTCGAGGAAAATGAAAAAAAGTTTTTTTTTTATCTAAACTAATGAACCGATTTTTATGTACCTAACTTATAGTATTATGTGAGTATTCCTTTTTATGGTTGACATACAATTAATCGACTAACACATTCATCAAAAATATCTATTTAATCTGTTAAAAATAAAGTCGAATACCACTTTAAATATAAGGTACTTACAGCAGCATGAAATATATAAAAGCAAGTACTAAAATGTAATAAAAATACCACATATCTCACACGTAACATGGATTCAGTTTCCGGAACAAAATGAACAAAAATGCCTCGAGTACAGGTAATACGATTTAGATTTCACGGCTAGATAACTATCATTAAATTTTGGCCAATTTACCTGCAGTTGTTTCGTAGACAAAAAAAAATAGCTCTGCCATTACTCTTCAAAAACTCGTATCATAGTAGTAAATTCATATAGAGATACGATGTTTGAGTTAATGTGTTGCTTAGTGGTTTGTTGCCAACAGTGATTTATTAATTGTTATTTTCAACACACTTGCTCAAAACGACGTTTTTATTCCACCGGTTTTTTGGCTCATAATCCTAGATATTAAACACGCGTGCTTTTTCAGTATATTATAACACTCGTGCTTTTTCATTATATTATCCGACTGAGTTACGAAGGTAACTGATTGCTAATAATATGCATGGAAACGGAGCCTTCTTAATTTGGTCGAGTAATTCATTTTTTTTTTAACCAAATATCTGGTTTCAAATGTTAGTTCAAAGAGGTTTTATCACCCCAAACATAATTTATGGATTAAATTATCTCGTAAATTACATTAATGAATAACCATAACATTTTATCGATTTGAACTCTATACGTCGATTAGAAATACGAAAATATTAGCTTGGCTGTTTGTCGATTTCGTTCGCGCCTTCAGGATTCCGAATCCCAAAGGGTAAAACGGGACGCCCCCGTCCCGTTTTACCCCCGTGATGCCCCCGCATCACATTATTCGCAATTTCTATTGGACTACGCTTTGAAGTATTTCGTTTTATCAACAAATACAATTTCAAAGATTATATAAACAAAAATTTCACTCACATTACTTCACAATGAAGCTTCGTTTTTATTGAACGATATTTTTTATTTGTAATTGTTTCCGTTGCATTTATTTTCATTAAAATCTAATTTAAAACCTGTGGCGTCCGGTCGAATTTGCAATAATTACTCAATCCCTGACAAAGTAATATTCAGCTACAATAATTGTGTAACATCATTGTGTACTTGTATAGGTATATTTTTAATAATAGGTGTCCCTCTCAGTAATAGCCCAATCTTTTGACCAGCGAAATTTTAACACCATAACCGGTACGGTGAAGTGGAGAAGATTCCTACCCCTAAAAAAGTTTTTATTATATTTTATTTAACCACTGTCGGGTTGATTCCCATGCCGAATTGCAGCTTCCAAATATGCAGAAAATATATTTTAACATCCGAAGAATGTGATACGATAACGGTAAGTTCTGGGCCGCTAATCAACATGCCAATCGTTAAAGCTCCGTAACGTATCGTAGTCATCTCTCTCTATCAGTCTTCCATATTAGTGCGACATCGACAGTGACAATTGCGTTTCATTCGCTATGGAGCGTTAACGATTGGCACGTTGGCTACGCGGGCCGGTTTAGATAGGTTCTCATTCAGATATCGTTTATATGTCGTATTATTGACAGAAGCAGTCAAATTCGGGCAACCAATGTCACTTTGACGTAAGAAATATCGTAGATAGATCTTATTGGGATCACAGCGGGATCGAAATAAACGTCAATTTTGACATGTCGTTTAGTTATCGATATTTTAAAGATCTTTCCAAGATCTTAATCATTCTTCGAATCGGGCCGACAGACTATTGTTTTCTATTGTTGAGTCTACACATTGACTACGACTACGGGTATAATTCTAAAAACGCCGGGATGTTAAGTAACTTGACTAAGCTTATTTATTTCGATACAACGAGGAAACGCCGCCAGCATCCTTTGTACAATGTTATAGTAATCCTCTGTATATATCCATTATGTACAGTGTGTCCCTAGCCTTTGAACAAAGCCGAAATGTACATATGCATTAGGGTATTTAGAACCAGTGTACAAAGTATCATAACAACCGGTGTAGCGGTTTCGAAGAATAACAAATTACCATATTTTACTTTGGAGGAGCCTGCATGTGTTAGTAGCTCTTACGGTAATATCCTAAAAGAATAATATGGAACCTTCTTCGACCTTTTTGATTATTATTTTTATTTATACTAATAAGCTTCTAACTTTTGAAAAATGTCATCATTATCAAATATTTCGAACAAATTGTCAAAAACACTGCCAAAGATTAACACAGTGTGTTTCTTTTTGTTGTCGATTATTGCAAATAACTTTTGTTCGAAAAATTTATTTTTTATCTTTTGTTCTAATTTAAAAAAATATTAACGTCAGAGCATTCCTGAGAAGTAACCCTACGTGGGATTTCAGGGTGTGTCCAATGGCTAAGGTCACCCTGTATATTGTTATTGTAAATAAAGATAGAATCCTAGTTTGAATTAGCATCTATGTAAGTTCAATAGCCGAGTCTATTAACCGGCACTGAAGATCATAAATTATAGCAACATGGACACTGGGGCGGGTACGAGATGGGAATTTTAATGTACAGCGGGGTACCTAAGTCGGGTGTCTAAGCTTAGAGATAACAGCGAGTTAAGAGGACAGGCGACGGGCGTTTCTCCATACAAACTTAGTCACCATTTTCCTCTCTGAATTTTGACATTATGGAATTTTCTTTTACCTAATTAGATGTATATTACCTCTAGATTTTTTAGATTTTTTGATTATTGTAAAAATTAGGAGCAAAAACAGATTTCATACAAAATTTTAAATTTGCCGAAATATTATAATATGTAATTAAAGATTCTAAAAACCAAACGTAGAAGCATAGTTGTGGTTGATATACATTGATATTGTATAAGTACAACAAATAGTGTCTAAATAATTTCAACAAATATCCTGAGGAAATAATGAGGACTATGTTTGTATGAAAATGTGATTACGCACAAGGACTCTTAAGATGAAATTGCCTCCACTTTCGTCTTAAGAGCCCCTAGCAAACTCGGCCGAATTTCACCTTCCCATACAAACGGAGCCCTACCCTAGCCCTAGGTATCGCTGGAGCGACATGGTGGAGGCGGATCTGCGCGAGCTTCGAGTCGACAATTGGAGGTCGCACAGGACCGAGAAAAGTGGCGCTGTCTTGTGTTGGAGGCCAAGTCTCATTTTGGGTCACTGAGCCAACGGAGTAAGTATACAAACGGAGTTTCGTTCTCATTTTAAAACTACGCGTTGGATTGTAATGAAGCACATACAATGACATGCGGTATATCTAGGGCTCAAATTAGTTTATATTGCTCCACCTTATAAAACAAACGAAATAAAGCAAAAACTAATTTTGTAAGAAAATCTTAATATTTTTTTAATTATGGTATCTGAGGCTACGTAAAATAATTAAAGCCTATTGTAATTATAAAGTTTCAGAGCAATTTAACTAGTCGTTTTAAAATGAGAGCGTAATCTGTGCCACAGCCACAAGTATGTGCATCTCGAAATGGCGTCGTTCCATAGTGTGAATTTCACTTGGCCGACCCCGTTAGAAAACGCAGATCAGAGTTGTGCAGGTCTCGAGAATGTTTTCTGTTTATTATGGGAAATATTCTCGAGCTAGACCATTCTCCATACAAAACAGAGAACGTTCTCGAGAACGGCATAACTCTACGCATACCTCCCATGCCTTAAGCCCCGCCGGAGCTTCAGTTGACACCCATTCGTCATTCTGACGCGGGCAAACAAATGAAGATCGGTATTAAGAACTCCAGTTTAGGCAGACATCGTCGCTTGAGATATTGGATATGCTTTACTTAAGCTAGGTACATTTAGGGTGTTTTGCATACCAACCACACACATATACCTCTTAAATGTAGTTGCCAGGGAGCAGTAAATGAATCAAAAAAATATAACAATACATAGTTTCTATGTCTTCTATTGAAGATTTAATTTGATGAATTCTCATTTAGAAAGTTGGTATGTACTTACATACACAGGCACCACTAATAGTATACTAGATGTATTGAAAAACAATGAATAAAGACAGCTGCCAACCGGCCTATAGATACACTGCTTCTGCAAATGACATATAATATGGTTTTGATACCAACGGAGCAGAAGAAGAAATGCATAGTCCTCTGAGTAATATACAGATGAAGAGTGAGAATATAAGTAAACTAACAATATTTTTTACAGCTTTAAAGCGTCTGGTAAAAGTTACCGCCAGCGTAAATGGTCTGGCAATGTTGATTATTAAATTTTAACAATATTTTCTAAAATATAAAAATCAGCCATGAGAATTTAAGAAAAGTTAGACATATTTTTGCTTACCTTTAGCACCTTGTACCGGACAAATGGCCGTCGGGCCAATATAGCAAGTATGCAGACATTAAAAGTACATATTAACACTATATTATCCCATACATTTTATCCATGAGAAAATAAGTAAGGTCTGGCGGCTCTGGGATCTTGCTCTATATCAAGCGAAAATCCCAAATCAGGAATCAATAAATTTACTAGTAAAAGGCCTCAACAGTGTACATTTTTAGCAACCGTACTGTGATCTCTCTAAAAATTTCTCTTGAAAAATTGTAGCGCTTTTTGCGTTACAATTTTCAAAAACTATGCTGGCTAAATCTAAAGGACAATGTATTAACATACTAGTTCCCGGATCTGTTTCTGCGCCCTGGTGCGCACTGGACTTTGACAGTAACTTATTGTTTTTTCTATTAAGTGGTAAAGATGTGCAACGTACATTTGGATTGGAAAACAGCCAATTGAAAATCTTGTAGAACAGGAGCTGGAGGGTCCAGTCCAGTCCATTTCATTTTTCCACCACGATACAATCAATTTTTTATTCACATTAGTATCTAAATACAGGGCACAATATAGTGCCCTGAATTCCCGATAGTAATATAATTGTAAATTGATTCACATCCAGCTCGGCATTAAGCTGGATATTGCCAAAATTGTGTTTTGCTGCGACCATCGCGGCCGATTCTGTTAATTAACATGCAATAGAACGTCAAGTGAAATCAGATCACTATAATAAAGTAATAAGTTAGACTAGGATCTGTAGAAGAGTGTCGTATAACTTCTGATCCTTGTAATAGGTCTCCAAGCCTTCAACCTGATGGTGCCGAAAATGATGCCGTTCGCCCCACCACCCCCCTGAAAATCCCCTTTAATTTTTTTTTAGTTTTCAAAACTCGTTGAAACCTGTGATCTAATCAATTGAACTGAGATCGAAACCTGTTTGAATCCAAATAAACTATTGATCTACATCCAAACCATTTTGCGACGTATCTGAATTAAAAACAATTTGTAATTTAACTCAATTTGACAAGTAGTAAACACTGTTTAAAAAGACAAATCAAATTTTTTTTTTAAATAAATCCAATACGGACGAATGTTTAAACGTTAGTATAGGACCTAATAAGTATATTGATATAAATTTTGCTTCCAAATTCAATAGAAATATTAACCATACCAAAATAATTCGGCCCGCAATGTAAAGCAACACGCAAGTTACGAACAATTTTTTTTTAAAGTAACTGTCAACACTTGCTGGCAGTTAAAAAGCTCCTATCTAGTAATTTAATGTCATGTTATGTCTCGTGTTTGCTGTATTTGCTGCTTAGTAAATTTTAAAACTTAATTAGGGAGTCATAATACTATTATCCTAATAATAATACAATTTCTTAATTAGCGTTACACGGATAAATATACCTAAGACAAGCCCTCTCAACATGAGATAAACCCCGAGCAAATCAGCTTTCAAGAGATTGCTACATAATCATTAATCATCTGCTGAAACAAGAGTTTGAGTAAGTCCCACAGTAAGCTCAATAAAGCTTGTGTTGAGGGTACTTAGACAACGATATATATAATGTATAAATATTTATAAATACTTAAATACATAGAAAACACCTGTGTTGAACTCGCGTTATTTATTGAAACACTTGGATAAACTGAACACAAAAATATATATAAAGAATAACAATTAATAGGTCATCGCTGTTACGACGATATTTTCAGACTGCCATGGTTACATACATTTCAAATTATTCTATTTTACTGTGACATGGTTCTAAAACCAAATAGAAAATAATACATGAAAAGTAAACCATAAATAAAACCTTTTTGTAATGCGGAGCAGAATACGTCACACTCCCAAACGGGAAGAACCGGAAGGTTAAGCTACTCTAGTCCAGAATATAGTCAAACAGATGTTGTGGCAACCTTCTGGCTCGTGTCGATCGTACCTCACTACTATCATTTGTCTCTGTTTGTGTTTGTCTAGTACAGTCAGTATCAACTAGCCTAAAAGACGAGTCAAGTCGGTCATGTGAGTTCAACTCAAGAGGAAAAATGCGTTGTACAGGTCTCACCTTTGTTCCGGCTGCAGTTCTAACTCGAACCACTCTACTCATGCCATCAGCACCAGGGTAAACCTCTTCAACTATGGCCAGTGGCCATGTCACACGCTTATCTTCAGTCTCCACCAAGACGACGTCTCCAGGCTGAAGTTGTACAGGTCCATTCCGCTCACGCTTTTGTACAAGTGAACTTATGTACTCGTCCCTGAAACGTTTACGCAAATGTTCACGCAAATCTTGGCAATATCGTTGCCTGACGTTAAGGGCTACTCTATCAACTTCATCAAAGTCGGTTGAACGATTTGACAGCAACGGCTGAATAAACATTGAGGGGGTCAACGGTTGCAGATCCCTCTGACCACCTACGTATGTGAGTGGCCTGCTGTTTATTACCGCTTCACAGTCACAGAGCACCGTTTGCAGCTCCATAAGCGAGATAGATGCCTTTCCTAAGACTCTACGAAGGATTTGTTTTAGAAATCCTATCAATCTTTCGTAGAACCCTCCCCACCAAGGAGCAGCCGGAGGCAAAAAATTCCACTTGATCCGCGTTATTGAGGAAAATCGTTGAATTTCGTCCCAATCTAGGGAACCAAACGCATTGTCCAGGCCGCGAAAATTTGTAGCGTTATCGCTAAATAACGTTTCTACCCGTCCACGTCGTGCTACAAATCTTCTTAGTGCCATTAAAAACTCACCTGTTGACAGCGACTCCACCACTTCTAGGTGCACAGCACGGTAGGTAGCACAGGTAAATAGAACGATCCACGCCTTTGCACCAGAGCGTAAAGTCAAAGGTCCAGCTAGATCGGCGCCCGAATGTTGAAATGCCGTGCTCGCTTCCATTCGTTCCTTTGGTAAAACTCCAGTGGGTGCTTGGCATCGTTTTGCTTTAAATCTTTTGCATCTTATACAGCGATGTATAACGTTACGGACTAATTTCCTGACACCGATAATCCAAAAGTTTTGACGTAGATTATTGAGTAACGTTTGTGCTCCAGTGTGCTTAAGCTCGATGTGCCTATACTCAACTAGACGCCGAACTATCGGATCAGAACCAGGAAGGATCACGGGGAACTTGAAATTGTAATTTTCATTACCAAGTGACAGTTTCGTGTTTAGACGTAAAATGCCATTTTTATCCGCAAAGGTTTGTATGTTTTGATTATTTATTAAAGAGCTTACGCACTTATTTTGTATTAACCTTATTAGTGTATTCTCAGCGTATTCGAACTCTTCGTAAGTTAGTTCCTTCGATGTCGATTTTTTCTTGAATCGTAACATCCAGCACAACATTCTAACCAACTTGATGTAGCTTGAGAAGTAGGTTAATCTGTCTAGGAAAGACTCTTCTTCAACGTGCATGGCAACAGTACCAGTTTTCTTACGTTCGAGATCAGCAACTAATGAAATCCCATGCCTGTCCTTGGCTGAGCAATCAAAAACTGGACGCAGCTTGGTTGTCAAACTGGAGGTCTTGATCACACCATGATGTCCCATGTAATGGCCTTGGACAGAATGGTCAGGTGCTTCCTCAATGATGTTTAACTGTAACCACTCGCGAAATACCTTGTCGTAATCTTCGAGCTTACCGAGCTGCTTAAGGCGAGCCATGGTGCTATCTAACCTCTTTTTGGCAAGATCGTAATTAGTTTTTGGTCGCGGAACGTCACGCCAGGGTAAACTTACCTCATAACGACCTTCTTCATTGACCTTGATGTTTTCTTCGAAGGATCTGAGGACTTCTTCATTGCGCGCTGTCTTAGTTGCTTGTACCGCGGGATCGTTGATACCTATCGCCTCCAAAGACCACAAATCTGTAAGATCAATCTTTGTTAAACAATGGAAAGTCGTCGTCGAGTTTGTCATGGAACTGTAAAGCCCCGTTATAGGACCTTGAACGGTCCACCCAAATTTCGTCTTTATCGCAGTCAAGTTATTATCTAATTGTATTACGTCGCCTGTAAGTAGTAACCCAGAATAGTCAGCACCTATCAATAAACTTACTTCGTCAGGAGAGTCGGTCATGGAGTCGTTCAAAATAATATTTTTTCGACGCAGTTGCTCTAGTATTACAGAAGATCTTATTTTAGGTAAAAAATTACAAATATTTGTTTGTTCTACAACAGATAAATTCACAGAAAAGTCGTTTTCGACGTTCTTGACGCATATGTCAAACACTCCGTAGTCTTCCTTTTTCGTCTCGAACCCGCCGAACAAACAATGACTTATTACCTCTTTTCTGATAGATTTTAGGCCGAGCTTCTGTACTAGGTCTTTCTTTATGTGGGACCGTTGTGCACCATTGTCAATAAATGCTCTAATACTGACCTCTTTCTTGTCGTGTACAAGTTTCACCATCACGGTTTGCAATAAAGTTGTACTTGCAGACTTTTGTACACACGACATGTTATTGAATGTCTCCGACTGTTTATTGCTGCTGCCTTGATCCGCTGGAATGTCGACGCACATGATTGTAAAATGACGCTTTTTGCAATATAGACATTTTGGGAAAGATTTGCATTTCTTTGCAATGTGGTTGCCTTTCAAGCAAATTAAACAGGCTTTTTTGCCTTTGATAAATTCGATACGATCACTCACTGTCATTTTGGCCGCTTTGTAGCACTCGACGGCTGAGTGGTTGTCCTTGCTACACCATATGCATGCTGATGTAAATGTCTCACCTTGTCTGCGGGAAGCTTCTTTATTACTCTTGGCTTCTGTCAACTGTACAAAACAAGCGGTGGGTGGCTTTTGCTCTGCTAGGGTAATATCTTCCATTTTACTTCTGGCTAGCTTAATCCGTTCTTCAGATTCCACCTCTTTTCTCAGGAACTGCATCAGGTTGGCTAGGTCCCTGGTTTCAGATTGACTGCGGTGCCAAGCACGAAGTATGCTTTCTGGCAGTGCCGACTCTATCATAGGAAACAGCATTGAAGCGTACTTGTCTTTTGTCACGCCGAGTGTTTCCAATGCTTGCAGGTGTGTTTGCAGGTTATCGTACAAATTCGACAAGTTTTTAGGCTCTCCTCTTTGTTGCATCAATGTTAACAAACCTCTTACGTAAGTTTCAATGAGTAAGTCGTCTCCAGCAAATCTAGCCTTTAGAGCTTCCACTGCCTTACTGTAGTTCTCTGCGCAAGGTGGGTAACTCTCGACAAGCTGTCGTGCGCTGCTATTTGGGGTCATTGATTGTAAAAGATATTGGTACTTATCAGTTGCGTCCATTACTTTATCTTCGTGAATTTTCTTAAATTGACCCCAAAATGAGAGCCAGGATTTGATATTCCCGTCGAACTTAACCAACTCCAACTTGGGCAGCTTAAGGCTTCGCTGGATGCTGGATTGTGCTGAATGTAGCGACGACGCACTACTGATGCAAGGAAGTGGTTTTGAAAATGCGGCTTTTACTTGATGCCAACGTATTTTATATTGCATCGCCTTTTCTTGGTCTGAATGAAATTGTTCCTCGTCAAATTCTTCACTTTCGACCCATAAGTCTCGCAATGTGGCTTCAGCTTCAAACAAACTCGAAGCCGCTTCGGACAGGAGGTCGAAAATCTGCGGTGCTGCCGAATCTTTATTCTCCACCGCCTTCGCCGTCTTGTCCGCGAGAGTTGTAAATTCTCTTCTGAACTGTGTTCGTTTGCGTTTCCACGATTCCATCTTTATTTTTTATTTATGCACGGTCGCCAGATGTGTTGAACTCGCGTTATTTATTGAAACACTTGGATAAACTGAACACAAAAATATATATAAAGAATAACAATTAATAGGTCATCGCTGTTACGACGATATTTTCAGACTGCCATGGTTACATACATTTCAAATTATTCTATTTTACTGTGACATGGTTCTAAAACCAAATAGAAAATAATACATGAAAAGTAAACCATAAATAAAACCTTTTTGTAATGCGGAGCAGAATACGTCACAACACCCATGACTCAGGAACAAATATCCATGCTCATCACACGAATAAATGCCCTTACCAGGATTTGAACCCGGGACCATCAGCTTCGTAGGCAGGGTCACACTACCCACTAGGCCAAACCGGTCGTCAAACGATTGAATTTTCCTACGATTTTTCTTTAGCGCAAACATTTTGACTTTGTTGAGCTTCACACAAACCGATAAACCAAAGTCTAACGGAATACCGGTACATCAGAGGCCTAATAAAGCCTACAATTTCCTACCAAGCCTCCAGCAAAGCTCATTTCCGAACGGGTGGGGGGGGGGGCAAATAGGCAATCTATTGTCAGGTAAATAGCTGCGATTTTTGAGGACGCTGGCAAGATTACCTGTGAATTTTGTGAGCCACTGAATGTGTTTTATGACTTTTATGTTTTATATTGGTGGTTTTGAGAATTTGAAATTGGAATTTGTCAGACATAAATTGAGGAACGTTTTTGCAAGGAAAAATCTAAAATAAAAATAAACTATTATTTAAAATTTTGTTATACTACGTCGGTGGCAAACAAGCATACAGCCCGCCTGGTAAGCAGTCTCCGTAGCCTATGTGCGCCTGCAACTCCAGAGGAGTTACATGCGTATACACATATTACATATATTTCAGTTTATAATTTATACACCGTGTTTTTATTCAATTCCGTTAACTGGGGGGTAAGTTTAAGGAAATCAAATGGCATAGTTAATTTTAAAAAATCTCAAAAAGGTATTAAATGTTGCAGATAACGTTGTTGTAACACGGGCAATATAATTTAACTCAACACTATAAACTCACAAATGACATAAACTCGTACGAATAAACACTAATCAATCTGTAATAAGGCCCTAAGGCAAGTGTACACGCTCATAGGGGCCTTAATAGATAAAAATAAATTACTGATAAATCTCCGAAATAGAGTTAATTAGAATAACGATGTCTTTGAGAAAGTAGATATTGCAGGCGTCCATAGGCTACGGTGACTGCTTACCATCAGGCGGGCCGTAAGCTTGTTTGCCACCAACGTGATAGGGGGAGTGGCCATGTATGTATTCTAAAATTAACGCACGAAAAACTGTCAAAAACAATAGAATGGTATTTTTGAGAATTTTTATTACAACTCGATCTCTATTGCGATCTTGCCAATAAACCTTTGCAGATGGATTACGTGCAATATCTTCAACCTCACAGCTTTGACAAATGTCAATACTAAACACTTATAAAAGGTGCGTTGGAGTTAATGGGGTCATTCCGTAACCGACATTTAAAAAAACACGTGAATGTTCAACTGCTGGGTGGTGTTGGTTTCAAAACAGTAGATAAAGATACATACCTGCATAGGAATCTCATATGTATATTTTACTTACTTATTTACTGCTAGCCTTTCTCCGCAGACGTTTTGTCTGGTTGCCCTTGGCATAGGCCTCTCCCATATTCCTCCTCGTGTCTCTGTCCAGAGCCTGTCTTCTCCACAAGGCTCCAGCTATCTGCCTGAACTCGTCTTCCTATCTCATTTTTTGTGCACCATCAATCCTTTTCCCATTCATTGAGTACCATGTTGTGATATCTTTTGACCATTTTTCTCTTTTGTCTCGGATCATGTGGCCGGTCCACTTCCATTTTAGTCTTTCATAGTTTGGTTTATATCGATTATTTTTGTTATCTTTCTAATGTCCTCCAGTTTTATTCTCATCATCATCATCATCTCAGCCATAAGACTTCCACTGCTGAACATAGGCCTCCCCCTTGTACCTCCACATGTACCGGTTGGAAGCGACCCACATCCAGCGTCTTCCGGCGACCTTAATAAGGTCGTCTATCCATCTTGTGGGTGGTCGTCCTACGCTGCGCTTGCTAGTCCGAGGTCTCCACTCGAGCACTTTTCGACCCTATCGGCCATCTTCTCTGCGTGCAATGTGGCCTGCCCATTGCTACTTATTTTATAGTTTTATTCTATCTTTAAGTTTTACATTCAACATGCTTCTTTGCAGCATGTTGAATGTAAAACTTGTTTTTGGCGCAAAAAAATACTTTATTTATACAGGTGGGGCCTGTAACATAACCAAATAATTAAAACAAAGATTGTATTCCACAAACGGTGACTTTAAATGTAGTTCCTCTTTCAATAAATTTTAAAAAATATGAAGTCCTATACTTCCTATTTTTCATGCAAATTAAATAGTATCTTCAATGTACGCTATCATCATTGCTTGTCACGCTTTAAACATAACAAAATTCGCAATACATTGAAACTGCGTTAAAAATTAAAACACAAGTTATTTTTAAAAGTAGCTGAACAAATGATGGTGAGTTTGAGGAGTACATCCTACAGTATAATTTTTTGCTCCTCATACAAAGCCCACTCGATATAAAATCTTTATTTATATAACAATAACTGCACCACAGGACAAGGGTTAAGGACAATTCATAACTTATGACTTTCATGACCAATTACGAACATTATTCTCGAATCGATCAAAAACCTAGAGGAATAACCGAATCACCCCACTATACCTTACCAAAGAGTGTTAATATAATAATATAAACAATTTTTCGCAAGCTAAGGAAGATACCGTGTCATGAATAGTAGACTAGACTCCGCAAATAAAAAATATAATTAAACGAGAAACGAGACTGTCGCAAATTGATTTTATTTACATTTATTTTCGACGTTTCGTCGCAGAACGACTTCCTAGACCAGGAATCTAAAGTTTTTTTACCATGTCGACCCAGTGAGTTGTATCAGTATGTTATACTTTTGTTACTCTTCTTCGCGTTTGACTGTACCGCGTACTGTGGTGCAACTTGCCTCAGTATAAAACGTTCGAGTATATAAAATGATGTTAGTTATATCAATTATACGTCACTTTATTTCCAATACGAATACGAAAATCACCATGAAATTTCAGTGAAAGGTAAATATAGTTAATCATAAAGTTGTCACTTACCTCAATACACATAGGAGGTATCGAAATGTCTGTCAAATCATGTTACGGTTTTTAACTCTCATGGTTTTGATACTCAACTGAGAGTCGTGCATGAGATACGCGCGAATCACCAAGACGATCGTCAAAGTCTTATCAAAACCAGTTCGAAATTGTAACAAGTTGCTAAATCTGAATAGGGCTCCTGGCTGCTTAGCCGACGTGCCAATTGTTACGGCTCCGTAGCGTAGCGTATTCATCACTCTCTATGAATCTTCCATGTTAGTGCGACAGTGACAGTTGCGTTTCGTTCGCTACGGAGCGTAAATGATTGGGATGTTGGCTACGCACCCTGGTCTTGTTCGCGTCTTGTATATCTGTATGTTTAGCATTATTGGGCTAAAAATCAGGTGAGTTTGAGGATTTTGTTTGCTTATTCTTTACCCACCGCCTGACATAAGTGGTGTAGTATTGGAGCACCAATGCATGTCACTGGTCACGATACCCGATCAATCAAATCAATAAGGAGTGCAAGCTATTCTAAAATTCCATTTCTGTGTATCTGAGTGTTCCCCTACCACAGAAAGGTAAAGAACCACGCACTGGTCTAATAGCTAAGTGATCTGTGTACCCGATCAATCATGTCAATAATCGAGAGTGCAAACTATTGTAAAATTACATTACTGTTTGTCTTTTTAGATTTCCCAAAGGCCGTGAACTGGCTAGGCTGGTGTAGGCTTTCATTTAAAATGATCCCTAGAAATATCTCTACAAATCCCTACTATATTATTAATATAATAAATGCAAAACTAACTTTAGAGTAGGGCTGCCATCTCGAATTTCACCAAACCCGGACAAAGATTAAAAAAAACCCGGACATTTGGCGTAAATCGCATCTTTTCCCCGGACGAGTCCGAAAATAATATTTTTAAAAAACAAGACCTTTAATATTACATGTAGTTTTAATGTACCTTCCTTACATAAAAAGTGTCCGGGTTTTCCCCGGACACTTCTTGACACCCCCCCCCCCCTCCCGGACGGCCCCCGGACGGCCTCCAAACTAGGACAAATCCGGGAAAACCCGGACGGATGGCAGCCCTACTTTAGAGGTACAGTAACCGTAGAGAGCCCATACAAGAAATAGCACATTATTTTTCCATTTGTTCATTCTGAATCTTATTTCAATTGCCATAGAAGTTGTAATTCAATAACTGGTTAAAGTGACCGGACCATTTTTTATGCAGGTGACACGTGCGGTTTTACTTAATAGACAAAGGATTAGCCGCTCGGGGCCAGCTACAAATCTAACGACTATACCACATGGCAAACATGTCCAATGAGACGAGGTTTATTCTATACGTACATGAAACTGTAGGCACACGATAAATAAAGACATAAAACTACCTGTGACTTTAAGGTATTCAATTACAGCGTTTTATAGTTGTTGCTTCCTCGTTCCGGTTAAATTAGGGATTAGGGTTTTATTACAGCTTTCCGTATATCTCGGCGTCTATTTAAAAGCAGCCTGTGATGAGAGAGTAATAAAGTTGAATTTTGAAGATTCTTTGAGGCTGATACGACTTTTTAAAGTTAAATCGCTAGTAAAGGGCAATGTAATATAAAGTGTGAGTAAAATTTAAATATACTAGGTAAGTATTTATACTTTCTTTTTAATTTATTTGAATTAAAAGAAGATTACAAAAAGCCTTAAACTACTTATCTGCCAAACTGCAGTACAGTTTGTTGGCAGAAAAAACTAAATCTACCCTCCATCAACTAGTAGGTATTGTAAATATTAATAACTATAGTCGCTTTTGCATACGTATGTATATTGAAACCTTGGTATGTTAAAACTTAAACTTCAGAGTGGTTATCACATACTGTTATTGATCACAGGTCATTGTATTATGTAATTCAAGGTAACATTAAAATTGTAAATTAAAATAACTGCTAAGTTTAAGCTAGTTATTGGTTTAGTTTAGTCGCTGTAGAACCCTTGTCAATAAATAATTTTACACATATAAGCGAAACAAGCCTGTCCATAGACCCACCACAAAACATTCCCACAGAAATTGTCGTAGTAAATATTTTTGACTTTTTTAAATATACGTGATGCTAATGACGTTTTTAATGTGGAAAGGCTCCACACCGGGTCTGGGCAGGGATCGTAAGCCGGTATTTTTTGTATGGGAACGAAAACGGTATTTTTTCGTTCTTTGTTAATTATTTCATTTATAATTGGGCAATCTAATAATACGAAGTCGTTATCTAAAAACACAACCGAGTCCTATATTTGGAGTATAAAATAAACCGAAATATATGTTTACTTATTTCAGAGTTTTTCCAACAAAACCGGTTCCGATCCCTGGGTCTGGGACCCATCCGATCCTTAGTAATCCTAATCCTTACTTAACTTGATTTACTACATAACAAATCTACAGAGCGCTGGTGGCCTAGCGGTAAGAGCGTGCGACTTGCAACCCGGAGGTCGCGGGTTCAAACCCTGGCTCGTACCAATGAGTTTTTCTGAACTTACGTACGAAATATCATTTGATATTTACCAGTCGCTTTTCGGTGAAGGAAAACATCGTGAGGAAATTTTATCAGTCTTTTGTCAAATGTTATTTTAAATTTCATTTTGAATGTTACGCATGATTTAGGCATTATTAAAGTTTATTTTATTGTATAAAATTTTGCATGATACCTGTACTTGTATCTTATAAAAGCAAATAAAGAAACAAACAAACAAACAAACAAACAAACAAACATACAAACCGCACTAATCCCAACAAGGCCTAGTTTACCCTCTAGGTTGGAAGGTCAGATAGCAATCGCTTTCGTAAAAACTAGTGCCTACGCCAAATCTTGGGATTAGTTGTCAAGCGGACCCCAGGCTCCAATGAGCCGTGGCAAAATGCCGGGACAACGCGAGGAAGAAGAAGAAGACTACATAACAAATCTACTGGAGATTTTTTTAAACTAAGTCGGTGGCAAATAAGCATACGGCCCTTACTATCCTTAACTATATATAATATTGCTTTTACCTACCCGTATTTTTATGATATATTTTATTATATTATTAATATCTTCCTAATTTATTAAAAACAACATACTGGTCACCGAAGCATCTGGTTGACGTAACTGGTGACTGAAGAGCTGACGGCTTCCTCGCACAACGTATCAGCATTGCGATACGAGGAAATGCCGCCAGCATCCTTGGTACAATGCCTCAAGGGCCTATTTTAGATTTAAGTCAGTTATAATAATCCTCTGTATATAGGTATAGGTATATATCCTATCAATTATATATAAAATGTTGATATTTTTAGATATCGTTCACGTGTATTGTAAATAAAATGTTGATATTTTTAGTTATCGTTCACGTGTACTATTTTCCCTGTTACGAAATACTCTGAAAATACCTGTTACCTTTTTACGGAACATCCTAAAGCCGGTTTTAACTTATTCGCGTTAATTTAATCCCGTCTTCTGGGTGCCATAAATTTGGACCCCTAACGTATGATGCAATGGGGTATTAATGGTTCAGCTTTTATTTTAATTGAAATAATTTAATTCACTGGATTTGAGATAACATATATGTATATAAAGAGCTTTTAAAAACTTTATAGCTTTTAGGGAGATTAAATGGTGCTAAGTACCTTGATAGTACTTGAATTACTGCGAGAAGTGCCGGAACATTACTTGCATAACTTACTTACACTATCAACACGACGGTGCTCCGGCTTATTTTGAACACCGAGTACGTAATTACCTCGATGAACAATTCCCAGGACGTTGGATCAGCCGCGGCGGACCTGAGGCATGGCCTCCTCGCAGTCCCGACCTGACGCCCCTGGATTTTTTTCTCTGGGGTGAAATTAAAAGATTGGTTTACGAACAAAGAGTCCAACACTGTCGTAGTTTTTATTTTAATAACATTCGGAACATATGGGGATATTGTGAGTAGCAACAAATTTTAGAAGCTAAAATTAGTTTTTTCGGCCCCGTGAATAGTTTTAAAATTTATTCGATCGATACGTTACAATAAATATTAGACTCGTATTTTTAGATTTTTATTTATGTTTAAATGCATCTTAGACGACCGGTCCAACGACCTAGCCTCAGCGATTGATATGTTTTTTTCGTTCGCTGCCTAGCCTAGGTCTGGCCTAGTGGGTAGTGACCCTGCCTATGAAGCTGATGGTCCCGGGTTCAAATCCTGGTAAGGGCATTTATTTGTGTATTGAGCATGAATATTTGTTCCTGAGTCATGGGTGTTTTTATGTATTTAAGTATTTATATATTATATATATCGTTGTCTAAGTACCCACAACACAAGCCTTATTGAGCTTACTGTGGGACTTAGTAAATTTGTGTAATAATGTCCTGTAATATTTATATTTATTTATTTTATTTACGACAAAATGCAGTATATATTTTTTAACAAAGTGTTTCTCTCTATACTAACAATTAGATTGTAAATTCGGCATTCACTCCCAGCTATCACTTTCAAAAGAAAAACCAAAACTAACAAAATTGTAAAAACAGGAATCCCGTGGAAAGCCTGCCATGTTTTACTGTGACTTACGTTACTGGAAGAGCCATTTAACTATTTGCAAAATACTACAGCCCCGTCCATGCTAAGTTTACATACCAAGTGCTACGTCAAGAAGATCAATAGTAGATTATGCAACTAGGGCATGGGGCATAAAGCGACCCGTTTCATCCTAGGGAACTTATCGATATAAGTTAAGGATAAAATGGAGCATTTATGCCCGAAATACAATATACTCTGCTTTTCACATAGATTGCGTGGAAAATATTCAGAAACATTCAATATTTTAGGTCATTTTACCGTATTTATTCAAGACAGCGAGCAGCACAGCGAGGACGGGGGCGCGCCGGCCGTCAGCTGCAGCAGTGGCAGTTCGTATGGCAGATTTTGGACTTTATTGCTAAGTCGATAAGGGTTGTAATAGATTATTTTACTTTGCATAGTAGGTAACTTTGTACCACTTACTCTGGGCTGTACACACTCAATCTATCAACTACCATACGCCATGATTTAATACTAGTGGAAACCTATACTGAAACCGATACCTAGAGGAATTGAAGGAATAAATATAGGTTTTTTTAAAATATCCGTTAGACTTATCCGAGATCAATGAAATAGTCAAATCGTATTTTAGGGCTTGAAATCTGGAGCAGAGAAAACAAATAAAAAAATTATGGCTTTATTCGTAATAAATTTACAAGCTACATATTTCACAGAGATTTTTCAACCCCAGTCATTCTCTGAGAGTTGCTTGCATAAACTATCATTACACTACAATTCATTTCACTCTGCCTAAGTAACCGATTCGAAAAACTTTCAGTGTGACTTATCGTCTACCAATGCGATGACTGTGTCGAAAAGTTGTATAATCTGTCCTTATCTCTTACTCATCTTGTCCAACAAATATTAGCTCTTTTACCTAAAACCACCTATTACCTACCTGACATACAGATTACATAGATAACTAGTTACATTTTTATTTGCATTTTTAACCACTTCTAGTTCTAAGCGCCATAGAGCTGTGGCAGTACCCGTAAATATTTTGTTCCGCGCCGCGCCATTTTTCCGCGTGACGCGTGGAATTAAAAAAAACCGTCGCGCCTCAATCAACCGCCTTTTACATACGCCATGATAGTGTGAACCCAGCTTTATACTAGCGGAAACCAATACCGAATCCAATAGGTACCTAGTTGAAAGAATAAATCGGCATTTCTGTTTGAAGTTGTATCCACAAATTGCATTTTAGATGGGAATGGATAGATTTAGATTGGGGAATATTTATATTATTTCCATTGAGAATCACGAATCAATTCGAACGTATAACCAAATGGATCAATAAGAAATTGGGTTTACCTTTTGGATAAAAGCTTTTGAGTAGAAATAATATGAAAATTCTCAATTCTAACACAAAAGTTGGAGGTACATACGAGTACAATTAACTAATAGAAATGGCCAAATATTGGTTTTTTTTTTTCAGAATACATACAGGATGTTTTGTTTTGGCCTTATTACCCATTCTCTTCGAGGAGAATAATTATTATGTAGAAAATAGGTATTGGTTATATTACGAACCTCGAAATCAAAAATATTGGGCAAAAAGTAAGAAACAACGAATTTTTTTTGGAAAATTGCGTCTGGCGCATAATTGGGCTGATATTAATTTTTTGTCGATTTTTTTACACATTTTAACAGAGCTTTGTATGTTTGAAGAGCTCTCATCCTGGTCGGAATAAACTGGAATCCTAATTTGGGACTAAAAAATTCAATTAAAAAAAGAAAAACCGACTTCAAAAAGAATCAACTTCACCAAATTTTAATGGCACTTTTTTTAATTCCAAAGCTTGATGTGTTGATGAAAATACACAAATCGCTATACGTATGCCTATAACATTTGAGAAGTTCCTTCGATCCCATCATCAGAACTAGGTTTTGATAAAAATAGGACCAACTTGGAACTACCTCTATATACTTTCAAACTTAAAAATAATTTTCCAAAAGAGCATTCATTGAAATTGTCTACCGCTGTCCCGTTCAAACGAGATTTTTCTGAAGATTTGCAGGTCAAAATGTGCACAAAAATAATCGCCTGCTTTAAATGCCGAAAAAAAAAGTCGCAACACAGGAAACAAATTGCGTCCGTTCGGGACAGCCCGTGAAATGCTCCCAAATCGGTTCAGAAATGATAGAGTTCTAAGGTAACAAATACAAAAGAAACATATTGACTTGATTACCTCCTTTTTGAAGTCGGCTCAAAATTTTCAAACCCCGGCTTGTACCAATGAGTTTTTCGGAACTTACGAGTATGTATGAAATGTCATTTGATATTTACCAGTCGCTTTACGGTGAAGGAAAACTTCGTGAGGAAACCGGACTAATCCCAATAAGGCCTAGTTTACCCTCTTGGTTGGAAGATCAGATGGCAGTCACTTTCGTAAAAACTAGTTCCTACGCCAATTCTGGGATTAGTTGTAAAGTGGACCCCAGGCTCCCATCAGCCGTAGAAGAAGCAGCCCTTTCTAATTGGCTTATGCCCCTGATGCATGTTATCTTATAAGTTAGTTTTAAGAATATTGCTATACCCTTACAGGGTTCATGTGGAACTGTATTAAGTAGTTTTAAAGAACTGTACTCTAACATGAGTGCAATAAACAATTCTGATTCTGATTCTGAAGTCAGTTCAAAATTATTTCATTACTTTCAATAACCCCACTTTATTAGAAAGTCTAGGAGAGACAGATTCAGGTCATACGTCTTATCCCTTTGTCTCTCGGATTTACTTATATTGGATTCCGGGGAGGGCCGTTTTCTAATAAATGTCGATGGAGAATTCCGAAGCCGGAAAAGGCAAAGAATCATGCCGAATGGAGAATATTGTCGGAAGTATTGAGTTTTTGGCGTTATAACGTCTTAAATTGATGAATACCGGTAGCATGCACGAAAAAGTGTCACGTGGACAGATTTCCATGGTAACGTTGTGGACAGATCTCCATGGTAACGTTGTGGACAGATCTCCATGGTAACGTTGTGAACAGATCTCCATGGTAACTCCTTCTTTGTATTATACAAAATAATGATAATTCAGTGATAATAATTCAATTCAATTCATAAATAAAAGTATGCAATTTTTCATCAATGTTTTCTTATGACATTATCACGCAAAATTATCTTCCGTAAACCGACTTTACAGAAAACCATTTTTTTTCTGTATATCTTAGAAAGCATTATCTTAAGACGAAAGGGGACGACCGGCCTGAAACCGCCTTCCCATACAAACGTAGTCCTAATTTTAGGATATTAACATTATTGAAAATATTTTTACACAATTTGATATGTTTTAATCATAGCTATGTCCGACCGTTTGATTTTTTTAGATTTTTTCAATATTATGATAGCATGATTTAGTATTATGGAACCTGTTTTTCGCTCCTAACTTTTGTAATAATTAAAAAACCAAAAAAATCAAACAATCGCGCATAGCTATGTCTAAAATACATACAATTTTTTTTTAATAAATTCCATAATGTCAATATGCAGAGAGGAAAATGAGGACTACATTTGTATGGAGCATCGATCGTCCTCTTTCCTCTTAAGGACCTACTTCGAAGTTTTATAAAAATGTGGAGGGTCTCAAAATTAAGCTTCATAATTATATATACGTAACGTACGTACGTATTATATTTACGTAATTTTTAGATACTGATAATGATCATGCTGTGATTCTGCAATCATTCGAATATTTCCTTCTTAAGAGGGAATTATAGCTTTTTGAATCTAGCGAATTAACGGTTATTTTTCAATGAAATTCCATTTCAGGAATAAACGGTTTCCACTAACTAAATCTTAACAAATGACTGTGATTTTGATGTCGATCGCTTCAGTATAATAAATTATAAATTTAGATTAATTTGAAAAAAAAAATTGTTTTGCAAAAAAAAAAGGAAAATCTATAAACCTTGTATTTGATTGTGTTAATAACATACTAAACAATCGTAGAGAATGGAAAATATTTAGTAGTGGAAAAACGTTTTCTCTTTTTGTATACTTTCCTCTTAAACGGCAAAAACAGGCAGATGGATAAAAGTTTTATTTAATGAAGTAATATTAATTTAAGGGCCGTTTACAAATAACCAGATTCTCTTTTCATATATTGAATTTCTATAACGGTTAACTATTTAAATCGCGAAACTTGGCGTTAATTATTTGTATTATGTATTGTTTTGAACATTATAGTAAATATATAGAACAAATAGTAAAACCGAATCGGTCTTATGGAAAAATAGTACGTTGTGAAAAATGTTAGAAAGTACGGAGCCCTCGGTGCGCGAGTCCGCAGTTATATTATAAAATGACTTAAATACAAATATTTCCGAAAGGAACTTACAAGTGAGTTCACGGCAAGTTAACTAACGTTATTTTTCTTAACGACCCGTTATATGTCACCGTTTTGAAATTTAACTGTTATTGCGATCTACATTAACCGAGTTGTACAAGTACCGAGCAAAAACTGACTTTATAACTATGTGGACAAGATTGAAAATGTAATTGTAATAAGTGACAGTGAAGGGCCCAAATGATAACCCCATGCTATTTTGTTTGCATGCTTAGAAGGCTAATTCAGAAATGTGCAATTCATAGGCAGTTTTAGAAAAACTAGTAATCGCATATTATTCCATAAGTCTTTAAAAATACTTTAGTAATAATATACTATCATTCTAAAAAAAAATTTCACTAGGTTAATATTTTTAAAATACATGGCTTTGAGAGTTTTAAAAATGTGTCCTTCCCTCTAACTTTTACCCGGGGTACCTTAAATATTCAAAAAGTTAAGAGAGTAAGACACACATACTTATAATGAAAATTATTTTTTACTATATTTATCAATGTTTATTTTTTGAGTCAATGTTTTTTTTACACCTAATTTACCGAAGCAGCGCTAGTTTTAACTCGGACATTTTGCTTTCGTAGGTGTATCCATATTCTCTAACGGTGCGCAATTTTTAACCGCGTCCCATAAAATTTGTGACATTATCTATGAAAAGGGACCTTATTGTCGGTGGCGGTATTATCAACGATGCTCCCTTATTATAAACAACGCCACGCTACGCAGTGCGGCGTAAGCGCCATCGACAATAAGGTCCCTTGTCGTAGATATATAATGTCACATTTTGTGACCAGATTCTTTAAATTGTTATTTTTGTCTGTATTTTTTTCAAAAAGCGGGAATTGGCATAAAGGACTTAAGCGCCAATAGCGCCTATGGCTTGTTGCTATTGTGAGTTCACTGGAACAGCGAAGTAAGTACTTACCAATTTTTCACTTTTACATTTTCTAAACCCTCAACACAAGCCTTATTGAGCTTACTGTGGGACTTAGTCAATTTGTGTAATAATGGCTTATAATAATATTTATTTATTTATTCTAAGCTTAACGCGAGGTCTACAGGTCACAGAGCCACTAGTGGACATTTAGCACAACTGTCTGCCAGATTGCTCTCTTCACATGTCGTTAACCAACGTCCATTAGACTAAACTGCGATTAACTGGCCTAATAGGGACGGGGCCGTCCTAACCAAACAACGGGTCACTGGATATATCTACACTTGTACGTTTAGTTTGGTCACCTGCTTCAAATTATTAAGGCGAGTCTTGCAAAATCGCCTTTTCATACAAACTACTAATTTTTCCTCTCTGCACAACATTATTGAATATCAACCACAGCTATGCTATACTTTCGATTTTTTTCGAATTTTTAGGGTCCTTACCTCGAAAGGAAAAAACCGGACAAGGGCGAGTCGGACTCGCCCACCGAGGGTTCCGTACTTATTAGTATTTGTTGTTATAGCGGCAACAGAAATACATCATCTGTGAAAATTTCAACTGTCTAGCTATCACGGTTCATGAAATACAGCCTGGTGACAGACGGACGGACGGACAGCGGTATCTCAGTAATAGGGTCCCGTTTAACCCTTTGGGTACGGAACCTTTATAGGATCACTTTGTTGTCCGTCCTTCCGTCTGTCTGTCTGTCAAGACCCTTTTTCTCAGGAACGCGTGGAGATATCAAGCTGGAATTTATATCAAATACTCAGTTCTAATGTTTGGAGCTGTGGAAAAATCAAACTTCTACGCCAACACAATCAAAAGATACAGCCGTTTATGCGGCAAATTTCCGACAATCGTAAAGGAATCAAAACCTACAGGGTACTTCCCGTGAACTCAGAATCTTGAAATTTAGTACGAAGCAACGTCTTATAGCACAGATAAAGGAAACATTGCGAAACCCGTAAATTTTTAGTTACATCTTATAATAATATATACCTACAGGTTTGGACGGAACCCTCGGTGTGCGAGTCCTACTCGCACTTGGCCGGTTTTTAATGATTATAAGAGTTAGGTTAGGTGAGGTTAGGTTTCGTCAATATCCAGCGAGGAAAATTCGTCGTATCAAAACCATTTCCAAACAATAACAAATTAATTACCATTTAACCATTTTTACCTCCTGTACTAACAGCGACACCGTGTATATGTCGGCGGTCGATCGTAAAATCAGGCAGGTCCCGAAATCAAATCAGATATATCCAGAAACGTGAAAATAATTATCGCGTTCCCTGACTCGACGCCGCGGCCCTCCTATTTCTGGACAATGCCCTTCGGGTATCTGTAGCAACCTAATAACCCTATCCTACCTATCTATTGTTTAATGTTACTATCGTGAAAACCGTACACAGGATCATTACGATCGGCCGCCGACATATACACCATGTTTTTTTTTTTATTTCCGTTAATTTCAAGGGTGCATTCCTAAGCTTAAATTAAGTAACTTTTTCGAAGACACCGCAACGTAGGCGAGTACGTACGAGTAAGTATTTATCTCAACAATGTGCTACAATTTGATTGTGTCTTCTTCTTCGCGTTTTCCCGGCATTTTGCCACGGCTCATGGGAGCCTGGGGTCCGCTTGACAACTAATCCCAAGATTTGGCGTAGGCACTAGTTTTTACGAAAGCGAATGCCATTTGACCTTCCAACCCAGGGTAGACTAGGCCTTGTTTACCCTCTGAGTAGGTACTAGGTTTTGTTGCAACAATTGGATCGTGTAAGTAATGAAAAAGGTGCGAGTACAGCTTGCTAGATTTAAACCCGCCCTTGGTCAGCTAATTGAGGAGGTATCGGTATTATTTAGCCGATTATACAATTGACATAAAAAAATAAGAACATTTAGTAGGTAACAAGAGTTTTCAATAAAATACACGTCAAAATCGCGCACTAATGCTAAAAAAACGGACTATAGACGACCAGTTGAACTAATCACACAATAAAACTTCTTTCAGCAGATATCCGAACTTTTAACACAGACTATTAAAACAAATGAGAGTTTGGCTTGACTTCAGACAAAAGGCCAAAATATCGACTCAGCTAATTGTTCTCTTTCGGAACAATTGCTTAGAAGTTTTAGAACGGGTGAATATTGTAAAATTAGAATAGGTAGATCTTCATTTAGCGTCCATCTACCTATTCAGAAAACTATTTTTTAGGGTTCCGTACCCAAAGGGTCAAACGGGACCCTATTACTGAGACTCCGCTGTCCGTCCGACCGTCCGTCTGTCACCAGGTTGTACCTCATGAACCGTATTAGTTAGTCAGTTGAAATTTCTACAGATTATGTATTTCTATTTCCGCTATAACAAAACAACAAATACTAAAAACAGAATAAAATAAATATTTATTTCCAATCTCGAGGTTCTCATCCAAACACCGAAGTTAAGCAATGTCGGGCGGGGTCAGTACTTGGATGGGTGACCGTTTTTATAGATAATGGTACGGAACCCTTCCTGTGCGAGTCCAACTTGCACTTGGCCGGTTTTTTATTATATATAGTCGGTTATTCATAAAATACAGTAAGAATCGAGTATCTCGTCCTTATTTCTACTAATATTAACTATAACTGTGGAAGTAACACTATCTAGCTGGCTATTTATTACCTTTTTAGGTTAAATAAAATAAATTAATAAAAATAAATTTAAAAAAACCGCAATAGACAAAGAAAAATAACGCACAACAAGCAAAATAGAGTTGCTTATTGTACCTATTTAAATATATATTTTTTTTACATGACGCATCAACAGCACTAAAAGTTATCGGGGAAAGTTTAAGCTTAAACTGAGGACATATAGAATCGTTTTTAACATACAAAGCAATCTACTTTCGATAAGAAGCAAAATATTACTAAAAATAATAACTACATTTCAGTAAGTTATCAAAATTACCCCTTCTTTTGTCAAAATTAACAGTTAAACCTAAATAAATTTCCTCTAGTTTTAAATGGCTTTCTATAAGTATATATATTTTGGTTCTTTAGCATAGATAGTTAAAAACGTGTTCGTAGTACAACAGCTAACGCTCTAGGTCACTAAGGTAGCTCTAACGCGCTATGTTGAAAAAAAAAAAATTATTTACCAACACAAAAAAAATAGTTGAAGGTACTTACAATA
Source organism: Cydia pomonella (assembly GCF_033807575.1). NCBI lineage: Eukaryota > Metazoa > Arthropoda > Insecta > Lepidoptera > Tortricidae > Cydia > Cydia pomonella. The sequence goes on along the minus strand of NC_084718.1, from coordinate 17,841,297 downwards.
AAAAAAACAGGTAGAATTTACAACTACTTGTGCAGTAAAATGAATGGGAATCAGCGAGACCGCTGATTTAGAGTACCCAACCAAAAAACTAAAGCTAATTCTTAACTAAGTTATTAAATAACTAACTAACTAACTTAGTAACTAAACTAGACGAATAGTTCGCTGCAAAGGCGATATATATATATATATATATATATATATCGCCTTTGCAGCGAACTATTCGTATATATATATATGTTAATGGACAGTTTATCATTTCAAAGGCTCTATTAGTAATATGTAGTCACACAAATGCTGAAAAATTACATATTTTTTATCAAACAAAGTAGATGGTCCTGCCATCTTTCCCGTTTAAATTTAGAAAACCTTCCAAGTCTGCTGTTTTATATTAAACATTAATTGCGCCGGTGAAAAGAATAAGTAATAGCGCCTAACAAAGGGAACTCGTTATAACTTGGCAAATTTTTACGTGGCCCCTCTAGAGTTGCAGCCGACGAAATATGGCGTGCATAAATACTGTATAATGTTTGTTTCTGACATGTTATGGTTGATTACCTTAAATATGAGCCCACATTTTTAAAACGGGTACATTTTGTTGGTATAATTTCAGTGACGTTCCATGGGTAAAGGTGCTTTATGGTTGGTATAGAGTTATGCATATTCCAGTAATCTATAATAAATAAACTATCGATAACATGAAAGATCAACCTCCTAAGTTGTGTACTGTAAAAGGGGTACGGACTAGCTGAGGTGGGGAATGTAAACGCTCCAGGTAGATTCTAATATTATTATATATTTTTTCTTCATAAACGAAATACAATAATGTCGACTAACACAGACGCTTGCAACTTTCAGAATGAAAACGCCTGCAGATCTTTATTCCTTCAGCAGGGCGATAGTTCTGAATTCAAATAATCGCTGCCAGTTATCTATCAAGAGACTGCGAAGGTTTCCAACCTTCACAGTACTTACGGAGATGTTTTTAGGGTTCCGTAGCCAAATGGCAAAAAACGGAACCCTTATAGATTCGTCATGTCCGTCTGTCTGTCCGATTCTGTCACAGCCACTTTTTTCCGAAACTATAAAAGCTATACTGTTCAAACTTGGTAAGTAGATGTATTCTATGAACCGCATTATGATGTTCACACAAAAATAGAAAAAAAACAATAAATTTTGGGGGTTCCCCATACTTAGAACTGAAACTCAAAAAATCTTTTTTCATCAAACTCATACGTGTGGGGTATCTATGGATAGGTCTTTAAAAATGATATTGAGGTTTCTAATATCATTTTTTTCTAAACTGAAAAGTTTGCGCGAGAGACACTTCCAAAGTGGTAAAAAGTGTGTCCCCCCCCCCCGTAACTTCTAAAATAACAGAATGAAAAATCTAAAAAAAATATATGATATACATTGCCATGCAAACTTCCACCGAAAATTGGTTCGAACGAGATCTAGTAAGTAGTTTTTTTTTAATACGTCATAAAAATTAAAAAAAAAATTTTTTTCATCAAACCCATACGTGTGGGGTATCTATGGATAGGTCTTCAAAAATGATATTTAGGTTTCTAATATCATTTTTTTCTAAACTGAATAGTTTGCGCGAGAGACAATTCCAAAGTGAAAAAATGTGTGTCCCCCCCCCCTGTAACTTCTAAAATAACAGAATGAAAAATCTAAAAAAAATATATGATATACATTGCCATGCAAACTTCCACCGAAAATTGGTTCGAACGAGATCTAGTAAGTAGTTTTTTTTAATACGTCATAAAAATTAAAAAAAAAAAAATTTTTCATCAAACCCATACGTGTGGGGTATCTATGGATAGGTCTTCAAAAATGATATTTAGGTTTCTAATATCATTTTTTTCTAAACTGAATAGTTTGCGCGAGAGACACTTCCAAAGTGAAAAAATGTGTGTGTCCCCCCCTGTAACTTCTAAAATAACAGAATGAAAAATCTAAAAAAAATATATGATATACATTACCATGCAAACTTCCACCGAAAATTGGTTTGAACGAGATCTAGTGAATAGTTTTTTTTTAATACGTCAATAAATTAAAAAAAAAATTTTTTCATCAAACCCATACGTGTGGGGTATCTATGGATAGGTCTTCAAAAATGATATTTAGGTTTCTAACATCATTTTTTTCTAAACTGAATAGTTTGCGCGAGAGACAGTCCCAAAGTGGTAAAATGTGTGTCCAAAGTGGTAAAATGTTGAACAAGATCTAGCAAGTAGATTTTTTTTTAATACGTCTTAAATGGTACGGAACCCTTCATGCGCGAGTCCGACTCGCACTTGGCCGCTTTTTTTTTAATAATATAGCAACTTTACTTAAGAGATGTTTTAAGTTTAGCCACCTAAAAAACTATGTTGCTGAAGTAATTTAAATAGTTGACTACAAATAATAATACATTTAACTCCTGAAATTAAAAAAAGTTGCGACATGTTCTATACTACACATCAAACCTTTGACATCGACTGATTTATGTCCATATTAACCAATTTCTTAAAAATAAAGTTTCTTTAAAAACGATACCTACTGAGAGGAAGTTAAACGAGGGAAACGAAAGTAATATTATCTCACTGACAAAGTACTGCCCAAATCTCTTCTTTTTTTCCGAGTCCATTCCCGTTTTTTTTTTTATTCTGTTCCTAACACTCTGTTAACTAAATTTCTCTGATCTTCGCGTAAAGCATAGAATAATTATGCTAAAACAATTTCTGTTTCTGAATTAAATATAAACACCAAGACATCACATGGAATCACACATTTTTTATTTATTCATGTTAGGGCTTGTACACAAATCACGCGAGGTTTTTTTCGGCTACTTTTTGACCCCAGTCCCCTCCTCTCCCTTGGTAATATTTGGTGAGGTTTTTGGCCCGCCCCCTCCCCCATATAACCTCACGTGTAATTTTTTATTATTTTTTTCATTCGACCGACCACAATAACATAATAGTACATTACGATACAAGTGCGAAAAATAGGAAATTCGAAACGAGTGGCGATAAATTAAAACACGACCGAAGGGAGTGTTTTAAATCGACACGAGTTGCGAATTACCTATTCGCACATGTATCGTACAACGTTTTACAGTACATATGGCCCTTTAAATGTTCGACACAGTAACGTAATATGATACTTCTCGCACTAGTGCTATAAAGTAGCCCCATATGTACTGTAAATAGTATTGTATATAGTAAATCTTGTTTAGACTCGCTATTTTGAAGTGCCAAGTGAAGATTTGCTTAAAAAAAGTATGTGCCAGATATTTTTTCTTAGTTTCGTTCACCATAGAAAAATAGACGCGAGGTTTCTTTTACCCCCCTTCCCCAACGTGATCCGTCGTGATTTTTTCGGAAACGGCTGCATGAAAACAATTTATTTATTCGATTCAAAAACATGCATTTATGGGTTAAAATACTTATGTGGCAACCCTAAAGTATTAAAAAGTTCTTAAGTGAATCACTAACCCACAGTAAACAACCCTAAGCCCGGTTGCACACATAAAGCGAGATTAACCGGAGTTTAATCGGCGATTAAGAGGCTACACGGCACAAAGCCCGAGTTTCATATTATTAGAAAAGTTTGGAGGAAATAATAAAACGAGGATACTAGTAGTTTTAAAAGCTGGAAGTGGTTCTAAATAATAATGAGCTGAGAGAGCAACAGGGCACATTAAATTATTGTGATTACCATACCATAGCGGAGTGTTTATTCGAATCCAAGATGTCAAAAGGTCTCACATTGGTTCCATGGCAAAAAGGTCAGTGCCTCTTGTGGGACGACACGTGTGTTAGGACATTTGCACCGTCCCAGCTTAGCCTAACGCTTAGACCTGCTGGGGCAGCTGCTGAATATGCGGCCAAACTCAAGCACGCTAAGTACACCCTGGAACCAATGTACGATTTTGTGCCAGTGGAGACTGCGGGATCCTGGGAATAGAAGCTAAGGCTTTTTGTAAAAGAACTTGGTCGCCGATTTAGGGGTGAGGGCTGTGATCCACGCTCCGGGTCGTATCTGGTGTAGGGGGTTTCATTGGCTATACAATACAACATGGAAACGCTGCTAGCGTAATGGGAACTTTCGGATCGGATGCGATTCCGGGAGGTCCTTTTAAATGATATGACTGTGTATTAAAAATGACGAAGCCTGTTGCGGATAGCTTTATTGCTTGTGTGTAATGACAAAGCCTGTTCCTGATTTATGGTTGTACCCTCCTGACGAAGCCTGCGTTGCAGATCTGAATTCTATATATAGCTCAACGTGGGGGGGGTTAGGGTCGGCAACGCGCATGTAACTCATCTGGAGTTGCATGTCTATGCCTATGTACAGGCTACGGAGACTGCTTACCATCAGGCGGGCCGTATGCTTGTTTGCCACCAACGTAGTATAAAAAAAATCCATTGTAATTTAATTAGATGTCAAATGTTCACCAGTTTCACAATTTGTGTCCCATCCAGCAAACTATATCAACGGCACTTTGATCTCCGTTATCCCGGATTCCCGCCGACATTAGTGTCATTTGCATCTTGTAATCACTATCGGTGTATGACGGCACGTGGGACGTTAGCTACCCGCTTCTTTCGCCATTTGACGTCTAAAATGATAATAGTTACTATAGTTATAAGTAGTTCTCCTCATCTAAGCGTTACCATTTCCGTGATTGAACATTAGTTCTCTAAAGTACTTTAACTATAATATATACCTTAAAAAAATATACGATGCGTCGTACTTGCTTTTGACGCGGCGTGCTCATGCCCAAAATGACGCGCCCAAAAAACGAAAGCGGCTGCCAACTTTATTTCCAAACATAGAGGGGCCTAGTTTTCCCTAGATGTAATTGAAGACATCTGGGAAAATTTAATAACTACAACCGTATTTATCAGCGCGTTGTCCTTTGGTCTAAAGGAGCCCGAAATAGTTGCCAGTTAAAAAAAGCGGCCAAGTGCGAGTCGGACTCGCCCATGAAGGGTTCCGTACCATTTATGGCGTATTAAAAAAAACTACTTACTAGATCTCGTTCAAACCAATTTTCGGTGGAAGTTTGCATGGTAATGTATATCATATATTTTTTTTAGATTTTTCATTCTGTTATTTTAGAAGTTACAGGGGGGGGGGGACACACATTTTTTCACTTTGGATGTGTCTCTCGCGCAAACTATTCAGTTTAGAAAAAAATGATATTAGGAACCTAAATATCATTTTTGAAGACCTATCCATAAATACCCCACACGTATGGGTTTGATGAAAAAAAAAAATTTTATTTTTATTTTATGACGTATTAAAAAAACTACTCACTAAATCTCGTTCAAACCAATTTTCGGTGGAAGTTTGCATGGTAATATATATCATATATTTTTTTTAGATTTTTCATTCTGTTTCTGTTATTTTAGAAGTTACGGGGGGGGGGGACACATTTTACCACTTTGGAAGTGTCTCTCGCGCAAACTATTCAGCTTAGAAAAAAATGATATTAGAAACCTCAATATCATTTTTAAAGTCCTCTCCATAGATACCCCACACATATGGGTTTGATGAAAAAAGATTTTTTGAGTTTCAGTTCTAAGTATGGGGAACCCCCAAAATTTATTGTTTTTTTTCTATTTTTGTGTAAACATGCTAATGCGGTTCATAGAATACATCTACTTACCAAGTTTGAACAGTATAGCTCTAATAGTTTCGGAAAAAAGTGGCGGTGACATAATCGGACAGACAGACGGACATGACGAATCTATAAGGGTTCCATTTTTTGCCATTTGGCTACGGAACCCTAAAAATACGATAATACGGTCAACAGACAGGAAAAAGATTGATGCCTTCGAGAGATGGTGTTGGAGACGCATGCTCCGCATACCATGGAGTACATACTGGAACAGCTAGAGATCAAGGCAAGACTCACGACAATCTGCTACCAAAGAATCCTTGGCTACTTTGGTCACATTGCTCGCCGGCAACCGGATAATCTCGACAAATTGATTGTGGTGGGCATGGTGGAGTGGAAGCCCGCGGCAGGTTTTCTGGCCGTTGGTGTGACCAAGTAACGCAGAACACTATCTTTCCCGTTTCATCTAGGGCGGATGGATAAGGGATGCTGAGAACCGAGCGAGATGGAAAAAATTGGTGAATGAAGTAATGAGAAACTTTCAGAGACATGACCTTCAGAATTGAAAATACCAGAAATATGTAGGGTCAAGCTGGAAATAGTGGCTCAGTCGCTCAAATATCGCTCTATATTAGCACCCTTGCGTGTTACTATAACCATTGCTCGTTCATTTGAATTTGCTCGATTACTGAAAATTTCTGCCGTATTATAGACTGTTATTTAGAAAAGCATTTGAAAAGTCTACACGACCTTGACGTGTATTTTTATTTAAAAACGCCTTTACAAAAAATAATAACTATTACTTATGAAGCCAAAAGATGGTATATTTAACATGTATGCTACATATTTGCTGTAACTTTTTTTTTAAATGTTTTTCAATAAAGATCGTTTACTTATGAAACCAAAAGATGGTATATTTAACATATTTGCTGTAACTTATTTTTTTAAATGTTTTTCAATAAAGATCGTTTAGTCTTTTTCTAAAAAAAAAAGTAGGGGTTACGTCGTATCAAAAAGTCAAAGAGTTGGCTCAAGATAGGAAAAGCTGGAAGATACTCCACCGACAACAGAATAACTCTTAAGTTCATGATAATGAGTCTTTTTCTAATGCTAATACACAACAAAGTAGACATAGCAGGGAGGGAAATAGACTCTCGTGTTGAGATTAGCATGAGTAACTGTTCGAGTTGAGTCACTATTCCCGCCTTGACCCTACCTATTACAAATAAAATTTCAAACGCTAACCCCCAAAAAATATGCGTAACAAATGAAAATAAACATGCTACGTAACTTCTAATTTCGTCCACCGCAAAAGGTAACTCAAATTAAGGTACGACAAAATGAACAAAACAGAAGGGCAACAATTTTATATTGTTGAAAAACGGCCCATTCATTGTGAAATATAAACGCTTTTATGGAGGCAAATTAAAGGCTGACGACGATTTTGCTTTTAATTACTTTCTTAATGATTCATTCCGGGCATGGTGGGCGTTGAAATTAGACGCCAGATACTACGTATAATTAAGGGTCTTAAAAGGGGGAAACGATGTGCATTGTTTACCTGCATTTTCCTGCTTTAGTGGCTCTGTCTGAGAAGCTGATGGTTCTGGGTTTGAATCTCGACTTTCTTATGTTATTTATATATTTGACGACCAGTTTGGCCTAGTGGGTAGTGACCCTGCCTACGATGCTGATGGTCCCGGGTTCAAATCCTGGTAAGGGCATTTATTCGTGTGATGAGTATGGATATTTGTTCCTGAGTCATGGGAGTTTTCTATGTATTTAAGTATTTATAAATATTTATATATTATATATATCGTTGTCTAAGTACCCTCAACACAAGCCTTATTGAGCTTACTGTGGGGCTTAGTCAATTTGTGTAATAATGTCCTATAATATTTATTTTATTTTTATTATTTATTTATGTAGACACACTGGCACCGTCCCACCTTCAACGGACTAATGTAAAAACGGGCGCAGCGGCGGAAAGCGCCGAAATTTTGAAACGTAATAAATATAAGAGAGTCTACCTCGGTAGAGAGTATTTGGCGTTGAAACTCTAGGTCCATGGGGTCCCAGCGCGCACAAGTTTTTTGGAGAAATCGCGAAACGTCTGGTTGACGTAACTGGTGACCGAAGAGCTGGCGGCTTCCTCGCACAACGTATCAGTAATGCGATACAACGAGGAAATGCCGCCAGCATCCTTGGTACAATGCCTCAAGGGCCTATTTAAGATATAAGCTAGTTATAGTAATCATCTGTATATATCCATTATGTATATTGTTATTGTAAATAAATACTTTGCATATATTTTAAAAAAAATATATATATGTTTATATAAGGAATTCCAACAGCTATAAAAAATACATTAAACTTTTTACATAGCAATACAGAGCCAATTACAGGAACTCGCAAATAGAAACTGTATATATAATTACAAAATACACACTAGATCCAAAAGCACATGTGACACAAGATATTACAATATGAAATATATCAAGGTTACAATTAGAAAAAAAAGGGAGACCAATAAAATATGTAATATGTTATGGGCGCGAACATTTGTTTTGGTATGTATTATACTCAGTCGGCCCATAAGTTCTGTCACAAAGATTTTGACTGATAAAATGTAGTAAAAAATTATTTGAAAGTTTGTTTAATACTCATAAAACGTAATGTAATTAATTTAAAAGTTACATCATGACTTTATTTACTTCTTGTTTAGTTTATGACTGTCGTTAGAAAAATCGTAAAAAAAATAAAAAGGTAAAAATCAGTGTCACATTAATAAAATTATAACAATTGTTCATTTGTATGAACCTACGTTATTAGAGAATATTTTGTCACTAGCATTTAGTTCTTCGGCAATTATGTGCTTCAGCAATACCCTTCAAACTTTGGGTACTTCTCAGTATTACCAGTGGGGCGACACTCCTCCTTTCGGTAATTCTCGGTTCCGTTCGGCTCAAAGGGCCTACCGCGAACCACGTTCGACGTGTTACCTCTCTGTCGCACTTTTAAATTCGTACGTAAGTGTGAGAGGAAGGCAACACGTCGAACGTGGTTCGCGGTAAGCCCTCAGCATTGCTCCGAGCAATTATTAGGGTTAGCACAACTTGACGTCCCTTTACGTGCACGACCACCGAAAAGATAATGACTTGAATTTTGACAACCCTAAATAGTCAAGAGGGATAGTGCCAATCATTAGAAAGGGTCTGATTTTATATCAAATTTCGGTTTTGTAGGAAGTGTCATTTCTGTACAGTAGTACCATTATTTATTCTGTGGTATTCTTAGATGTGACTGCCGTACATCAAGTAGATTTGGTAAAATATGTATAATAGCAATCTTGTCAGTCCTATTCACATGAATTATATATTTAAACAAAGATAAAAAAACCCGACTTTTTTATGCAAGATTCAAGCATGTTAGAAAAGAAAAATAAATTAATTAATTTGATTTGTTCCCTAGTTGCACGGATTGTATGTAATTGTGTTACCCTATGTCCATCTATTCTTAAGGTTTTAGTTTTGTACATGAGAAATACCTATAATATCACCAAATTGAGGTACACATTATTTTAGTCTTGAAAAACAACATACCTAGCTTGAAAAATATCATAGATAGACAAAAAAACGTAAACTTGAAACCCAATAATTACATCGTTCTCAGCTTTTCTAAAATCTTACTAACTTTTAAAACAAGTTTTAATCTACAGTTAAGTCTAGTGTAGAAGTTGTGAACTCCATTAACATGCTCAAGCAACTATGCAAGTTGCAGTTTAGGGGCGCATGCAGAAAAGTGAAACATTAAACCATTGACGACCGGTTTGGCCTAGTCGGTAGTGACCCTGCCTACGAAGCTGATGGTCCCGGGTTCAAATCCTGGTAAGGGCATTTATTCGTGTGATGAGTGTTTTCTATGTATTAAAGTATTTATAAATATTTATATATTATATATATCGTTGTCTAAGTACCTTCAACACAAGCCTTATTGAGCTTACTGTGGGACTTAGTCAATTTGTGTAATAATGTCCTATATAATATTTATTATTTATTATATTTCGTCACTTCATTTTTCAGATATAATTTTATATTAACCATGTAGTTTCCCTATTGTACAGATAGCATCGCACACATTTAAGAGTAACTATTTTGATTAAAACTGTGAAAACCAATTTCCGCCCACTTCCGCTTACTGGTTACCTGCGTGCGGCGACCGCTGCGCTCTTCATTCTTTATTTGTGCGTGGTAGCGTCCACACCTCGGTCTAGTTGCCGAACACTTCGGCACAAGACCACATTTTTTATAACGATCTTCGTTACCTACTATGGTGTTAGCTGTGAGATTTCATTGAATTCGTTGTGCAATATACATATATTTGTTTTTAAAATCGTTGTGCAATCCTTCAACTTGAAGGACATACATACATCCTGGAGGTTAGTCGAGAACTAACACGATGGAAAAAATCATCCTGGAGGTTGGTCGTGAACCAACACGAAGGAAAGTCTGTTCGTATTTCGAACACCGATTTCGCCCGGGGGTTGGTCGTGAACCAACACGAAGGTATAAGATCGGATAACGCACAACGAAACAAAGGCATAAAAAATCATCCTGGGGGTTGGTCGTGAACCAACACGAAGGAAAGTCTGTTCGTATTTCGAACACCGATTTCGCCCGGCGCGGCGATTGGTCGTGAACCAAAAGATCGGATAATGCACAACGCACAACGAAACAAAGGGCCTAGACATTCATATTGGTGCATTTTTCATAATACCCATATATTTTGTGGGAAATTTATTGCCTTAAAAATGGGAATAATGTTGTGTTATAAAGCCGAGGGAGGCTTTCTTTTTATTTGGTTTTAGACGGCCCAACACTTAAAATATATCCAAATTTTACTCACACCTAACCCATAGTACGGCATTAAATGAAAAAAGAAGTATGAATCCCCGCCCATAGGTTGAATGTAAATCAACAAGCGACTCACAAATGTTGTATTTAACACAATAGTACATTGTTTTTATACTACACTACCCACATAAATATAATATTAATACATTGGGTAGGTATAACTTGTCTCTAAAAGTGGGAATTGCTACGTGTACCTACATCACGTCACAGTATTATTTAAAGTATATTCTTTCTGACGTACAATATTTAAACTCTTATATGTCATAAAAGACCTGTAATGGATTTGAAAGCAATTTCTAAACTTAATCTTGATAAAATATCTTGTTAATATGTATAGTGGTGCCCTGACAGTGCATACTTTTTGGTGTCGATTTTTAAATCATTATGATATGCAGAAACATTCATAAATCGAACTATAAAAATATGGCTACGTACGTCAATAATGTTATGGGCAACTTTGGTTTACTCCTATATTAAATCGCATAAAAAGAGTCAACCAAATGAATACTTATATTAAAATATACCTATTTATAATATCAGTTTTAAGAATCTTTATTTCTCAAAATAAGATATAACAAAACTTGATATAAATGAGTAATTGTCATGGTCGCTTATTGGCGATGCCAGTAAGTACTTATTACAAGGGCGGATCCACCGTTGTGGGCACGATGGGCATGCCCACAACCCTAATAGGGTGCCCTATTAATTCCCCGAGTAAAATTATGCCGATTTTTGTTTCGCAGATGCTATGGCAGAGGAATCTTTGTACAAAATTCATTACACAGAGTAGTTAGTTGGTGGGCATAACATTGAAACGCGGATTTACTTTTCGTAAATTGATAGTTTGTTAACTGTCACGCTTACCCAAGTCGAAAACAGGTCATCTGGTGTTAATTAGAAATTCTCGCCACCACGAGTCCTAATTATTTGTAAAAATAACGATTATTTACTTTTAGCTTATGGAGTCTTAGAAATCTTCAACATTCACAAATATTAGTACAATATTTAAAAATAATCCCAGCTTTTAATTTACAGCTGTAGGAGTTTTTTTAGCGTAGTTAGTGTAGCGTTTATCTATGTATAAAAAGTGCTCCATAGACATAAATCGTTTGCGATTTTCAATATATTTCCGACCTGAATGTTGTAAGTACCTACCGCAATTGCTAAATTACTAATTTAACTGTTAGTTACAGTTTAATTAAATTGTCACTTTATTCGAAAATAACTTTAGTCTAGTCAGCAAGTTCAAATTGTTGAAAAATTTAGATACTGCTTCTAAAAATACATGTGGTACATCATTAGATTCGGAATAAGTAATGTCTAGAAAAATGTATTCGAAGCGTATATTAGCATTAGCACATAAACAATTTCAAAAGTTAAAAAAAAATATTCATGAAAAAATATGGTATTTAGTTTTTAGTCGAATCTTATAAACTATAATACATTTAAGAAATGAAAATAAAATATTCCTAAAGAAGTGGAAATTTCCAATAAAAAAAAATCCCAAGTACTATAACTGTATTCATTGTAGTTTTCATTTACCGTCGTAAATAGCCCTAAGTTAGAGAATAATTAATTTAAAAAAAAAACTCGTTCTTACGTCATTGTCGTAAATGTAAACAAAAAAATGTTCAAATAATTGGCGTAAAAATATTTCGGTTATCGGTGCTCTTCTTATACACATACTAAGCAATATCACGCTCTAAAAAAAAAACAATACTTTGGTTATAATATTGTTTTATATTTAACAATTTTACCCTGATTTTTAACTTTTTGTCAATTTTCACTATTATTCTGAAATTTTACACAAAGTATTAAATTTATCAAATTTTTTGTGACGTGATCTTGTTAAGTGTATAAATAAGATGGGCTCCACGAAGCGAAATATTTTTACGCCAAAAAAGTGTTAATTAATTGAAATTGAAAAATCAACCTTTAAAATAATATTTAATGTTACTTACTTACTCGCTTTTTCACGCCGCGCGCGCATCCCGAAAATGAGGCGCAGAGGGCTATTTTTAACGTTAAATTAAAACTATAACGAATAGAGGTTATAGTACCTAGAGTTGGATTTTTTATTTGGAAATTTTTCTCTTCTTTATAGTATTTTTCAAACGGGAAGGGTACGCTGATAGATATCATCTCCATACAATTTATATCCTAAAAGCTCCAAATCTCGCAAAATTGTATGTCATCTCAATACAATTTTACGAGATTTGGAGCTTTTAGGATGTAAATTGTATGGAGATGATATCTATCAGCGTACCCTTCCTGTTTGAAAAATACTATAGGAATCTTTTGTTTTCATTTGTTAAATGTTAATAGTTCATGAGATATTGACAAAAAAAATTTATGTAATGAATGAAATGAAAATCATTTATTTCGAGCTAAAAACTCATATAGTGTTTATAACTTTTGAATTTTTTTGTGCTGATAAACGATTAGAATTCGAATACCTTTTTTCTAGAAATTGTTTCAATTTCAATGAGGTATTTTTCAAGTATTTTTATTTCTATTTTTGACCATTTTGAACTTGTCGACTAGACTACTCAACGAAATATTTAAAAATGTATAAAATATAAAAAAAAAGTTATCTACTAATGGTTCCTTAAACGAAAATATTACTGCCAAATGAAATTCATACAATAATTGTTCTGCCAGTGTTCTGCTAATTAACACAAAAGCGAATTGAACGGTATGTGAACCAAGACTAGCAAATGTCGACTAAAAGTTAGATCTACGAATAAATCCCTCTATGAAACGTTGACCTGCGAAACGTTGTCTGAGAATCGAGTATATGCGAAAAATTGATAAGGTAGCCCCCTAATAGCCTTGTGACGTCACACTTTCAGTCTATTAAGATCGGTAGTACGATCGTTCAAGACTTGCAAGAGTCATGATTGTTCACGAACGAGTTCGGACTCCGACTGGCACTTGGCCGATTTTCGGGTGGCTGTGCTGTGACCTCAACCTTTTTTGAGGGCTGGATCCGCGCCTGACTTATTATCTGTTTGAAAATTAGATTTTTTCTTAAAGTTATACCGGATAATTAATTCAATTGAATCATTGAATTATAATAAGTACACTTACTTCAATTGAATTAGAGGAAGACGAGTTTTTACATCACAATTTACTAGAACAACTTGCAAGAGCTCAGTGTCAAGCACCACTAGAGTACCATCCATCTGAGTTAATCAGAATATGGTTTTCTCTTCATTTTGGCGAGTTGCACATATTAAGATATTTTGTTCGCATCTCTCACAGACATTGAGTGTTTATTTTTATGGTTGTAAATAATCGGTAACTAGGTAAATACCTATTCATATATTTATTTAATTGTATTAAAACAACAAGACGATTACCCTCTGATTATCCTTTAAAGGATTACCCCTCAGATTACTACTTAAATAACTAAATAATTAATTAGGTAATAGAAATCGTATTAAATAAATAAATAAATGTATGGTTCAACTCTCATGTGTCTGTCGCGGTACTCTTTCAGCCATTGCGATGGTACTATGCAATACGTTCACTAGACTTAAAACACTCAAAACGGTTATGCAATATGTTTTTGCTAAGTTTGAAATATATGTACATATACATTTAGTATCTGTAATCTAATTATACTACTGTATAATTAATATAGTCATTCATAAAATTAAGACCGAATCACTAAAAATAATATTTGTTTTCTAAACTCGCAATACAACCACAGTAGCAATACATTTTTTTATTTTATTATGCCAGTTATTCTATAAGTGTATTTTTTATACATTATAAAAATATACAACATTACGTCTATGTCTTTCGTTACCGACAGAGCGAATATTTGGATAAAATAAAAATAGAGGGCATTTGAGATTTGATGCTTAATACGTGAAAAACTATGGATTGTTATCGTGGTTGATTGCTGTGCTAGTTTAGTTTGCGCTGAGAGAATAGCAGCTACAGCACCGATATTTGTGCAAATATGGTCAATCGTGTCATGCTGTCATTAATATTTAATAAAAGAAAAAAGGTCATCTTATTTATCTTTATTCGAATGAAAAGACTTGTCACATGGAGTCATGTACATATGTTTATTAAGCTAATTACTGATCATCATGTATGTTGTACGCTGACTTTACCTACTCAGGTTTAACTGGTTATTATTAACTTAGCACCGTAATACGAGTAGCTCGAATATACATTAGGTATATAAAATTAATTTATAAATATATTCCGATGTCATTAATGGGCCTTGGCCCTTGCCCTATTTATTATATGCAATATGAGCGCAATAATAAACATTTCAATTTGGGTAAATTATAATGTTATATAAGAAATAACTTCGAAAGTTGAGTAGTAGTTATAGTAGCCTTATAAATTTATTTTTTCATATCTTAACCGAAAGCATATGGATTTATGCACGTTCATATATTTCTTATATTTCAAGAACATGATGGATTTTTGCATTTGATAAAATCCAAAATATATTTCTTCTTGAATAGATTAGAGATTTTAATGCATTTTAATGACGTTAGACACGTTTTGGAGAAAATAAAATAAAAAACTATTATTTTTAAATTAAAAATCTTAAAACGCGCTAGGCCGCGTGAGTCTTTGTATCTACAAAGACTCGTTGTGTCACTATTCGTTCAGCAGGAGCTGCTGTAAGCCGACATGCGTGTGCATGAGCCTAATAACTGAATTTTCTCATTGTCGCCATCTGCTCAATGAATACAACTTATCCTACCCTGTCTGGAGGTAACGCTGGGTTGTATCGTTGACATAAATTACGTCTTATTTTAGTTATTATTACTCTTAGACGAGTCTGAAGTTGATATCAATAGTAGTACCGCCTGTCTTCTTTAATTCCGTATCGCGGACAAGGACCGCTAGTGAACTTTCATACATTCATAAATGGACGTTTTATGAATTAATTCTACTTTTTGAAATCGAATTAAACTGAATGTAAAGTAGACCACAAAGTGTATATAATCTTAGTGAATTATGTTTCATTGTGAACAACAAATTGAAACGGGATTATTAGGCTTTGTTTTGATATCCTAAAAGGTGTATTAAAAAAAAAAAATATATATATATACATATGTATCATGTGTACATACCTAATATGTACTTTTTATTTTGAACCTACATACCTAAACTTTCTTTATGCTTTTAAACAAGGCTTCATAACTCAATTGCCACAGTATACTTGTGTACACATATTATGTCCTGAACTTGGTCTGCAGTCAGATGAAAATAAATCTCTAGAAATTGAAAATAAATAAATTCTGATCAAAATAAATCTTTAGCACCTGAAAATAAATAAATTCTAGCCATATATAGATGGCGATTAACTTATAATCTAATAATTTGAAACATTAAACTATAATATGAATATCTCATACCAAGGATACTTTATATGAGTAACGGCCTAACTGCAAATACAGTAGTTCAGATAAATAAAAAATAAATAAAAATACTAAATATTTCGGTTTATCACCATGGTTAACATTAACAAATAATTTTCACCCGAATGACTTATTTTACTTCGGACTAAGATAGATATATGTTTTTAGTGTCTCACTATGATGTTTTTTAATAATATATTTCTAATGTTAGTACGGTGTATACGTAACGTACAGTAAATAAAATAAAATCCTGCGGTCATTGGCATGGCATATAATTTTTTTTTTTTTTCTCTCTTTGGGACGTCCCGGCGTCCATGTGCTAGTTAGGAGGAACGTCTTTACTTAAACCAGATACTCAGACAGCCAAAGGTTTCGGCTTATTTCAACCAAAACTTATATCTCTAAACATCTACATGGTTAATATAAAATTATATCTGAAAAATGAAGTGACGAAATATAATTGATGATCAAACGAACTTCTTGAAGTGAAGTTCGATCGATATTATATGAGTCACTTCATTTGAAGATATAATATAAGGTCCCACCCACCCTAGAGCCCTGATATAAGTTTTGGTCCCTGCCTTCTCTAAAAATAATGAAGAGCGCAGCGGTCGCCGCACGCAGGTAACCAGTAAGCGGAAGTGGGCGGAAATTGGTTTTCACAGTTTTAATCAAAATAGTTACTCTTAAATGTGTGCGATGCTATCTGTACAATAGGGAAACTACATGGTTAATATAAAATTATATCTTCAAATGAAGTGACTCATATAATATCGATCGAACTTCACTTCAAGAAGTTCGTTTGATCATCAATTATTGACATATATCTAAAGACAGGCACTAATAATGGTGCTAGTTCAGTGGTATCACTCACGAATTCGAGCCAATCGTGCAGTCCACAGTTACAGCGTCCAGTCGATATTCTAGTCACCGCGCAAGTTTTGTGTCTTTTGAGCCCTAAAAGCTCCTTTTCAGTTTTGCTGTTGAACCCTTTGATTAGAGCTTTCGAGTATTCTTGTCCTTTGACGAACTTCCACCAAACGATTGCTCTTGTTTTTTCTACGTTGCTGAGCAGAGAATATGCATCCCGTTTTGTGATTCCACAGAACGGTTCTGGGCCGACCAGGGGTGTCTGCGCCCTTTCTAGCAAGTTCGTCCTCTCCTTCGTTTCCTTTAATGTCGGATTGCCCTGATACCCATCTAAGTATGACTTTGTTGGTGTTATCCAGTGCTGAAGCTGACGCCATTGACATATATCTAAGGGCCTACGGGCACTAAGAATGGTCCTGGTTCAATGGTGTAAAGATATTTTATCAGATATTTTAGCACTTATTAAAGTGGAATTTAGATTCGTAATATTCTGGATATTCCTTACGAATCTGTGTATCAATTGAAGTTCAGCGAAAAACCATTATTAATCTGCAAACCCTAACACCATAGATTCAAAATGGCGGAATATCAATAACTTTGTCTCAACTTTTATGAAATCGCTGTCAAAAGAAACGTATTTAAATGCAAATGAGATTTTACTAAAGATTGGCACAAACGCCCTTTCCAATAAGAAAAATATCGTCCGTAAAACGTTCCGTGAAATAGAAACTTTAAAAGCAATCTTGTAATTTGACCTACACATTTCTGATCACGACTTATGAATCACTCTGAATTTGGAATGAATATGAAATGCCAGATAAATTTAGCCCGTTGTCTTACCAACTACAATTCTGACTGTTCTATACATCTGTAATGTAATTGTACCAATATTATCCATTCTGTCTAAAAGGAGATCCTTACACGTGGTAGTTTTCCACGTGTTACACGATTCAGTGAAATACCTACCTTTGTATTAATAAAACATGCTCACAAACATATATCCAATATAATTATATTGACCCTTATATTTGTAATTATTGACCGAGCGAGTGCGAAATGTGAGCCAAGCGTCTCTGTTTCAGCTTGGACAAAAATGCTTCCGTATACAGCTGACCGACATATGTACTACAGGTCACATATCATAGGTTGGTTTTAGTGTCGCGCTGACCGTGGTACGGAGCGGTTCACACCGACCAATTGTATTAAGTTCATGTCCGCGCGGACCCGTCAGCCTTACTCTAAGGAAGGGCCTCCGGCCTCCGCTAGCTGACGCTGACGCCCGCCTCGTGCGGTTAGCGCTGTTCATACAATTTCTTATTAGACAGGGCGTCCGTTCCGGATAATCCGCGTCAGCTAGCAGAGGTCCTAAAACGCTCTCTTATGGTCCAGTGCGGTTCGCTCCGCGCTGACAGACAAAGCCTGATTACCAGTTCGCCGGACGATATCGGCCTGTCAGTTATTCGCGATTGTCAGATAGATAGATAGATAGATAGAATACTCTTTATTGGCACACCTCAGTAAAAATATACAAGAAAAATAAAACATTGATTAAATTTAGAGGCAGACAACAGGCGGTCTTATCGCTAAAAAGCGATCTCTTCCAGACAACCTTTGGGTAGCGGAAATAGAGAAGTCAGTATGGAAGGTAAGGAATGGAATCTTCACGTACCAAAAAGTGTCATCAAAAAACCTTAAATAGGTGGCGCTACAATTCCTAGAATACTTTAAAAAAAAATCAAATCATAGACAGCGTACTTCACTCCGTCAATAACGCCTAGGTTTTTAGCTACTCTAGCGCTACTCTGGAGAGATTTGGAACTATTATTTATAGCTGACATCTGGACACTTTTGCAACATTTCTACCATAAGAGATTTCACTCCTTTTAATTCCACACTCCGTAATTGTCAGCTTTTTCGAATAGTTGACAGGCCGGTATCGTCCGGCGAACTGGTAATCAGTGGGCCCCATATTATCAACAGAGCCTACCACGAACTCCAAAGTTTCTCGCGAATGACACGATCTATACTGAGGCCTACCGCGAATACCGAAGTTCGCAAATTGCGGGCATCTTTCTCTGTCATCTAATTACGCTTTGATTGAAGAAAAAGAGAAAGATGCCCGCAATTTGCGAACTTCGGTATTCGCGGTAGGCCTCAGTATAGATCGTGTCATTCGCGAAGATCGGGCCTTGATTCGTATTGTCATCCTATTAAAGGTTAGATTTAACAAATATGCGCGTCAATTTAACAAATATATAATGCAGTCGTCATTCGAATATCATACTGACAAGCAAATCCCACAGTGTGCCTCTAATCCCTTCCAAATGACAATAGGGCAGTAACTCACCACCTCCACAACGGATGGCCGAGTGTCCCGCGATAAAATTGGATGTGTCCTTGCCCTTATTTATGGCGCGATCTGTTAACAACTGCCGAAAGAAAGTATAGCTGCCAACTTACATTTGCGGTCGGTAAAGTTGCCAGCAAACGAATAACCTATATTTTTTGGTAGTTTTGGATTTGGGGGAGTGTAAGAGATAAGTTTGTAACAACGTAATGAAAGGCCTTGTTTCACTCGGAATTGACGTTTAGGCCTTGGCTTTATATTGCCGTTTGTGAATGTTCAACTACTAGCAATTGTTAACAAGTGGTAATGATATTTACATAAAAAATAAGCATTCAGCCCACAGGCCAACGGTTAGTAAATTAATCAAATTAAATATTTATAAACATACACAAAAATTATAAACGTCAGTATTTTAAAAGTAAAACTCATTTAAGTATATATAAGTACACCTACACACAACAACAACAAGGTGGTTTGTTTACAAATGACCTACCGAGAAACGCGAATATGCAAGGGTGATAGAGAGGTTAGATAACGACATTTATATTTTCTTGTTTCGCGGTACCGGACCGGACCCTCAGATTGCGATGGATTGTGATAGTGGCGCCCCCTACGCAGAGTTTCGCGTAATATTCCCTATTATACAACATATTAACATATTTTCAAGGCCAGCTAACTCAATTACCAACTAACTCCAAATCTCTCGAATTTAATGAAAAACCTCCAATAATATTCAAATTCGAGCCCAATCGAAACATTTTATATACATTTTTTAATAGCGGGATTCCTCAAAGACTCCGTCTAATCTGCATTTAAATTATGGATTTAAATAAGACGTAGTAAAATAAAAGAGACGGGAGGGATGAATAAAGAGGCTGTAAAATAGTGGGGGGCTGAGATGGTCGAGTTATGTAAAGAAGGGAAAATGTGGGAAAATATGTTTTTGGCAAAAATTTCATTTTTGGTAGAAGCTTTTATCGCTGTACTTTTTTCCACAGGCAACTAATACTCATCGAGACAATTCTAAAAACCCCAAACACAATTAGGTTGCGTTGTTTTATCGCAGAGTTCCTATGGCTACCTCCTGTCTCCATCATCAGATCTAGTTTAGAGTTAGAAAAAATGAAAAATGTCAAACGTAGGTATAGCCATGGTTAATATACATCAAATTATGTAAAAATATTTTCCGTGATGTCAATATCCAGAGAGAAAAATGGGGACTACGTTTATATATGGATAAGTTGCCATCCTCTTTCCTCTAGCGACGCATGACGACAGCCTACAAAGTGCGACCATGCTCGAGCATGTAGGATACATCGTAATTTCCGTCGAGTGACGTGTGTCATCCACTTCGTCACGTTGCGTCGACGACAAAAGGACAAAGCTCGTCACTTGACGTCAAACCTCACAGGAACACGTACACTATCTAGATCAATAAATTGATAGAGCTTGCTTAATCTGTACCAGAGACACTGGGGGGAAAATTGCAACGTTCGGGCGTTCTCGGTTCCGTTCGGATCAGCATTGCTACGAGCGAGAGTTGGAAAAACTTGATGTTCCTTTACGTACACGACACCAGATAAGATAATCACTTATATCTATATACATTTTTGGTACTTTTTTGATTTCCGTTAACTTTAAGGGTGCATTCTTGAACTTAAATTAAGTAACTTTCTCAAAAAACACTGGTATTGTAATTAACTCCATTTCGGAGATAATAAATAATTATTAATTTTTCCATATTGATTAGTGTTTAGTACGAGTATGTACATTTGCTACTAAAC
This sequence comes from Cydia pomonella, assembly GCF_033807575.1. Taxonomy (NCBI): domain Eukaryota; kingdom Metazoa; phylum Arthropoda; class Insecta; order Lepidoptera; family Tortricidae; genus Cydia; species Cydia pomonella. The sequence continues at coordinate 17,820,376 of NC_084718.1, read as the reverse complement.
GTAAATACTATGTCGGACGATTGATGTTCGAAATGACATTGATATGTCACAGTTTTCAATTCTTTGGTTGAATTAAATACAACGACACTATATGCAACATTTAATTACTTTTAATAAAAATAAATATAAAAAAAACTATTTTTTGAAAATTAACTATGCCATTTAGTTTCCTTAAACGTACTTACCTATACCCCGGATTTAACTGAATTTAATAAAAATACGGGGTATATAAGCACAAAAGTACACTGAAAGGACATTCACACCGAAGTTCTTCAATTTTACTCCAATAAACGCGTAATTGGAGTGACAGAGACAGATACTCGCAGTTTTCGAACTTCGGTATTCGCAGTAGGCCATCATCCGTTGGCATCTTAGCACCTTTATGCAAGAAACCTTTAAGTATAATTGCTTTTTAAGTTATAAGTATCGACATATAGTTATCGACGTAGTCCCATCTCTAGCGAGAAAAGCTGAGCTACTGCCGAACCTCTTTATGAGGCGGCAATCCTTGTAGCCCTGTTAAGAAAACTTTAATCAAACCATGTTTGATTTAGCCAAATACTATTAAACCAGCAAATGAGTTTTTGAAAGCGGAATAAGTATCAATAAAATAAAATATTTTGTTTACTAAAAGCTGTAAAAGACAGACGTACTGGACAGACTCCGTACTTAGTCCAGCCCGAGGCCACAGAATAAATAATAGTACCTACTACCGTACAGAAAGGAAACTTCCTTCAAAACAGAAGTTTGACAGCTATTCAGGGCCGAATCATGTTGTCCCTTTCTAATGTATGGCACTATTCCTTTCCGCTATTTAGGGTTCTCAAAATTCAAGTCATCTTATCTGTAGTTGTGCATGAAAATAAACGTCAAGTTTCGTCAACCCTAATAATTGCTCCCCCCTGACCCCCCACATCACCTCACGTGTATTTTTTTTCATTTGACCTAATTTCAAGATAAACAGTATTGTATATAATAAATCTAGTTAGTTTTTCGTTTTGCGTTATGAACGTGTTGTATATTTATTAAACGCGCTTCAAAATTTCGTACAATATATAATAAATAATTTTGAAGTGTGAACTGAAGATTTATGTTTAATGAAACCGAGAAAACGTATCTACTCATGTCGTAGAATTTTTTTCTTAGTTTCGTTCACTTTAGAAAAATACACGTGAGGTGTTCTCCTCCAACGTGATCTGTCGTGATTTTTTCGTGAGCTGTCTGACCACGACATGTAGATTGAAATAAAAACAGATCTTAATTAAATATATCTTGAACTTGCAAACAGATTTTGCATATATATACCTATATATTATTTTAACTCTTATCTCCTTCATTGCCGTGAGCCCGATGCATTGAGAGTACACATCTATTATCAAAACTTACAGGTTTTCAAAGCTCGAAAGCCGATCCCATAGTCCGTTTTTAAACACAGTCGTCTGTAATATCCGGCAGCGGTTTAATTGCAACAGCAGGATATTGTCTGGGAGCGACGTCGGGTTGTCGCTCGACTAACGACATCTGTCGAGCGACACAGGAAACACCGAATAGCTTTACCCATCGTTCTAACTGACGCGACAAGAGACTCAACCCAACTAGGGAAGAAATCAAATTGGTTTATTTTGGTTTTAGTACCTAGTTACACTACTTTATACAAACTAGTGGCTTTGAGACCTGTAGACCTCGCGATAAGCTTCAAAAAATGTAGACAAAAAATATTTATTTCGTTAAGTCAAGTAAGAGCATGCGATTTGCAATCCGGAGGTCGCGGGTTCAAACCCCGGCTCGTACCAATGAGTTTTTCTGAACTTATGTACGGAATAGCAATTGATCTTTACTGATATTTACCAGTCGCTTTTCGGTGAAGGAAAACATCGTGGGGAAACTGGACGAATCCCAACAAGGCCTAGTTTACCCTCTGGGTTGGAAGGGCAGATGGCAGTTGCTTTCGTAAAAACTAGTGCCTACGCCAATTCGTGGAATTAGTTGTCAAGCGGACCCCAAGCTCCCATGAGCCGTGGCAAAATACCGGGACAACGCGAGGAAGAAGATAATCACAGCGAACTCACAGTGGTTTTAAGTACCTAAAGTTCTTTATACCAATTTCCACCATTTTGAACATTTTCAAAAAACGAAACGATAGATAAATCGTATCCAGAGTCTGTTCGGAAAAAGAAGAGTCATGGAATGTATATATTCTCTTACATACTCTTCTCTTTCCTCTAATTACCGAACCTGCTCACAAAATTTCACAAGAATCGGTTGAAAAATTGGACCTGCAGAAGAGAACAGCCTGACATACGAAAGCATTTTTTTTTCAAATTGATTTATTTATTTAATCGTATGGCTATATTGTAAAATAGGCAAAGATACATAAAATATTACAAGCCAACATCCAGGTTATGCAGCCACAAGTTGATAAGATCCTCTAGTCTCCCCGGGTAGTCGCGGAGAGGACATGTCCGAATGATGTGCTCCATGGTTTGGTCTTCGATGCCACAATCATAAAGCGCGGAGTCGGTCCATCCCCATTTGTGACGGAAAAAGTTACATCGTCCGTGTCCAGTTCTTAGGCGATTCAGTCGGCACCATTGCTTCCTAGGCAGGTCCATTCCCTTATACTTGGCTGTTGGGACGATATTCACGGCCGAAGTTTCAGCTTGGTTCATCTAATCTTGTTACCGTAGCTGATCGGTGTCAAAGGTCCCCTTAGAAAGTTTTGCTGCCGCTGCATATACCGGTCGTCGGGACTTGAGTCTCGCTGCAGGTGGGTTGGCAAACTCTGGGTAAAATGAGAGCGTGGGGCAGGATTTGATTTTTTCCGCTTCCCTCAACAGTGCATTCTGTCTTCTGAGGTAAGGCGGCTGAATTTGGCTCAGCACATGAAGCCAATGGCGGGGTCGCTCGGTCAATTTTAAACTGAAATTAAATTAAAATAGATATCATATTTTTACACAATTTAATATACTGTATAATAATCATACCTATAACACCAAGAAACGTTGGCAGTGATTTTGATAAGCCAGCCTGTGTAAATGTTAAGTAAACGTCATTATTTCACAGAAGTTTCACGTTGTCGTTTGTTCATTCAGTTGTCGGACGTCAGAACGTCAACATCTCCAGCATTTCCTGAGGATGCCTCGTAGAGGCGAAACACGTGTCGAGTTTTGTGCTTTTGGTGTTGAGTTGTATGTATTTGCGTATTTATTTTTGCGGTGGGAGGGAGTAAATAATAAATAAATAATAATAAATATTATAGGACATTATTACACAAATTGACTAAGTCCCACAGTAAGCTCAATAAGGCTTGTGTTGAGGGTACTTAGACAACGATATATATAATATATAAATATTTATAAATACTTAAATACATAGAAAACACCCATGACTAAGGAACAAATATCCATGCTCATCACACGAATAAACCAGGATTTGAACCCGGGACCATCGGTGTCGTAGGCAGGGTCACTACCCACTAGGCCAGACCGGTCGTCGGGAGGGAACATTAATTAAATGTAAAAATACGCAAGTACATATAACGGGTTAGCACTGATCGACTATTAGCGCGTTTTATTTTCGCAGATTAGCAAAGTTTTTTTTTTCACAAAATTGCTCAAAGTTTTTGTAATGTTACCGTCACAATGTATGTTATCCAGAGAGCGGTCACTTGACTTCGTCCCCTTTCCTCTTAAATGCATGAGCACGACGTTAAATGCATATTAGTTTAATGGTTCGAGAATAGTACATAATGTCATGATTAGATGATTATCATAAGCACTCATAAACGATTAGCATCAATCGACATCAATTGATGGCAATAGTGATTAATTAGTACCGTAGATTTCAATCAAGTACCAAATCCGAATGTATTTGGGCCTAAAACTTTCGACCATTTCAACATAATCCGGCGGCATAAGCGGGGATAAACAATACTTTTCATTTCACATGCTCTGAAAGTGGGTCGTTGTTGTTCTAAAAAGTTTAACCAATTTTAAGTCGATTTAATATAAACATTGTGATACTTATCTTTCCCTTTTCAGTTAATTTTTTTATCAGTTAGGTTTTTTGCTTTTATAATAATCATTTTATTCTGTAGTTGAGACCTTGACTTACTTAATAAAGTCCAGTGCAAAATTAAATTCCGGAAAATACCCGTTCATGTGCAAACTTCCCGCAATCATAAAACCAAACTATAAATCAAACCATTCAATAACATCCCTCACGGCTCGGTCACCGATTCACGTCCAAAAGTCCAAATAATCACCGCAAAGTTTTACCAAATTTCATAAAACTGGCAACATTCAACAATAAACTTTAATGACTATGAAATACGGTTCATTTTACTTTGCGTTATATAATGAAATTGATCGAAAAATGACCGCAACGAACGGTATTGTCGAGTTGTCTCTTATTCATTTGTTATGCAGTTCTATTGAGTTTAGTTTCGTAAGGTCGTAAGTTGGCTAAAGCTGTAGTTGATAAGCAACCTGGCTGCCTTGAGCTAGAGTACAATTTTGTAATGGAATGAACGCGAGTTAAAAGCTAATCGACCTTTAATTTTTATGCAGATTTTTTAAAACATAGTTTCACGTGTCTACGTGAAAATGTGTTGTTTTTTTAATCGTAAGAATCAAATAAGTGCAATTAATGCACGAGCTATCGTCACATCGACTAACTGGCTGACTGACATACAATAATTATTCTGAACAAAGGACTTTTTGAATTAAAAAACACGGCTGCAAAAATTATTTCACGATAGGCAGTCATAGGACTGGGACGACCGATGCCGACACAGCACAGAACGTTCAACATCAAATCGAATATATATGTGACAACCATGGGCGTAGGCAGGTACAGGCAGGGGGAGCAGCTGATCAATTTTCCCAAAGTTTCTCCAAGGTTAGCTTCAGGAACAGAAGAGACAAATAAAAACCGGACAAGGTGCGAGTTGGACTCGCCTTCCGAGGGTTCCGTGCAAATTGTTTTTTTTTTCAAATTTAGTTTTTACATTTTCCTTGTACAGAAAAATATGCACCACAAAGGGTAATAAAAAGCCGCTCGTCTGGATAGACAAAACACGTGCAAGCTGCGTAAAGATTGTGAACAATGACAGTTACTTAACAAAAAAAAGATCTTTGTTTCTCATTGGTCAACAAATTAGGGGCGGGTCAAATCCAAAGTCAACGTTTGCAAGCGATACTGTTTTGAAACTGGTCGACTCTGGCTTTGGCCGATAGTACTTGTAGTAAAGACAATATTTTTTAATAGCCTATCTTGTATACCCCACTGCTGGGCAAAGGACTACCCTTTCTTCCGCCACTCATCACGATTTGGTGCATGTTCCCGCCAGTCACTGCAAGACGATATTACTTGCCAAATCTCATAGTCCTAGATCAACAGATATTAATATTACCCTATCAATTTTGATATATATCTATTTATTGACAATAACAATATACATAATGAATATATACAGATGATTACTATAACTAGCTTATATCTAAAATAGGCCCTTGAGGCATTGTACCAAGGATGCTGGCGGCATTTCCTCGTTGTATCGCAATACTGATACGTTGTGCGAGGAAGCCGCCAGCTCTTCGGTCACCAGTTACGTCAACCAGACATTTTAATTACCTTATGAGTGTTGAAATATACGTTTTCTGCAGTATTAGCGGCCATATCTTTTTTTTTGCGTTAACTTAGAACTTAGATTTTATCATAACTTCAAGGAAGTGTAAACCTAAGTATATGGTTTTAATTTCAACTCGATACCTCCACGCTTCCCGAGAGAAAAGGTATTATTGTGTCTTAAAAAGTGATCCTTTAAACCTGTGGGTTTCTTTTTTACTTTTTGAGGTATGGAACCCTAAAAACCTAAGTATTTGTATATAACCCGGATGCGTTTACATAAACTGTTCATGCTTATGCTGTTATTAAACAAACAATTTACCATTGTACATAACAAATAACCGAATTATCAAAACGCTCCTTTCGTGCTGTCGTCAGGTAAACCGAAAAAACCTTTTTTTATCTATAACGACCCATTTAGAATCAGTAGCAAACGATTGCACATTATTATCAAATTTGTGGCCATTACGGACACGGGAACAATTTCAAACTGCTTTCCGAGCATTGGTGATTCAAACTTAAAAAAAAAACTAAAAACTATATTATTTTAACAAAGTGGAAAATATATCTGGAAAAAAAAAAAACATTTTTCATCGCCACAATCCTAAAAACCTAAAACACAATTAGGTTGCGTAATTTTATCATAGAGTTCCTATGGCCACCTTCTCTCTCCATCATCAGATCAGCACGATGGTACCATCATATTGCATTGTGAGCGTTGAGAGGTAATATGGAGAAGCCGCTCCATTGTACAGGCGAGCGGCTTCTCCATATTACCTCTCAACGCTACTCACCGCAACGCGGACTCGCCTGATACTTGGTTGGATCTGATACTTACGTCCTCTACGGAGCATGTCATAAATTCGGGGCAGATGTTGGCTCCTGGGTTTTCGCGCCATGATCTTATTTACACCAGTTATAAAATCAAAGTGCCCAAACCGAAGCCTACAGTGGTACGTCTTCGAAACTATGCTCGTCTGGATATCGAGAAGTTAAAGCTGGATGCCGCTTCTGCTAACTGGGCGCCGACTTTTGATGCACAAACTGTAGAAGATAAAGTACTCGCATGCAATAAAGTCCTTCTAGAGTTGTTCGATGCTCATGCGCCGGCGCGCGACGTCCGTTTGAGGCGGCCCCCAGCTCCATGGATTACCAGCGGAGTACGAATGGCGATGACGAGAAGGGATCGAGCCTTCCGTAAATATAAGCGTGATCGGTGCGACGAAAACTGGCGTCTCTTCAGGGTTGCACGGAACCGATGTAACCAGATGGTGAGGGTTGCAAAACGCCGATATATTCATGACAACATCTTGACAGCATCTCTTACGGACACTTGGAAGTTTTTAAAGTCTTTGGGTGTTGGAAAGTCCACGAACAGTTTCGATCCATCCACTTTCTCCATAGATAGTCTTAATGCCCATTTCTCGAATACCACAACATTAAACTCTGTTATCAAATTTAAAACTATTTCGCTTATTGCTTCCCTTCCATCTCCTAACATTACACCTTTTCTTTTTGCCCCTATCACACCCGAGGATATACGTAAAATCATTAGCTCTATTAAGTCCAAAGCGGTAGGCCATGATGATATAGGTCGCGTTATGATTCTCTTCGTTCTGGAAAGTATTCTTCCTGTAATAACCCATATTATCAATTTCTCTTTTCATACTGGACAATTTCCATCTTCTTGGCGTAAAGCCTATGTTATCCCGCTACCCAAAATTTCTAACCCCAGCTCTCTAAGTCACTTCAGGCCTATATCTATTCTTCCATTCATGTCCAAGATACTAGAGGCTGCAGCACATAACCAAATTTCAAAATTTATCTTTTCCAACCGTCTGTTGTCTCCATGTCAATCTGGGTTTCGGGCGGGGCATAGTACGACCACCGCGCTTTTGAAAGTCACTGAGGACATAAGACAGGGCATGGAATCCTCGAAAGTTACAGCGCTTGTTCTCATTGACTTCTCGAATGCCTTTAACTGACCATGACCTTCTATTGGCTGCTCTTTCCCATCTCAGGTTCTCATCAGAGTCAATGGCATGGTTTGAATCGTACCTGTCCGGTCGCTCCCAAGCTGTCCGTAGAGATAGGTGTCAGTCTGATTGGTGTGATCTGAACACTGGAGTACCGCAAGGTGGTATTCTCTCTCCATTGTTATTTTCGGTGTTTATTAATTTCATTACACACGGACTCAAATGCGACCATCACCTGTATGCAGACGATCTGCAATTATACGCCCAAGCCGAGGTAGCGGATGTCAATTCCGCAATTGAGGCTATCAATGATGATCTGGATCACATAAGTGATTGGTCTAGTTCTTTTGGCATCTCTGTCAACCCTTCTAAGTGCCAGGCCATCATTCTGGGTAGTCGATGGCAACTCTTAAAGTTGAATGCACTTTCTGTTGCACCGATCATTTTTGACGGCTCGGTCATACCTATTTCGAGTCAAGTGAAGGACCTCGGTTTAGTCATTGACAGGCATCTCTCATGGGACGGGCAACTTTCGGAAGTGAGCCGGAAGGTCACTTGTACCTTACGCACACTCTACCGTTTCAAAAATTTTCTTCCGGTATGCACAAAGAAATTGCTCGTTCAAGCACTCATCCTCCCGCTCATTGATTATGCTGATGTGTGTACAACGAACATGTGTCAAAATTCTCTCAACAAACTCGATCGACTCGTAAACAATGGAATACGCTTCATTTTTGGAATTCGAAAGTTTGATCATATATCTAGCTACCGTCGCCAGCTCAAGTGGCTTCCCATACGTCAGCGCCGTTCCTTTCGAATACTCTCCTCACTTTTCTCTATCCTATTCGAGCCCTCCACTCCAGAATATCTCAAATGTAACTTCAACTTTATGACCCCCCGCCCAGGCTGCGAGCTGCGCTCTGCCCGTTCTCTTAAACTCTCTGTTCTCCCTCACCATACTGGTTTCCTAAAGTCTTCTTTCGCTGTTCAAGCAATCCGTCTTTGGAATGCGCTTCCTCTAACGATTAGACAAGCCGCAAACAAGCTGAATTTCAAACGTATTCTCTACAAGCACCTGCTAGATACTGTCTAGTGGGACCCCCCCCCCCCCTCTTCCCCCCTGCCCCGCACACATGCAGAAGTATATTTATGTATATTGTATAGTATATTATGTAATTAATTTGTATATGTATTTATAATGATAATTTGTGTAGTTTATAAAAGTATTATATATATTACCTATTAGTTTGTATACTGGCTTAGTAGTATTAGACTTAGTATTTAATTTTGGAATATTTTTTTTCACACTGCACCCACCTTAGCAAATTTCTGTTTGGCCCAGTGGTTGACTGGTAGAGAATGCCTCAAGGCATTAAGTCCGCCTATTGTACGTTATACTTGTACTTGTGCAATAAAGTTTAAATAATAATAATAATAATAATTGTCACCAGTCTTACATATGTATGCAAATTTTTAGCTTCATCGGAAACCTGGATGAGGGTCAAATTTAACTTGCAAGATTTGATTACAGACCGACAGACAACGGACAGGTGAAGCTAAATAAAAGTTTTTGGCAAAAATTTCATTTTTGGCACAAGCTTTTATCGCTGACTGTACTTTTCTTTCCACGGGCAACTAATACTCATCGAGCAAATTCTAAAAACCCCAAACACAAATAGGTTGCGTTGTTTTATCACAGAGTTCCTATGGCCGCCTCCTGTCTCCATCATCAGATCAGCTCGATGGTACCATGATATTGCATTGTCACACAACTTACATATGTATGCAAATTTTCAGCTCAATCGGTAACCGGGAAGTGGATCAAATTTAACTTGCAAGATTTGATTACAAACAGACAACGGTCAGGTGAAAGTAAATAAAAGCTTGTAATAATAAAACTTGTAATAAGCCTATGTATGCTTAATACACAATTCTTTAGTGTTTTAGATATATTTTATAATAATGTGTATGCTAGTTTTTAAGGTATTTATCTATGCGTCAATAGTTGCCTGAAAATAAAGATTTTTATATGTTTATTTTGTTATGCCTTGATCTCCTGTACGTTCTACAGAAATAATACCATCTTCCTCCTTCTTATTCTTCTAGTAGTTCTTATCATATAGTTTTTTTGTGTAATTCGACATTTAGAGACTATATACATCTCTAATAGATATCTAATAATTAAACAAATAGGTGTACCCCTTACATTTCATTAAAGTGTTAAAAGGGCCTCTACGTGTTGGCTTCGGCTCCGCGCACGCCTCCCAAAGGTCCGGAACACCATTGTTCCGTGATGGGAAAGACAAACAAATAAATAAATAAATATTATAGGACATTATTACACAAATTGACTAAGTCCCAGTAAGCTCAATAAGGCTTGTGTTGAGGGTACTTAGACAACGATATATATAATATATAAATATTTATAAATACTTAAATACATAGAAAACACCCATGACTCAGGAACCATGCTCGTCATACGAATAAATGCCCTTACAAGGATTTGAACTAGATCTAGAAGGAGGTGTTAACTAGATCCTTATGAGGAGGAGGAGAGACCGTATCTCCATACATTTTCCTCTCTGGATTTTTACATTATAGACATTTTTTTTACACTATTTAATGTATATTCACCATAGCCATGCCCCTTTGTTTGATTGTTCTTTTCTATTTTCTAATAATACGGGATCTTTCTAATAATAATTCTTTTCTATTTTCTAATAATCAGACGGGGAAAGCCGCTGGCGTGGATGGTATCTACAACGAGTTTCTGCTTGGACTGGGCCCCATGGCGACAAAGTGGCTGTCTCTTTTCTTTTCTGATGTTCTCCACTACAACAAACTTCCCAGAACTTTTAAAGAATCAAGGGTGATCGCACTACTAAAACCAGCCAAAAGAGACGACGACCCTTCTAGCTACCGCCCGATCGCTTTACTTAGCAACTGCTATAAACTGCTAGAAAGACTGATATATCGCAGAATAGCTCCTCTCATAGACCGATTGGTACCGGTTGAACAGGCGGGCTTTAGAACAGGGCGGAGCTGCACGGACCAGGTACTAGCTCTAACAACTCACTTGGAAAACGGTTTCCAGAAAGGGCTAAAGTCTGGAGCTGTTTTTGTCGATCTCACTGCTGCTTATGACACCGTCTGGAGGGAGGGGTTACTCTACAAGTTACTGCTGGCCGTCCCTAACCTAACCATCTTCAAGCTAATTTCCAACATGCTCTCTCAGAGGCGATTCATTGTGCATCTAGGTTCGGAAGCAAGCGACACCAGAGTGTTAAGCAACGGCCTGCCCCGGGGATCGGTGTTGGCGCCTGTTCTGTTCAACCTGTACATCCACGATCTCCCAAATACCACTGCCAGGAAGTTTATTTACGCCGATGATATTTGCCTTGTAAAGCAAGACAAGAACCTCAAAAACTTAGAGGCCTCACTGTCCGGCGATATGGAGGTACTAGCTAAATACTTCAGGATATGGCGACTAACACCCAGCACAAGCAAAACAGAGGCATCCTGTTTCCATCTGCACAATCAATGTGCCACGCTGGAGCTGAAGGTGAAGTACGAAGGATCCACGCTAAAGCACAATTTCTCTCCTAAATACCTGGGCATCACACTCGATCGTTCTTTGACGTATAAGCAACACCTAACCTGCACAGCTCGCAAACTCCAGACCCGAAACAACATTCTCCAGAAATTGAGCGGGACGTCTTGGGGTGCAAGTGCCGATGTCCTGAGAACCTCTGCTCTGTCTTTGGTATACTCCACGGCTGAATACTGCGCTCCAGCATGGTTAGGCAGTACCCATACCACCAGAGTTGATGTTGAATTGAATAGAACCATGCGACTCATCTCCGGCACGCTACTGTCTACCCCCACCCACTGGCTGCCAGTACTTTCTCGGATCGCTCCGCCAGACTTGCGAAGAAAAGAAGCCCTGATGCGAGAAGTAGCAAAGATCCAGAAAAAACCCTGACCTCCCAATCCACGTGGAGTTTCTGGAGCCAGCAAGTCGTCGTTTAAGATCTAGGAATGCTTCCTACAGTATCTCCAAAGGTCTTCTCGTCAGTTGCTTCAACCTGAAGCGTGAGTGGACACAGTCGTGGAACTCATTGATGGCGGGAAAGTTGGGCTCTGGGATCATTCCAGGTACCATTATTTAAGGGTCTGACCTACCAAGACGACACTGGTGTAACTTGAACAGACTTCGCACTGGCCACGGCCGCTGTGCTCATTACAAACACCGGTGTGGATGGGTGGAATCCCCGGCCTGCAATTGTGGAGAGGCTGCCCAAACAATCCAGCACATTATCGAGGAGTGTCCCATAACGCGTTATGCCAATGGACCTCCTGAAGACCTAATCACCCTTAGCGACGAGGCCATCAATTGGCTGACTGCCCTAAATCTACATCTATAGCTGTCTGTATTCTGTTTAAAAATATGCCATACGATTAAATTAAAAAATTCTAATAATAGGAGTTAGCTATTAAACATTTGTATGGAATTCATATGATAATAAAAAAAAAAATCTTATTGTTTTATCAAATTAAAATATTTAGTGTAATTTACTTCTAGTTTTAGACTTAGTTTAATTACTAGCGTACGCAACTCTATAAATGCTAAATCTTGCTACTGTTTATTTTACCTTTTAGTCTATTATCTAGCGTAGAAATGACATCTCACCACTCTAGCGATAAATTGTAATTATATATGTCCTTATCCTTCTGTGCACACATGTTTAGAGTTATAGTCTAGATCTGAACTGAATGTTAATAGTGTAATTTCCGCTATTGTCTGTAACTTGTTTTTTGAGCCAAATAAATAAAATAAAATAAAATAAATCAAAGGGGGCATAGCCATAGTTAATAATCATCTAATTGACTGTAGGTGACCATAGCGTTAGTGAAGATCTTTTTGCTTTCTTATGTCCGGATGTAAATAATTGTGTACCTATGCCCTATTCTGTAATTGTGTTCGTGCCCTATTGTCTTTGTTATTTAGTCATAAGATTGCTGCGCTCTTGCAGGGTGCATGTTATGTAATATGATTGCAATAAATGCTTTGTCTTGACTTGTCTTGCCTCGTCTTGTCTTGCCAAATCAGAATTGCGTTTGTCTTGGCAATTTTTCATATGTAGTCGGCTAGAGGTAAAATCTAGGCATCTAGTTATACTGGTTCTGAATACACTCCCTCCCGGTCAAATAAAGCTATTAGCAATATCAACCATAGGCAACCGCGAAAGAGGTAATTCTCAATTTTTCGCTACTCGTTGCCAACTCGAGTATTTATGGCACCCATAAAGCCATGGGGGCTCGTAAAGTTTTTATTCCATTGAGTATTACGATAGAATAATGTACCTTAAAGGCATTTGGGTAATCAAGACATAACAAGGTGTTCTATATCAAGTGCTGTGTGTTAACGCCTCGTATATGTGTGCCATGCATGAGACACACATACACACACAGCGACAGCAGCGCGGGCGCGGCCCACGGGCCACGCCCCACTCTTCATCTAACCAGCAACGCATACGTACATATAGCGATATACTTACCTACCATGTAGTTTTTATTACTCATTAAAGTGTTAAATTTTGGAAGCTCCTGCATTATTTCTCCACCTGAGTCCACCGCCCGTAACTGGAAGTCACTCCTGCTTCTTCACTGTGTTTTTTGAAACCTTAGCCAATTTTTTTGATGTGACTAATTAGATCATACTGAGCATTTTTTCCTATATGACCAATCCTGAGATCGCGAAACAAATGATGGCTCTCCGATACAAATTCCTGAAAATTTGTTCAACACTTACTGTCGTGTGTCTACACTAAATAAAAATGCCAAATATGACATTTCGTGAACCAATGACTAATGAAATAATGACCAAACCAAATGACTTCCTTTAGCAGGATTGATCCTTAGAACCCAAAGATGGATTTCTGATGAAAATTTTATAATGTAAGTTTTTCACGGGGGCTCTCAACTTTATGTTGATACCTATATCATTTATGCTACTAATATCCGGTGAACCGATTTAGATTAAATTTGGTATGTGGATAGTTGAGTTCCGGGGAAGAACATAGGATAGTTTTTATCACAAAAAATATCCCTTAAAAGTGTGTAAAGGGAGGTGGCTGGTATGGGGAATCAATAACCTTTGAACCGATTTAGATGAAATTTACGTCTACATCTTTGTTTTAGTTGAAAATAGTTGAATAAAATATCAAACTTGACTTAGGACCTACTTATACTTAAACAATTATTAACCTTAGACACTGATAACCCTCCTCTCCCCCTCCCCCCTCCCCCCGCATCAAAACTCTTGGTAGCTGTACTTCTTAAATCCATCCTTGGGTTCTAAATACCAATTCTGCCAAAGGAAATTTTTGGTTCACTAAACGCCAAATTTTATGAGCTGCAAATATGACAACTTCTTAATTTCAAACTTATACTCGTAACTCATGTGACTCCGAAGACAGGCAACAGATAAAGCTTAGATAGCAAATTAATAAAACAGGCAACAGATAAAGCTAAGAAACAACTTAATAAAACAGGCAACAGATAAAGCTAAGATAACAAATTAATAAAACAGGCAACAGATAAAGCTAAGATAACAAATTAATAAAACAGGCAACAGATAAAGCTACGATAACAAATTAATAAAACAGGCAACAGATAAAGCTAAGATAACAAATTAATAAAGCAGGCAACAGAGAAAGCTAAGATAACAAATTAATAAAACAGGCAACAGATAAAGCTAAGATAACAACTTAATAAAACAGGCAACAGATAAAGCTAAGATAACAAATTAATATAACAGGCAACAGATAAAGCCAAGATAACAAATTAATAAAACAGGCAACAGATAAATCTAAGATAACAAATTAATAAAACAGGCAACAGAGAAAGCTAAGACAACAAATTAATAAAACAGGCAACAGATAAAGCTAAGATAACAAATTAATAAAACAGGCAACAGATAAAGCTAAGATAACAAATTAATAAAACAGCATATATAAATTAAATGTGATCCCCCAGCCAAATCGAATATTGATGCTCCTATTGAGCAGCCCAGTGTGAGCTTGGAATTGGTTCCAGTCTAACCAATGATTTAAACTAGCTGTTAAGACAAAAGATTCTGTCTCTGGCAATTTAGTTTTAAATAAATATAATGAAAAATACTGTAAAAATGGAAAGTATATCCACCTGGTGCATCAAAACATTCAATGTATTAGAGGAAAAGATTTACAGATTGGACTTTTTATGAACGATTTTTATGTTGATATTTTATGTATTACTGAACATTGGTTAACAAATAATGAATTAATGCCTCAATTTAATAATCATCAGGTGGGAAGTTCGTTCACCAGAATTAGTTCCATACATGGTGGGTCGTTAATTATATTAAATAGTCAGTTAAAATTTAAATTCAACAATGTCTTGTAGATTGTTGAATCTATTCAAATCTGGTAATCTCAACCACATGTTTATGGAGCCTACTAGAGTGACTGCTACTAGTGCAACCTGTATAGATAATATTTTCACTGATATTGTTCCTATTACTAAAAAAGTTATCAGTAATTTAGAATCAGACCACTTAGGTCAATTAATGGTATTTGAGACATTAAGGAAAAATACTGTGAGAAAACAAATAACTTTTGTACCAGTAACCTCGGACCGCGTAGAAAGAATGAAGCAAAGTTTAGTTCAGGCGCTACCCTTTTTGTCTTCCGATATGGGTCCAAATAGTATGTATAATTCATTCTTTCACACTTTTATGGATCATTATAATGCGATATTTACTTCAAAATCGGTCGTAGTTAGTGGTGCATCAGTTTTTAGTGAGTGGGCTACTGCGGACTTACATCAACGAAGACGTGCACTGTATGCCTTGTATGAGGAACGGCGGTTTAACACGAGTGATGAATTTAAAGAACGTGTCAAGCAATATTCGAAAAAGTTTAAAATAGATTGTCATATAGCTAAGCGAAATTATCTAAGTCAAAGAATAAAAAATAGTACCAACATTATTAAAGCAACCTGGAAAGTAATCAATGTGGAGACTGGTCGCTCGAAACACAGAGTGAATGATTTTAAACTAAATATTGATAACAAAATTATAGATTCCAATTTAGAAGTAGCTACAGAATTTGAAATTTTTTTCACTGACGTACCAGTTTTCACAACTAAGGATTTAAATTCATCACCCTCATCTGCTGTTACTCTATTAAAAGATAACGCTCCAGAGTGTTGTGGAGATTTTCATTTTGAACGTGTTTGTACCTCCGATGTAGTAAAGGCGTTTAATTCGGTTAATGTCAAAAAAACGAATGACCTCTGGGGAGTCTCTGTCCATGCTGTCAAATCCTTAGTAGAAATTATAGCGCCTGACTTAGTAATTATATTTAACAACTGTGTTGATTGCGGCGAGTTTCCTGATTTAATGAAACATAGTAAAATAACTCCTTTATTTAAATCGGGTAGCAACTCTGACCCCACTAACTTTAGACCGATATCTGTGCTACCAACGTTCAGTAAGATTTTTGAAAAATTAATTCTTTCTCAATTAGTACGACATTTTAACGTCAATAATTTAATGCATAATAAGCAGTTTGGTTTTACACGGGGTCGCTCGACAACCGATGCTGGTGTTGAGCTAATTAAGCATATCTTCGATGCCTGGGAGGAGTCACGAGATGCTATAGGTATCTTCTGTGATTTGTCTAAGGCCTTCGACTGCGTTTGTCATGAAACATTAATCAGGAAACTACACTATTATGGAGTTAGAGGAGCGGCACTGGATTTACTTAAGTCCTACTTAAATGGTAGAATACAAAGGGTCGATGTGAATGGACAGCGATCACCGGGGTCATTGGTCTCTATGGGTGTACCACAGGGGTCAATATTGGGACCTTTCCTGTTCCTTATCTACATAAATGACTTGCCATTCCTTGTAAAGACCCACCATGATATAGTATTGTTTGCAGACGACACTTCACTTATTTTCAAAGTCAAACGACAGCAACAAGCTTACAATGATGTAAACGATGCTATTTCTAAAGTAGTAAATTGGTTCAATGTTAATAATTTATTGTTAAATGAGAATAAGACTAAATGTATTAAGTTTGTCACTAGTAATGTAAGGCATGTACAAACAAGTGTCATTGTGAAGGATGAGGAATTGGAACTAGTTGATAGTACAGTTTTTCTTGGTATAACTTTAGATTCTAAACTCCAGTGGGGTCCCCATATTGCTACTCTTTCGAATAGACTGAGTTCTGCAGCTTTTGCAGTAAGCAAAATCCGTCAGTTAACTGATGTCAAAACAGCACGATTAGTATATTTTAGTTACTTCCATAGCATTATGTCATATGGTATTTTACTGTGGGGTGGTGCTTCAGAGATAAATACCATTTTTGTTCTGCAGAAGAGGGCTATTCGAGCAATATATAAAATGAACCATAGAGACTCACTGAGAGATAAATTTAAGGAAATTGACATCATGACAGTGCACTGTCAATACATTTATGAGAATATTTTAAGAAAAATTGTGACATTCATAATATTAATACTAGAAATAAACATAAGCTCGCCGTGCCCTTCACTCGGCTCCATAAAATTAAAAAATCATTCATGGGTAATTGTGTGAGATTTTATAATAAACTTCCAAACCATATTACTGAGTTACCAATTAATAAATTTAAGAATCATGTAAAGCGTAAACTTATTTCTAAAGCTTATTATACCACACAAGACTACATGAATGATAAAACAACGTGGGATTAATTGTGATTCGAAATGATTAATTATTTATTATATTTGAATAATGATGATGAAATGGATATTCCAATGCATGTATTTCCTTTGTTGTTTTTATTATATTTGTTTGACATTTAGAATTTATTCTAGAAACAATCTAGACAAGTATTTTTTATACATTTTTTTTTTGTATCACTGTATTTTTTGAAAGTTTTAGTATTAAATTTGATCTATGAATTATATTCATTAGTATTATATATGGAATAATATTTACAACATCAATAAATTGCTCTGATAATTAGATTAAGATAATTATATGTAATACTGTCTTACTATTCATAAGTGCTTGTTGCTAGGCCTACATGAATAAAGTATATTTGAATTGAATTGAATTGAATAGAAACTTACGTCCATTTAAAAATACCACAATTGTGTTATTTTTTAGTTTTTCCTGTAATGAATCCGTAGTATCTATTTGGCTACAAGAGGGCGTTTCGCTGACGCCTCAAAGCTTGACGCAGGGCTGGTCGGAACCCTCCTTTCCCTTGTGCTGTCTACGCATTTACATTTTCCCTTTTCTTTGGGAATATTTGTTAGAATTGTGTCGGGACTGTTTTATATTTATAGTATACATACACGGTGTTTTTAGGTTTCCGTACCCAAAGGGTAAGACAAGACGGGATCCTATTATTAAGACTCCGCTGTCCGTCCGTCTGTCTGTCCGTCTGTCACCAGGCTGTATTTCATGAACCGTGATAGTTAGACAGTTGAAATTTTCACAGAATATAATGTATTTCTGTTGCCGCTATAACAAATACTAAAAACAGAATAAAATATAAAATAACCCTTCATGCGAGAGTCCGACTCGCACTTGGCCGGTTTTTTGAACTCCGTTAACACCGTTATGGCTAAGTACATTTAAGTAAATTGAATGGCAAAGATATTTTTTTTAAGTATTTTTTCTTTTATCGTAAAAAGTAATTAAATGCTGCATATAGCGTTGTTGTAACATGGACATGCTATTTAACTCAGGGCCTGTTTCACAATTACCAAGTAAAGTCCTGAATAAGCTACTTTCCACTTATCTGACGAATAAAGTCATCGTTGGCATTCCACAATCTTCAAATAAGCTTAACTGGAAGATAAAGTGCTAAGTTTTGTAGGAAAATTTATGTGGCAGTTCATTTATTCGTCAATAGCTAACCAATACTTTACAACTTTTGTGAAACAGGCCCTCAACCAAATAATTGAAAACTTTGACATATCAATATCATTTCGAACATCGATCGTCTGAGATAGTACTTGCGTTTAGAAGCATATGCATTAACTTATAATACTAAACTGCCTGCTGCCTTACTGCCTGCGAAGCCGATGGTCCCGGGTTCAAATCCTGGTAAGGGCATTTATTCGTGTGATGAGCATGGATATTTGTTCCTGAGTCATGGGTGTTTTCTATGTATTTACGTATTTATAAATATTTATGTATTATATATATCGTTGTCTAAGTACCCTCAACACAAGCCTTATAGAGCTTACTGTGGGACTTAGTCAATTTGTGTACTAATGTCCTATAATATTTATTTATTTAAACACTAATCAATATAATAATATGTAGAAGTACAAGCCCTAAGGCAAGTGTATACGTTTACAGGGGCCTTAACAGGTAAAAACTATTTTTTAATTAATCGTCATTGATATGTCATAGGTTTAATTGTTTGGTTAAGTTAAATAATAATGCCCGTGTTACAACAATGCTATTGCAGCATTTAATTCCTTTTCAGGAAAAATATATAAATATTTGTAAATTAACTATGCCATTTGGTTTTCTTAAGCACTCTTAGCCATACATTTCATTAAATTCATTAAAAACGCGGTGTAAAAAGTATTTGTTAATATGAGCCTTATTGTCTGAATCAAAGATTAAATAAAGTACCTGGGCGACCGAGCTTTGCTCGGTTATAACTATTTATTGTACTATGCTGGTGTATAGGTGATAATCTACATAAACTTAAAAAGTAAAATGTGGACTGACAATTATTATTATTTACAATCGATTTTAACCTTACAGCACTTGCCACAGAGTAACGCCATCTATTGTCAATTTCTCTTATTACATAGGTCATTTTTTTACTAAATTAAACTTGTTTAAAACAATAAAAATTAAAAAATTATATATAAACTTGAACATATACAAAAAAAAAAGTTAGTCACCGAGCGAGATTCGAACCCGTAACACTCGTTTAGCAGTCCGCGTCTTAACCCGCTGGACCAGACGGACAGTGGCCGGCAACACGAAATTAGCGATCATATTCTGCGTCGAAAGAAAAACGAATGAAAACTCGAAAACACGCGTTTTCCCAAACATAAGACTAATCTAGATATATTGTATACCCCCAAAAACCCCCATATACCAAATTTCAGCGAAATCGTTAGAGCCGTTTCCGAGATCACAGAAATATATATAATATATATACAAGAATTGTTCGTTTAAAGGTATAAGATAAATAAAATAAGGTATAATTTATCATAATACTGTCCGTATTTCTCCATCCGTTACCAATTTGTTCGATTGTACAGAACTTCCTTAAATACGTCCGGGAATTAGAACGGATCTCATAAGATAACTAATCAAAGTAAGCGTGATTTGATTGCTTTAGGGATGATTGGTTTCATTACAATGGATCAGAGGATATCCTTCCATATTTTGTGATTAGTTTGAAAATGTCCATCGGCCCGATTCGAACAATGCTTCTAAGAAGTCACAGTGATACGATACCGATCTGTCAGCGTCAAAATTGACATTACTTCTACCAAAAAACGTCACTTTTGGCACAGACAGATTTGTATCGTATCGCTGTGACTTCAAAACTTCTGGTTCGAGCGCCATCTTGACAGTTGAACGCCTCGTGATTAATTCCTTTGTTTTTTGCTCATTGATATTGTTTAAAGTGTAATATCGATAGCTTATTATACAGTAAACTAATGTGATAGTGTGCAGTGAATGGAGAATTAATATTGAAACGCGTTTAATCACCATTTTGGAGTCAACGGCCAGCAGTCCACGTGCTACTTGTAAAGGCCAGCTATCGCTTTACAAGAGCTGATAAAATCACCGTACACTGTCTTGTACCAACCGTACAATTTTAGTCGTATTTAAAGCTCCTAATACCTCGATACGTGCGAAATAGTCCCACTGGACTGAAGCCATAATTTAAAAACCGGCCAAGAGCATGTCACGCTCAGTGTAGGGTTCCGTAGTTACTCTTCCGTCACAATAAGCTAAACTGGAGCTTAAAGTATAGTAAATTGTTATCCAAGGGATGAAACGGTACCTTTCACCCGAGTTAAACCAATAGGCAAGTTTGCATAATCAGTAATACCTAATTAAAGTCTTTTTACTATGAAGGGAAAACTTTTTGCGATAACTCAAAAACAGCTAAACTGATCATGTCCGCTATAGTTTTCATTTAATGTCTTTCTTAAGCTCTACGTACGTCTACGTCTTCCACGATTTTTTTCATAGTTTTTGGACCTATGGTTCAAAAGTTAGAGGGGGGGACACTGTTTTTTTCTTTCGGAGCAATTATCTCCGAATATATTCACTTTATCAAAAAAACTTTCTTGAAAACCCCTATTAGTTTTGAAAACCTTTCCAACAATACACCACACTCTAGGGTTGAAGCAAAAAAAAAATTCACCCCCCTTTACGCGTAGGGGAGGTACCCTAAAAAAATTAAATTTTTAGATTTTATTGCACGACTTTGTCGGCTTTATTGATTTATATATCCATGCCAAATTTCAGCTTTCTAGCACTAACGACCACGGAGCAAAGCCTCGGACAGACAGACAGACAGACGGACATGGCGAAACTATAAGGGTTCCTAGTTGACTACGGAACCCTAAAAAGGATGATAATGCTCTCGTGTCGCGTCTAATGATGCTCATGACAGTTCCATGACGTCTCTTTTAGTTTAACTTAATTTAAAAAATAATAATTATTAAATAAATATGGTTTTACGTGACAACTATTCCATATAATAATAAGTTTTTGGCAAATATTTCATTTATGGTACAAAGCTTTTATTGCTGACTGTACTTTTCTTACCATGAGCAAATAATACTCATTAAGAGTTCTAAAAACCCCCAGTTCCCATGGCCACCTCTCCTCAACAGATCAACAGATCATCATATTTATTCATGCCATCCGATTTAAATACTCGAATGTAGGTTTTTTTTCAAACTGCGCCGGTGATATACAAGCATACGGCCCGCCTGACGGTAAGCAGTCTCCGTAGCCTATGTACGCCTGCAAATCCAGAGGAGTTACATGCGCGTTGCCGACCCTATAAATATATATAATAAATAGCGTTTATATTTTATGTACATAAAAAAAAGAAAAATTTTTTTTCGAGAAATCGACCTATACTCAAGTAACATTTTGTCCTTCTTTTGGCCTCAGAAATGCGTGGTTAAAATCTTTCGGATTCCTCGTGGGCATTTTGTAAACTACAAAAGGGCAAGTTAAATAAGAGCTTCTAAAAAATTTGAATCGGGCTCATGTTCTTATCACAAAGTAATGAAATTAAATATTATGCAATGTTCTAATGAACCTTATAATACATCTTATACCCTTCATTTTACTAATTTACAACATCAAATAGCGAACGTCTCTTGTAAAATAACTCCACATCAAAGGGCTCGATCGGGCTCGTCATGAATACAGATTACAGAGCTTATTCTCGAATGTATACGCGTATTCAAATACAATACAAATGGAAAAATACACACAAGGCAATAATATATAAATAAACTACAAGTACAATGCTAAATAAACTTTATCCAAAATCTACAGGTTGTGTATTTAGTCACCTGCAATAATTTACGAGCTGAATATATCATACTGAGCCACTTTTATTACGGGAGCAATCCCGAAATCACGAAAAAAACAATTAACTCTCCCATAAAAATATCAAGGTCACACAGCCATAATGTATGAAACAGCCAAATATTTTTTCGGTAGTATGACCTATATATTCCCCATAAATTATTGCAGGTGACTAAATGTACAGCCTGTATGTTATCCGTTACTTTGAATTGTTATTATATTGGTACTGTATTTTGGTTTCTAAATTTTCCTTTATAAGATGTGAAAGCAAATTGGATTTGACGCGTTAGGGGGCTTTTAACTCATTTTGCGTGTAAATATAAATATGCTTTAGAGAGCGTTGTGGCGTCTAAAATGGTCCCACAACAAGATTAAGAGGAAAGGGGACGGCCGCTTTTCCAAACGTTGTTCCCATCTTCCTTTCTGGATATTGACATTTTGGTTAATATTTTTACATAATTTGATGTATACAAGGTGCCCGTGAGCATTGCGAGACATTTTAACTAAGCATTCCTGGTAATACTTATTTAGAAACTGAAATGTCATATAAAATTTTCTGGATTTGCTTAGTTTCAGAGATAATTAAATGTTTTTCGAAATCATTCTTTCGCCATAAGTCGGTACAAAAAGCATTTTTGACTGCGGTATTGCAACTTTGAGGTCTAGTCTGGACATATCTATTGATTGACATCGAAAAATTAAAAAAATGTATTCGAGAGGCTACCCCCAAATAAAATAAAAACTTTTTAGTTAATTTTAGGTCATGTGTTTAATATCAATAAAAATTACGTTTTATGTACAAGAGTGTTCAAAAAAGGGAAAAAAATTTTTTTTGTCGAATTTCACAAAAAGTCTTATAACATTTTTTGCTTCTGTTGCCATCAGGAATACACCGTTAAAATACCACCATAGCTATGCTTCTACGTTTGACTTTTTTCGAATTTTTTGATTATTGTGAAAATTATGAGCCGAAAACATTTCATACAAATTTTTAAATGCTTCTAACTTTTATTATAAATAAAAATTGGAAAAAAAAAAACAAATGTAGGGGCATAGCTGTAGTTGATATACAACAAATTGTGTCAAAATATATTCAATTATGTTAATATCCAGAGAGGAAAATAAGGACTACGTTTGTATGAAGAAGCGATTTCGCTTGGGTCCTTTCACTTTCGTCTAACACTATAATTTTTATCCAGCTGCAGCAGAGTTAAAAAAATGGGTTATGATTCAAAGATTCAAAGAATTTATTTGCGCAGAATACACGTATATACATGCAGATCATATTGGTACAAAAAAAAAAAAACAACGTTCCAGTGTATTCAGTCTGCGTGCAGACATGCAAAGATTATTGATTATAGAGGAGCACATTCTAACATCAAATCATAAATCAATACAAACATGAATAAAGAATAATATAATAATTAGTAAAAAATATGAAAATGTCAATGAAAAATAATTGCAAAGTCAGTTATTCAAATAATCCTTAATACTATAAAAGCATCTGTCCAAAAGCCAGCTAGTCAACTTACGCTTGAATATGAGTTTAACCATCGTATGCTGTTGGTTGTGGACGTACTTATGTCAGACATTATGTTCTGTATGTTTTTGCCAACCCTAAATATATTTTTTAATCAATAATCTAAACAATAATATTTGAACTTAATATAGTAAAATTTAAAAACAAAATGTATATTATTATTTGCCCACCGTGTAGTAAATGAGTGCTTAGTCAACATGCCAAGCGCATTTCCATCGGTTATACGGAAGTATACCAAATTACAGCTCAACCATTGGGAAGTGGTTCAAACTTCTACCAAATTATGACGTATAAATAACACTTGCACTGCGTGTGCATTATTATTTTGCAGACTTATCTTATTCTTCTTCTTCTTGTTGTGCTATGTCATCATCTGACGACGGCGACCATCTCTCGGAACTTATTTCTATCCTGTGCCATTCTGCTCAGGTTGGCAGCGTCATTAATATGAGTCCAGCTTTTAATGTTATCCATCCAGGCTAGCTTCCTTCTTCCTCTACTTCTTTTGCCCTCTATTTTGCCTTCTATTCTTTTCCTTAGAATCACATATTTATTGTTACGATATATATGTCCAAAGTATGAGATGTTTCTTTTCTTTACTGTTTCCAAAAGTTCAAATTTTTTTCAATCTTTGGAAAACTTCTAGATTGGTTATCTTGTTCTAACTTTACAAATATTTATAAAAAAAATGCCGTGAAGCTATTTTTTTTATGGGTGAAATCTAACACCATTTATGATTTAAAAACCAGCAATTTTTCAAAAATCGTATTTCCTCTTACGAGCCAAATCACGATACCAGCTTTTTAGGAACTTTTGACGTAGCGATTATTTATCAAAGCACATAAACAAATAGCGAAACAACGACCATCTGTCTCCTCGACAACGTCCGATTTATCGCGCCAAGAATGATAAGTTACCCTTCTTTGGCAACCCTATTCATTAACGTTATTCTCGACCTTACTCCATTGTTATAAGGTCGCGGATAGAACGATGTTTAGGCTTGGTTTGACAAGTTCCAGCAATGGCCCCCTAGGGCTGTCTCATTTTTTGCTGGCGTTTAGTTTCCTGCAGATAGTTGTGATTTTTTGGCTTGTTTAGTTTGAGCGCTGGGAAATGTTCTTGTTAACATTTTCTTGGATTAGTTTGCGTCACGCTAAAGGTCAAATTCTAATTATTTATTTATTCTATGTTTAAGTTTGTCTTTTGTTATACTATTCTTTTGTATGTTATTGTTTATCACAAATAAATGCGATATATAATTCTATGATGACAAGAAACTTTGCGAAAACAAATTTTGACTGAATTTATTTTGTATCTAGCAGAAACGTCTGCGAACGATGCTATTATGCGTAGAAAAAAATTAAAAGTGGAAAAATTCACTGTCTTGGGTAGGACTTGAACCCACGACCACTGAATCGCTATCCCAGTGCTCTACCGTCTGAGCTACTAATACATCGAATATTTCGAGCATATATGAGCCTTAGGGAGGCCCTAGCGATATCTATCAACGGCTAGTTTTGACTGAAAAATCTTAGTTACAACTAGTTTTCACCAAGTCGTTTGGAAAACTAGTTTTGACTAGTGAAAACGCGTTTTTACCAGGGCGTTTGGCAAACTAGTTTTGACTAGTGAAAACATAATTTACGGTGTGAATGTTTAGGTCACACTGAGCAACTTTTATTATGGGGCGAACTCCGAAATCAAGAAAAAAAAATTTGGCTGTTTCATACATTTTGAGTCCAATTTTTTCGCAATTTCGGGGTTTTTCCCATAGTACAAAATTCTCAATATAACCTATATATTCACATCGTAAATTATTGCAGGTGACTAAATTTACACCCTGTATAATTTAAAAAAAATATTGAAATCTATTTCACAATCACCAGAGTACTAAATCAGACAGCAAACAGACAAAAGCGTGATTAAATTCCAAAAGTAATTGTCACACACATTAACCGACTACAAGAAAACTACGTTACAAGAATAAACCTTAACTCAAGCAAATTAAGTTACAATTTCAGTTGAACAGTAAAGTGAGTTACGTCTTCAGGAAACTGTTCATGTTTGCGTCATATCGGTTACCAATTACGAGTGTTCTATGTTGTGTTGTGGAGCCGCAATTAATGTGAGTTTGAGTTGTTACAACATAATTATGTTGGTGGCGGGATGCGTATGTTGGAGCGCTAAAATGTTGCATTAGTAAGTTTCTTTATAAATAAATAAAAAATAAAAAGCCTTTTTTTCTATTGTTTATGTATTTGTTATGTTTTTGGTATTCAAGAACCCCGCTTTCACAGGTGAAGGCCTCCTCCAAAGCTCTCCGTGTAACTCGATCCTTGGCCACTTGTATCCAATTTGGCCCGGCAATTTTGGTGAAAGTGGGTCTTCCTTTCCCTCTTTTTCCTAGAGGTCCCTTCCATAACGTCACCCTTGCTGTCCAGCGCCTGTCTTGGGTACGTGCTACGCGCCCACCTCCATTTAAGTTTTTTGACATAGCTGAGAGCATCTATGCTTTAATTTAATTTATTTGATAATTTTAATGTAATTTAATTGATAATTTTGATTTAATGTAATGAATAATGTTAATTTAATTTATCCGTATTTTTAATTTAATTTAATTCATTTTTTTTTGTAATTTATATGTAAATATTTTGATTGTTTGTTGTTTTGTGTATTACCTATGGATAGTGTCCGAAATAAATGCTTTTTATTTTTATTTCATTTATTTTTTGTGTCCAGTCTTATTATGGTATGGTTGATTTTTTGTATCTTCTTGATGCTTTAGCGTGCTACGCTCGATTCCGCGTTGACAAGTCCTTATTTTTTCCATAACTTGTTGAGTAAACCTCCATGTCTGACAGCCGTATGTACGTAAGTTTCTTATATGATGATATTAACGTTTTATTTTATTACTTGAGTAGGTAAGTATACAAAGGTAAAAATCATCTATCGACATACCTCTCGATATAAATGTTTGATTAAACATAAGTTCTTATGTAGGTATGATATAAATTATTTGCTTTCCTTGTTTGTAAGTCAGTAATAAAATATATGACTTGCCTTTCGAGCATTAACTAAAATAAATGAAATAACTCCACAAAGCGAGGTGTTCAAAATTGTAATGTATATTTTTGTAAGTATTAGTATCAAAATAGTCTCGTCGACTTATGTCTAATTCTACTTTCATGTCCACTCACACAATCCTGCGTCAAACTGTTTCTGTTTAGCCTATAATGGTTGAGCATTCCTTTTTTGTTAAATTGTGCTTAATTAATAAACTATTACAGTAAATACGTGTACAGAATGTTTGCTTAAGTTCACGATCTTTCCGAAAATTTATTAAGTAACATGAAATAATATTTGGTACACGTGTTTCAAGACACAAAAGTAGGAGGTACATGCGTACATACTACAACACCACACTGTGACTACACATTAATATTAGGTCATTGCCTATGAAATTGGCGTTTTGTATGGAAAACTTTAACGAAATTCGATTTTTCATACAATGAATCTTGCGGATTATTTTGTGATGGCATTTTCAAACCAAACAAATTTTTGCCAGTAGTCTGAGACATTTTTAAGGCACATTTTCTATCACATTTTTTTTTAATCTGTCCAGTCAGAAAAATATAAGTCATTTAAAACTCCAGCCGGCAGCACATATTCTGAATACATAAAACAATAAAAGTAGCAAATAATTGTATGTAAAATCGTTGTTATGTAGCGCACTAATGAAATTAAAAAATACTTCGAAGGTACTATTAAAATAAATAAACTATGACATGACTAATACTTATGAACAAAACCGCCAGTTTCATAGGTAATGACCCAATATTATAGTTATATTCACGACACCGATTCAACAACGGATGAGAAAGTTGCATTTTATCCACATATGTGGCAAAGTACCTAATAAATTTTGAGTTGTTTCCTTATCCAACATAAAAGCATCAGATTACTTTGTGACTCTTGTGGATAAAAAGAAACTTTCTCATTAGTTTTTGAAGAATAAAGAGAGCTTTTACGAGCTGGTGTGGTGCATTTATTAATGACGCTTTGACGAATTCAACGTGACTGAATAAATAGATTTCTGCAGCAGCAGAGTAGTACACGTACTCGAGTGAGGATTGCGAATGAAAACGACCCGCGAGCGACCACGCGGCGACAGCAATGGCCAACCTTTTCTACCATTGGTAGATCTTATAATTTTCATAATTCAACGTGACAGAATAAATAGATTTCTGTGGCAGCGATGTAGTAAACGCACTCGAGTGGCGATTGCAAACGAAAACGACCCGCGAACGACCACGTGGCGACAGCAATAGCCAACCTTTTCTACTATTGGTAAATTTATTTATAATTTTCAGAATTATAAAATTAATAGGTTCACGTGACATCATACTTAAGGTTTACTAAAATATATATAATAATAATATATTTGTACAATGCATAATTTTATACTCATGCAATGCAAAAATAATGTTAGCAAAAACCTACAAGCGTTTATTTCATTTAAGTGAGACTTGTTTATGAAAAAAAAATATGCAAAAACGTCTTCTTTAGAAGCCCTTATATTAGTTTACCTATATCCAAATTATGTAAAGTCGAGTTCACAAACATAAACTCCTAGTGTAGTCGGCAGTGACCCTGCCTACGAAGTAGGAGATCCCGGTTCGAATCCCGGAAGGGCATTCATTTGTATATTTATCACGAATGTTTGTTCTTAAGTTATGGACGTTATCTATGTATCTAAGTTTGTATTTATTTATATAAGTATGTAAATCGTCGCCTAGCCCATAGTACAAACTTTGCTTAGTTTAGGGCTAAGTCGATTTGTGTAAGATTGTCCCCAAATATATATTTATTTTTTATTTTTACACGACCTTATTGTTAGTATCATAAAGGCGTGTATATATATTTTGGAACATTAGTTTGTAAAAACGTTTGTGACCTTGACTGTATCTAATGACTATTTTTATAAACAGAAAGAAAAGTATCGGACTAGATAACTTTATTTACTAATAAGATTTAGGTATTTACATGTATAATTTCCAACATACAGTTGTTTGGGAATTTATGCGATTCGTGTGACTCAATTAATTTGAATTTCGACGCCAATCTAAGCGGCAACCAATAAATATAACAGAGCAAAAATATAATTGAGTAATTTTCTCCATCGAAGAACAAAGCGAAACTCAATCTAACGAATCCTCCCGTTTATACCGTATGTTATGATTACATAATAAATGCCGCGTTTATGCCCGGGAAAGCAAAGTTCCGCCGGGAAATCCGGGACGCAAAAGAACACGGATACACCATTAGTCATCTCGTAAAAAGGGTTGACCTATAACTTGTAAAATGTCGTATGTCATTTAGGAATTGACCCGAACTTGTGACCTTTTAGAATTATGAAGTAACACGAGTTCACCGTTAGTGGAGCTGCCAACTTACCATCGGTAAGTTGAGCAAGAATCAAAAGTATTTTGCGTTGACATTATGTTATGGATGTGTTGGTAAATTTGTAACTTTTATACGCTGCCAAATGTCAAGAAAAGGTAATGTTCGCGCGTATTAAGTTTCAATAGCACAAAAAAACGTTAAAATGATTTGATACATTGTTACCTAAGCGGTAGTAGCCAAGTGGATCTTACGTCCGACTTTCCCGGAGATTCAACCTGGTTCGGACCAATGAGTTATTCGGAACTTATGTACGGAATACATTTGATATTTACTACTAGCTTTTCGGTGAAGGAAAACATCGTGAGGAAACCTGCATAAATCCGCGAATTAAGCCAGCATATGGACTTAGCCTAAGACCTGTATAGGCTAAATTATTACATTGTAACATTTTTCAAAAGAAAAAATTCGGTTTCGGTTTATCATACCATAAAATAGATAAATCTGCGAAAAATACGGCTCCATATTGCAAAGAACGTGAATAAATAATCATTTGGTGTCCATATTTACTAATACGCAGATGTAATTTTAACTTAACGCCTGCCTATCTATACATAAAAAAAACTTGATATTTTTAATTCTCTCTCTCAAATTAACATAATACTTATGCCAAATTTTAGCTCCATCAGATTCCTCTAAAAAAACGAAAATAGGATCACAATATTCGAAACGAAAAACTTTCTAGTATTTGGTAGTCTAATTCAAACAGTTAGCCTGCAAGTCACCTCTATACCTACTAATATTATAAATGTTGGTGCACTATCAGCACACATGAAAACATTTCAAGTTGAATTCTGAAGATTTCTAAGAATAATTTTTGGTTCATAATATTTTTTTAAAGAAAAATGTCGCCAACCCCAGTCCGATGCATTCGCTCTTCACGCCGCGATGACTCCAAATAACGAGTACGCAAAGCAGACGTTGCCAAGACAAAGGCTTCGTTGACACGTGCCTCTTAGCACGGCTAGTTCATATTATATATGTACACAAATATGCACCTTACTCCGTTAGAATAAGGATAAATATGTGTATTTTTTTTGACAGCCAAACAGTACGTGCATATTTTCGAGACACTGGATTTTTGTCCATTATCGTGCACATTCTTATGAAAATGTTTGCTTTAAAAGAAAGTCTGGGTTTTGCATCTGGTAGATGAGGGTTTTAAGATGCCCGCGCGAAATCACCTTTTTGACGACCGGTTTGGTCTGGTGGGTAGTGACCCTGCCTACGAAGCTGATGGTCCCGGGTTCAAATTCTGGTAAGGGCATTTATTCGTGTGATGAGCATGGATATTTGTTCCTGAGTCATGGGTGTTTTCTATGTATTTAAGTATTTATAAATATTTATATATTATATATATCGTTGTCTAAGTACCCTCAACACAAGCCTTATTGAGCTTACTGTGGGACTTAGTCAATTTGTGTAATAATGTCCTATAATATTTATTTATTTATTTATTTACCTTTTCATACACACGTAGTCCTCATTTTCCTCTCTGGATATTAACATTATTGAAAATATTTTGACACAAATTGTTGTATATAAACCACATCTATGCCCCCCTACGTTTGATTTTTCGAACCTTTAATTATTATAGGAGTTAGAGGCATTTAAAATTTTGTATGAAATCAATTTATCGCTCCTAATTTTTCATAATAATACAAAATTCGAAAAAAGTCAAACGTAGCTATGGTTAATATACATCAAATTATATAAACATATTTTCCAAATTATCAATATCCAGAGACTACGTTTGTATGGAGAATCGGCCGTCCTCTTTCCTCTTAAGATTACATGGTACTTACCATTTATTTAATTTTTCGAAAATCTAACAACAGTTTATATTTTCGGAAATAGTCGCTCCGAAAGAGAAAAGATGTGCGTCCGTAGAGACGGATCTCTAACTTTTGAACCATGGATGGGTAACAAATATGAAAAAAATCGTAGCGTCAAAACAACTGCACCGATTTTAGTCAATGAGGCGTCAATTAATTCGTTTTAATAAACGCGGGTGACATAGACTACATTTAACCTACTTTTAAAGAAAAGGCAAAACCTTTTATGACGAATAAACCTGTAGTCGAACAAGTTACTTGTTATATTTAAAAAAAAATTGGGGACAATCTTACACAGATCGACCGAGCCCCAAACTAAGCAAAACTTGTACTATGGGTACTAGGCGACGATATATATACGTATATACACGTATCAGGTGTCCATAGGCTACGGTGACTGCTTACCGTCAGGCGGGCCGTATGCTTGTTTGCCATCGACGGTGTATAGAAAGTAATTATATATATAGATAAATATATACATAGCAAACACCTAAGACTGAGGATTAAATAACTTACCAGGATTCGAACCCGGGACCATCGGCTTCATAGGCAGGGTCACTACCTACTAGCTCAGCCCAGTCGTCAAAGACGTCATTTCAAAACCACCCAAAAAGGTGGATTGTTGATAATATGGTAAACTTTTTTGCTGGAATCTTTTTACGCCACAATTCTACATGCAGCCATGAAAAAGCTACAATCAATACGTAAATAAACATGCGAAGTTCTCAAAGTGGATGAAAACTTACACCTACAAAACATCCTATCAGTCACGGCCAAAAATATACGGTGTAAACATTTAACACCTTATGTGGTTGAAATAAAGTAGAAATTCGTATAAGTTTTTATGATAATGTCTGTAGGTGGGTTGATAGTAAAGGTTATGTTCCGATTCAGGCTGACCAGCATTACAGCAGCAGTATTGCAGCGCGACATTACTTCCGACTACATTACTGTCACGAATTTCAAAAATCCGGGCGGCAACAACGATTTTGACATTTACGGTAGTAATGCAGTCGGCAGTATTGACAACTTTTTATTTTATTTAATTTAGAAACAAACAGTCTTATAAAACATATAAGTAAATAAGGTACAGCTAGAATTTCTTATGATATAGATCTATAGTTTCCTATTTGTAAAACATTTTCTAATAAACTTAATACTATGAATTGCTATCCGAGTATAACAACTATAAAAGATAACAAATAATGTGATAGCTAAACCTAATTTTCACACTCATTTAATAAAGAATAGACCTTTTTCTTAAATAACCCTAACGAACTGCCAAATATATCCGCGTTCATACACTTTTCATTATACAACCTGCATGCGCGTCCAATGTATGATTGCTGTGCATATTTAGTTCGATATATTCCAACACTGAACAGGATTTTACTCCGACTTTTAAATCTCAAGTAGGATATTATTCATATTATATTTTACTATTCTTCTTCTAGGACGTTTATTATTATATGAAAAGGTTGAGTTATTAACTTACGCCGTGCTGTCATAGTGCTGAGCTGAGTGGATCGACTACGGATGTGTGGCTCATACACCTTTAAAACGAGGCGATACAAAAAGCGATTCGAATATTTTAAAATGTGTTCAATACCTATGCGTTATGTATAGTGATTATGAAAAGGGCCTAGCGGAAGATGTGTATAAATTGCGGCGAGCACAAGCAAGGTCTCAAAATGCAGAGGGCCGTGTGCCAGTTAATTTCGTAAAATATGTCGGAACGCAAAAAAGGGCTTTTTTGATACCCACCTGGGGTCAGTTGTAAGTTACCTACTAAAATTTAGATACATAAGTATTAACTTAGTGTTTTAGTTTTATTAGGTCATAAGATAAAATACTTAATTTGGTTCAATAACTGGAAGTGAGTGTCACATTCGCCGACAAACGGAACATTTCGCGAAACGGATATAATTGTAAAGTGAACCATGCTTTATATTACAAATAAATTTTAACATAATAATAAGTCATTTATTAATACTTATGTAAGATAAATATTGTACGGTAACACAAACAATTTCTTAAAAATAATCATAAGATGTGTTGAGATCCGGGAAGAATCAGGAATCCCGGTTCCGGCCATGCCCATAATTGGGAAATGAAATTCTTAGCACCGGGGCCGGTACTGCAAGTCCTATTGCAGCTGTATTGCAGTGCCGCACTTGACAAAATTGACTAACTTGCTACCCAATTTTTTAATATTCGCGGCAGCAATACTGCGGCAGTAATTCTGGTGAAGTCTAAATCCGAACGGCACCTTAATGCTGACTTTTGCCTTGAAAAGGCGCTGGTATCGCGAATGTTAGATGAGTATGGTAATAGGGACTGACTGGAGAAAAGTAGGTGCGAATTGTCTTAGAACAAATTGATAGGCGTGCAGAGTAGGTGCGACATATAAGATAAGGTAATAGGCGTTTTATTACTTGATACAAAGTACTACCTATATGCTATGACCCTTTGGAATCGCTACATTTAGATGAGATATTTTAAAATGAAAAGTTGGTTTTTAGGTGAAATAAATATGTATATATATATACCTTAGAATTTCAATTTCTTTCGATGCATGACATAAAATAGCCCACTTGAAAAACTGTCATGTTGTCAAGCGCTATAAATTTTCTACCTAATATTTCTTGTCGTACTGTAATATCGGACGTAAGGTACAGAATTCGCTTGTCAACTACATTTTTAATAAAGTTGTTATTGTGAAACTATAAAAGGAACCGTTTCAAACGAAGCTGTGCTGGAATCAAATTAAATTTTTACGTTCAGCCATAGACTATTAAAAGAAGAAGACATTAAGACGAAAAGACTGGAAGCCATAGACAATTAAGACATGTTGTCTGTGTACAAAGTCGTATTTCTCCAATATTCAGCGCTATCAATTAAACGAACATTGAGTTATTTCGCCATAAAGTTTAAGCACCAAACGAAATGGATACAACTGAGACCTTTAACAGAACTATTTTACTTTAACAGAAATTCATCGAGTATACCTATTTGTTATAAAATCACCTCCGACGCATCGTTGGCCACGTGGTCTTAGAGAAAGAGATAGGAGAGAGAGAGAGAGAGAGAGAGAGAGAGAGAGAGAGAGAGAGAGAGAGAGAAGATAATAAAGTGCTAAATGTGTGAAAATAGTGAAGGTTCAAATCAAAGAACTGAGACCTGCTTCAAAATAAATCAATTCCCGTTCAATGGAAGGCGAACCCGAGCCCGAAAGCAGCAGAGAAGCCTAAGCACTGAACTAAATGGACCTGCTGCATTAATAATGGCATCTAGCAATAAGGTGAATATTAGAGGACTGATTTTAGAGCAGTATAATAACACGCTACGCGCGCGAGTCCATGGACCTATTTAAAATCACGCGCGAGAACGCAACTCATGCTAGCAGGTCAGGATGCATTTGGGACTGCCCAGGTACTGCAGCGCATGAGGCATGTTTGCGTTGCCAACCTTTGAGAACCCTAAAAACCTGCTTCTTGAAGAATCCCATGTCATAGCGCAAGGGAAACACCTCAGAAGGTAGCTCATTCCACAACTTGCACGTTCTGGGAAAAAACGAGCGAGATGCCCGCTTGTTCTTGGTTTGCCACGTGTCGAGAAAGTGAGGATGAACTTTGTTTCTTTGGCGGGAGGTGCGGTGATAAAAACGTGACGGTGGCACCAATTCAAAAAGTTCTTCAGAACATTCCCCATTGTACAGACGGTAGAACAGGCATAGAGAGCCAACGTCTCTCAGAAGACTGAGAGGTTCCAAACCGACTGTGAGATCGGGGTCACCAACAATACGAACTGCCTGACTTTGGATGGAGTCAAGTGGAAGAAGTTGGTATTTCGGTGCTCCAGACCAGAGGTGAGAACAGTACTCCATATGTGGTCGAACCTGCGCTTTGTATAACGAAAGCCGGTGACCTGGTGTGAAGTACTGTTCGGCTCTATTGAGCACCCCGAGCTTCTTAGAGGCCAGTTTGGCTTTGAGTTCCAAATGGCCCCGAAACTGGACTTCGTTCGTAATGTCGACACCGAGTATCCCGATACTCTTAGAAATGGCAAGGGGAATGTTCTGGAACTTAGGCGCTAAGACAAATGGGGTTTTTTTATCGGATGTTTTCCATACCATTATATTCGGAAGCGGGTGTACGCTGGAGTAACAATAACTTCTGGGCGTGATCGCCAACTGTCTGGACTCCCCTTAGCGAGACATTGGAATAGCTTGTGATAATTTATATTTGACAGAATTCTATGTGTTATTACTATTTAGTTTGTTTTATTTTGTAATTGACGTTTTAATTTAAATAGTGAATTTTTAATGCTACTTTATTTCTGACGACCGGTCTGGCCTAGTGACCCTGCCTATGAGGGCGACGGTCCTGTCCTGGGTTCGAATCCCGGTAAGGACATTTATTTGTGTGATGCCTGCTTCATCACTTAATAAATTGTCTGAGTACCCACAACACAAGACTTCTTGGCTAACCGTAGGTCATAGTCAATTTGTGTAAGAATGATCCTAAAATATTATATTAATATTATTTTTTCTTGTTTTAATTGCGTGCGCTTAAATGCAACTAGGGGATAATACCATCAATTTCGGAGGACGGTTATTACTCTAATACGATTGGTCGAAATGCCCTCTATGTCACGTTTTATTCTCCAAGTAGGTCAGGCTTTTATCACTAGGTGACGGGAGCTCTGTTAACACACGTTGCTTAAAAAATAACTCAAATAGACACAATTATCCCGTGGTTGTTTTTATCCCGGTTAACTATAATATTCATTAATTGTAATCTGAATTGAATTAGCCGTTGTCGGTCTTCTTGCTTTATTTGTCCATGGTTCGTCGTATTTCAATCCGCACGAAGCCTCACAAATCACGTTCCCTTGTTATGACGAGCTTTAAGCTTCAACCGTGAGCTTTATTCTCATAATAGGTTCTAACCGCGTTTTTATTTACTTCCAAAATGAAGATTCATAAACCCGCAATATTTAACCTTTAACCTTTTGGACGCTTTCTCACTCGCATCAAAATGTGTCATACACGCCCACATCTCAACTAGTGAGAAATAAATTTAAAGCTTATCTGTCAACAGTAAAATTGCTTTGACAGCGTCTGCCATGACCCCTTTAGTGATCGTTGGCGTGACAGGCACGACAGCACACGACAACTTCAGTGGCTCTTGGCCTTCAAGGGGTTAAGAAATATGTTGATATCAATTGATATGTCGGCAGCAGATTGTAAGATCAGGCATATCTTGAAGCGTGAAAATCTTTGTCTCGATCTCTGAGTCGATAGGGCTCCTATTTCTGGACGGTTTGCCCTTCACGCATCTGAAGCAACCTAACGAACTTATCCTACCTATGAGTATCCATTGTTTTAATGTGACTACCGTCAAAACATAACACAGGAACATTACGATCTGCCTGATCTTACGATTGAACGCTGACAGATACTTTGCTTTGTTACATTGCTGATCAGTGAAGACCATTTAGGTTTCGCATCTCTATTTCTGTTTTGTTTAATTCTTCTTTTAATTAGTTATCTGCATTAGTTATATGTATTGATGTAGTCTGATTAATACATTTCTATTCTATTCTATTATATTGTACATATTTTGACGAGCACCAAATAAATAAAGTTATGAAATAGTATATGTAAGGCACTCATTTCTGTCAAGGTAGTTTGTCGAGGTATAATACATTACTATATAGAGGCCGGGAACCCAAGGGTTGCAGGCCAAGTAGATATACACGGCCGGCAACCCTGTTTCTAGCCGAGATTTGTGTAGTCCTTTTCTCACAATTGCAATGAAAAGAAAAAAACATTGTAGTCCATTTGTAGGTTAACACAGCTAAAAACAAATTACGAATCTACCACTATTTGATAGTTGAATGCCAAGACGTCACAATTTAACGTTTAAAAACAAAAGAAGGCTGCTTTACAGGCCTAGGTGTGTAAGGCTGTATAAAATTTCTTTACATATTATTTTCACTCATTGCATTACGTAGTATTTCCGGACCTAATTTAAAGTAAGTCATGTCAACATTTCATTGTAGGTATTGAGGAAAAGACATTGTTACTATGACATCACCCGCGACAACGCGACAACAGTAAAGGTGACATTTGAATGTGACACCCGTGCTGTCACTGACAATTTCCCAGTTGTCATCTGAATGTCACCTTTACGAAACACACAGGCGATATCGAATCTTTAAGTCTAAGGAGAGACTTTGCCTCCTTGCGTGTATTCTACCGCTTATACAATGGGCTGTGCGCTGAAGAATTGTTTGAAATGATGCCAACGGCCACTTTCCATCACCGCACCGCTTGCTATCGGCAGGGGGTTCATCCTCACACCCTAGAACCGGTTGCGCACTGTGCGGTTTAAGAGGAGTTTCCTCCCGCGGACGCTCCGACTGTGGAATAAACTCCCTGCCAAAATTTTCATACTTAACCGAATAACAGGAGTATCCTTTATTGTGGGTAAGAATTAAGGGTTAAATGAGAAATTTAACCTTTCTAGCCCTTAACTTTTGGGTATGTCTACATGAAAGACGTGATCGTGAATACAGTTTTGTGTTTGACCCATCTGTATATACCTTACGCCGATTTCCAGAACGTGACCCGTATTTTATCTCTTTCCGCTCGCGTGGCAATGCATTCTCTAAATTATAGCTACCTAATTCATGGCAATGACAATCGGAATGACAGTCCTTAAGCTACGGAACCGTCAAACCTGTCATTTCTCGCGTCGGCATAATAACAACTAGCAATTTTGTTGTCAATGAGCGTGACGCCGGGGAATCAGGGCGTTAGCCTTCCATGATGTGGGAAAACGCAAGCGTTCGTGGGCTACGGTATCTGTTTACATAATTACATATCCCATAGGGAGCGTGCATAAACTGTAGGGGGCAGCACAGGAGACATCTGATTTTTGGCGCGTTTGAAATTTATGCTTCCAATGTAGCCCACAAGATGGCAGAACCTACTAAGTATAAGAAACGAACGAGAACGGTAGATGGCGTTAAATGTCAATGTACACATGTACACAACTGTATGTATACTATATGTATATGTAACTGTATGGTATTTGTTTTTTGTTCCTAGCTAATAATAAAAATACACTCAAACAAAGGGGTTCAAACATAGCCATCCATGATAAATGTACATAAAACTGTTTAATAGTTATTTATTTTACAAGAGGGCAAAGTTGTTGTGCGAATATGAATACCCGCGCAAGCGAAAGATTCCAAAATTGAATTCAAAAAGTGGAATCTTGAGCGTTGCGAGGATTTCAATGCACGAGGGTTAAACAACGTTGCCCGCGAGTGAAACCCAAATTTTTTCACCATACCAACCCGAAGAAAATATCAACTGTAAGAACAAAATCAAATCCAAATGAACTTCATTAAATATTACCTACCAGCCCAGATAAGGAAACAACTCAAAATTTGCATCAGATTACTTTGCTCCACATGTGGATAAAATGCAATTTTCTCATCAGTTTTTGAACAATCAAGAGGGCCTTTACCAGATGGTATTTGTTATATGAGTTGTGTAACAATTTATGATAAACGAAAACCCAAGGAAACTCCAATTCAAGATATTTCCACAACAGGAAAACATTCCCCGAGAAAAACACATTATATTAAAACTGTACAAAACATTTAAGATATAATTCTGAAAATACGCTTCTTATCTCATATGACTGGGAAAAACTCGCAATTAGAAGTAATGATATCTCTATCCTTGCCTCGGTGACACAAGGTCGCATATGACTAGGAGCTCTGATGTAGTTGGAACCTTGTCTTTTAATCGTTTTGTTTAAATGGTGGACATCAGAATAAGCTGCCACGGTTAATATCGTCGCTATACTTACTCAAACTCGTATCTGATATACGTGTCTAATATACGAGATACGAGGTTGAGTAAGTATAGCGACGATATACCGGCGTGCACATTTCTGACTGTCAGTTTCTAAACCTTATTGTAAGGGTATAAAGTTCACGTATGGTTGAATATCTTTTCTTACGCGTTGTTGCATCGGATCCTGTATAATTATTATTATCGTCATACTTATAATATTAACGAGTCTGCGCCTTGTTGTAATTAAAATGTTAGTACGGTTGGAAGTAAACATAACAATTATTCTCACTAGATTTGAAGGTGATTTTAGACGTTAATACTCGTATGTATGCGGGCGACATTTCATTCCACACTTTTTAGAATTGCGCTATCTTGCTCACACACCCGAGCGTGGTGAGGATCTGAACCTTTTATTTTTTGTTTTTTTCTATTCAGAAAATAAACAGTCATATAAACTTTTAAAAAATGCAGTACAAAATATGTATCGCAACAAGAGAAAAATATTTACAACAAAGAGACCTGGAGGTTCATAATCATAAATTATGTTAATTGAAATAAGTAAAATTATAGCTAATGCATATCTTTATCAGATAAAAAAAAACTGAACCCCTAGGTCCCCTAGAAAACAGCGCGCCAAGCGGGACGCTGTGGAAACT
This sequence comes from Cydia pomonella, assembly GCF_033807575.1. Taxonomy (NCBI): domain Eukaryota; kingdom Metazoa; phylum Arthropoda; class Insecta; order Lepidoptera; family Tortricidae; genus Cydia; species Cydia pomonella. The sequence continues at coordinate 17,780,761 of NC_084718.1, read as the reverse complement.
CAAAATCCCATACAAAATGAGACTTAACGCAAACGCGTACGTCACGTCTCGCGATCTAATTAATTTACACTAGGGGCACAGTACACCTAAGAAAATAATTTAAGAAAATATTTTAGTAATTTTGAGTTTTCAAAACGTCCCGCATGGCGCGCTGTTTCTGAATCCCATACAAAATGAAACTTAACGCAAACGTGTATGTCACGTTTCGTTATCGAACTTTTAACTTACACTAGGGGCTCTGATATCTGTACTTAGGTACTAAAACAACTTACGTCATAAACACAAACATCACTCAAACGCCAAAGTCCCGGGCGCAAGCGAGCTAATGCAAACCTTACTGGAAAGTGTGAAGGTTACTTTGACAGCGTCCGCCATAACCTATAGTTGTCCTTGGCGCTGTGGGCACGACTAGTAACGAGGACTTTAGGTGTTCTTGGCATTCAAAGGTTAAATCGGCCATTATCGAACATTAGATCTGCATCTAATCCTTCCTCAGTTGAGTTCCTGATAGTCGATCATTAAGCACTTACCTCAATTAGCCACTTAAAACAATGATTATGTGCCTCGAGCCTTAATTCTAGCTCATACTGCGACGAGGACTAACGTCTGTGAGTACTGATTTATACTTACTGAAAATATTACCTAGGCAATGCGAATGCAATATTATGCTTATTGAAGAAAAGGGGTGGAAACGAATCATAAAACTAAACTAACTAATAATAGTCCAAAATAATCGGTCCACAGCATGTCGAGGCATGCTCAGTGTAGGGTTCCGTAGTTAACATTCTGTCAAAATAGGCTAAACAGGGGCTATTAGTAAGTATCATGTGCAGTCAGCTGCAGAGAGATGACCCCCCTGCATACTGTGAAGGTTGGAAACATGTACATTACAAGCATAAAGGAGTACCTTCGCAGCACTTTCTACGTCTATTTTACTACATATGAAGACTATTTGCTATAATTCAAAAATCTGCCAAGAGCATGTCGGGCCATGCCCAGTGTAGGGTTCCGTAGTTACAATTCTGTCAGAACAGGCCAAACGGGGGCTATTATTAAGTATCATGTACATAACAAGCATAAGGCATTAAGGGAAGTACCTTCGCAGCGCTTTGTACGTCATTTTACTAAGAAGAGAAGATTTTTTGCAATAACTTAAAAACGGCTAGACCGATCATTTTCGCTATAGTTTTAATTGAAATTATTTATGTTGTTTCACGATTTTTTTCATATTTTTTGGACCCATGGTTCAAAAGTTTGAGAGTTAGGTATGTGTATTTTTTTCTTTCGGAGCGATTATTTCTGAAAATATTTACTTTTATCAAAAAATTGTTGATGGAAACCCTTAGGTATTCATTTTAAAATACCTATCCAAAGATACCCCACACCATTGGGATAAAGCTAGAATTCTTTTTCATAAAAAAAACATTTTTTTTAATACTACGGCGGTGGCAAACAAGCATACGGACCGCCTGATGGTAAGCAGTCTACGTAGCCTATGTACGCCTGCAACTCCAGAGGAGTATTTTGTATAGAAGGTACCATACAACAATTTAGTTTTTATTTTAACATTTGTTGCTATGCATGATTTATATATCCCTGCCAAATTGCCGGCTATGCCGCTTGCAGTCGAAAATGGAATCTAACCTTTAGAACACGCGACTACCTCATGCTCATAACGCATATCTTGTAGAAAAGGGATTACAATACATGCCATTGTTTAACTTATTTCAATTCTACTTGAATGATTTATATTCTATAAAAATGCAAAAAGCTGACATTAGGATCAATTATTCCGATGCGCGCTTGTAAATATAACCGGATAGTATTGATAATTTTTTTGCTAATCATAACCCTTCGTTTGCCGAATTCCCGCAGCATTCCATTTGCCACATCTTGCACATTTTGCCACATCTGCCGGCCGTCCGAAAATCGTGTCAATGTGTAAAATCGCTGAGTTCAAGCGTAATGTTGCTCATAATTCTAGGAATAATTTTCATAACTATAATTTTTGAAAGTGCATTTTACACATATGTTCGTGATTTTTTTCTATCGGGCGAAAGTCAAAAACTCAGAATTCGAATCACAGAATCCCTAGAGAAAGGCCTGAAGATTACTAATTAAATTTTTAGTAATCGTATTGTTATCTAAAAAAACCGCTACGACTTTTCAAAAACTCTGTTCTCTCGGCCTAAGGCGCGATGCGATTTTTGATACATTGCGGCTTTTGATCAACCAATAGAATTTTGTTGAACCTACATAGCCAGCATTGCCAGCAATCTATCCTAAAATCGCATGCGACTTGTTGGATGTGAGTAGAAGCCTGTAGATTTTGCACATCTTATATGGTTGGGGAATCCACGAGGGGATTTTTGTAGGTACTCTAGCGCGTCATATTAAGACATGAGTGATATCTCGCTACCCCGTGGAGTTTATCTTAGCCACTTTTAGCAGTTTATGTTAATCCGTTGGTTAGTGGGGGTGCAAGAAATCGTTAAGCAAATTGTGGATTGGGTCATTTTAGTTTAAATGAATGCTATTACTAAATCTGACCATTATTTGTACTTATTTTCTTAATCTGACGGTTACAATGTGAAAATCGGGCCTCGAACATGTGATAGTCAGGTTAAGGAAATGCGTACAAATAATTGGCAGATTAAGTTATAGAAAAAGCTTTGACGCAGCAAAATGACGCTTTCTGCTCGCTGGAAAAATAAACTTATGATAACCTTTTTATTTCCTATCATCTAATCTTTCGATTCCAATAGATCTTACGACGCTCGAGTAACTAGTAACTATACATTTAGCATCGCCGGCTCCTCAGCTAATACAAGCAATGAAACTTTAACCCCGTGTTCATCTCTACAATAACAAAATAAGTTTTTTTTATCAAAAATTACATCCTAATTGTATCTATTTTAATTAACTCACTTTCTAGAAAAACAATGTACTACACACTGGCATGCTTGAGCGCAGCGTTCCTCTGCGCGTGGGCACTGACGTGGCTGCGCACGCGCCGCGCCCGCGCTTGCTTAGCCGGCCTGCCCTGCTACCCGACGCTGCCGATAGCGGGGAACGCACTCAGGCTTGCCACATCCACTGAATGTAAATAATATAATTTGTATCATTCATTAAAATTTCCCTTTAGTATTAGGTACACAAAATTTTCCAAAACATATAGAAATCAAATCTGCTCATAACATTTTACAAAAATCTGTTAAATGTGACATGAAAAAACAGCCAGACGGAAATAAAGCCGCTTAGCTCGCACTTCGCGCACGCACAATTAAAATTCTAAATATAGACTCTCTCAATGAAGAGTGACTATAGACAGCTGTACAAAATTATCAGAAGTATTGTTTTTATTTGCAGCCATCTACCGCATGATATTGGATTTATCAGAGAAGAGTGACAAGAAACAAAAACCTTTCCTATTCTGGTTCGGGCCAATACCGACTGTAGGTAAGTCCACAGTCTTAATTACTATATTGAAATATATATATATTATACTAATGTAAAAGTGGGCGCAGCGGCGGAATGCGCCGAAATTTTGAAACGTAATAATTTTTTTTATACTACGTCGGTGGCAAACAAGCATACGGCCCGCCTGATGGTAAGCAGTCTCCGTAGCCCATGTACGCCTGCAACCCCAGAGGAGTTACATGCGCGTTGCCGACCCTAAACCCGCCCCCCCTAGTTTAGCTCTGGCAACACAACACTATGAGTAGGGTCTAGTGTTATTTGGCTGCTGTTTTCTGTAAGGTGGAGGTACTTCCCCAGTTGGGCTCTGCTCTAGATCTGGAATGACATCCACTGGCTGTTCCCTACCACACAAAGCGAGATGACATTCACAATGCCCATACCTCTCTTTTGGACGTAGTTTAAGGACGTACCCGGGTCCAATAAATATAAGAGCCTCGGTAGAGAGTACCATTTTGCACCATTTGGCGTTGAAACTCTAGGTCCATGGGGTCCCAGCGCGCACAAGTTTTTTGGAGAAATCGCGAAACGTCTGGTTGACGTAACTGGTGACCGAAGAGCTGGCGGCTTCCTCGGACAACGTATCAGTATTGCGATACAACGAGGAAATGCCGCCAGCATCCTTGGTACAATGCCCCAAGGGCCTATTTTAGATATAAGCTAGTTATAGTAATCATCTGTATATATCCACTATGTATATTGTTATTGGAAATATACACAGAAATAATAAAATGAACTATAGGAAGAGTGTCGCTTAAATGATGACTTACGCTAGAAAGGTCCGGATCCGGGCCGAGGCTTCCGACACTTCGATTATCTATGATGGGTGATCGGTGATCGCGTGATGCTTTCTGAAAACGAAGTGTCGGTTAGAGATGCAACGAATATTCGGCCACTATTCGGTATCCGGCCCATTTGGTCACTGGCATAGTATTCAGCTGGATACCGCGTAGTCCGTTAACACGTAGATAACGGTAAACGAGGGGTAAAAAAGTAACAAACTACAAGTAATCGATTATTAAGATCAGTATAATCTTTCAGACTACCTTTATATTCATAGGTAGTAACTAGAAGAAAGCTAACGCACTGCAATGTCCGCAATTCAATACGCACTGCGTGCAGATTAAGCGCAATTTCTATCAAAGACTGCCTAGAGCGAGAAACAAGTTGCAACTTACACAACGCACCGCACGCACGCGCACGTTCGAATTTACTTCATTTAAGGTAAAACTTCTAGCCGAATATTCGGCTATTCGGCTGATGGCTCCACCGGATATTCGGTATTCGGACACAAGTTGCGCACGTGTATTGTATTGTATTGTAGTTCGGGCGATTTTCCGCAACTCGACGACTGGCGCCTATTTTGCGTGACAAGGGGGGGTGGAGGGTTGGCTACTCTTGCCAGCCCAACTCCTCGAGGAATCCTATCAAACCTTTGATGTTGAGTAGGACCTCAGGGAGGTCTCTCGGGGATCCGAGATGTTTTGCCCTGTATGGGGCCACTCCGCTGCATTCCAGCACCACGTGAGAGGCTGTTTCTTCTGTCTCCATGCATCCTCGGCATAAGGGACTGTCTGTGACACCTGTTATGAAAAGATGTTTGTTAAATAGTCCATGACCTGTTATGACACTGGTTACCATACTCAGTCGGACCTTCCCTAGTTGAAGGAGCGCCCTTGTGAGCTTTCCGTTGATGCCAGGCATGGCTTCTTTTGCCTGTCTGCATCCAGTCTGATTCAGCCAGTGTTCTGTGTGTAGTTTCCCTGTACGTGCCAGCAGCATTGAGCGTACCTTGCTAAACGGTATCGGAAGAATCGGTTCCGGACCAATCGCCCCCGCACCCGATCCTTGCCTGGCAAGCTCGTCCGCAGCATCGTTACCCCGGGATCCACTGTGTCCCTTGATCCATTGTAAAGTGATCTTATTATTATTATGACATACCTCCATTAGTCGTTCGTGGCATTCGTGTATAAGTTTGGATGTAATTATATGGCTATTTAGAGCCATTAAGACTGCTCTACTGTCGGAGAGTATGCGGATGGAGGATCCTACTACCTTCCTTGTAATGATGGCAGCCGCCGCGTTTAAGATGCCCATGCACTCAGCTTGGAATACCGAGTTATGGGCTCCTAGCGGTGTGGTGATTGACATGTTCAGGTCTTCTGAGAAGGTTCCGGAGCCCGACCCGCTGTCTGTTTTGGACCCATCAGTGAAGATTCTCAGCTCCCGGAGATTGAGTCCTTCGTGGTTGTCGTCCTCATATAACTGTATTTTGTACCTTTTGTCAAAGATAGCTTGTTTGTGAATCCGATCCGTTCCCGACCTAAGCACTGGAAATTCGTCATATACCTTTTCCAGGCATGTTGTGTGGAGAGCTCCTATGCTGTTAGACCATATATTAAGGGTTCGCAACCTTACCGCTGAGAGACTGGCCTCTTGCTGTATGTGTAGGTGCAGCGGTGGAAGGTTTAACATGACCTCCATGGCTGCAGTTGGAGTGGACCTCGTGCAGCCAGTGGTGGCCGCGCATGCGAGCCTTTGGAGTCTTTGTAGCTTGTCTCGTACGTTGCCTATGTTTGTTCTTGGCCACCAAACCAGGGCACCGTAACAGAGTAGGGGGCGGATTATCGTCTTATAGAGCCAAAGGGTGATTTTCGGGTTCAGTCCCCACCTCTTACCAATCATCCTTCTGCACTGCCAAAAGACAACTCCCGCCTTGTCTATACGTTTGTTGATGTGATTGTTCCAATTGAGTTTACTGTCGAGAGTTAGTCCTAAGTACTTAACTTCATCGGTCAGCTGCAGCTCGGTTTGGAAAAGTGTTGGTCTGGTAAAGTTGCCAAGCGCCCTTTTATTGGTGAACATTACCATTTCTGTTTTGGTGGGGTTAACTGATAGGTCAAATTCTCTGCACCAGCGTTCTACGATCCGGAGAGCTGACTGGGTGAGGTCGCATACTGTACTGGCAAATTTACCTGATATCAATATTGCCAGATCGTCAGCGTAGCCTATTGTGTAGAAGTGTTCCTCGTTCAGTTTGGTTATAAGGTTGTTAGCTACTAGGTTCCACAGCAGAGGCGACAGGACTCCCCCTTGAGGACATCCTCTCACCGCTGCTACGGCCTGCGGTTGACCTGCATACCTTATAATCCTCTTGTTTAACATGTTCATGATCCACTTTGTTAGTCCGGGTTCCGCGCCATGGCTTTCCAAGGCATTCCCTATACTGGTAAAGTGGGTCTTGTCAAAAGCGCCCTCGATGTCAATGAAAGTGCCGAGGCACAGTTCTTTGTCGTGGATGGCTCTCTCAATGCGGCTTACAACCATGTGTAGGGCTGACTCTGTGGATTTACCTGAGCTGTACGCGTGCTGGTTGTTGTGCATCGGTATGTTCTTTAGCGTTCGATCCCTCAGATCCCTGTCGCACAGTTTTTCCAGAGTTTTCAGCAGGAATGATGTGAGACTGATGGGCCTGAAGGATTTAGCAGCCGTGTAGTCATTCTTACCTGGTTTTGGTATGAAAATCACGTTGACATCCCTCCATCTCCTGGGCACGTACCCCCAGGCTAGGCAGGCTACCATGATATCGGTTAGAGTTTCCTGGATGAGTCCTAGACTCCACTGTAGGAGAGCAGGGAAGATCCCATCCGGACCAGCCGCCTTGAAGGGATGGAAGCTGTCTATGGCCCACCTGAGTTTCTCAGCGGTGACGATTCTATGCGCCATTTGCCAGTTGTTGTCTGTTGTGCTGTATTCCTTGTCCTGCTGATTTACATCAGCGAGGCTTACGCATCCCGGAAAGTGGGTTACCAGGAGAAGGCGTTGAGTCTCTGCAGGGGAAGATGTGTATGTGCCATCGGGCTTCCGCAGTGAGCCCAGTTGTGATGTGGGCTTGTGCGCTAGAGTTTTCCTTACCCGGTTGGCCTGGTCTAATGTTTCGATGCTGCTGCAGAAGTTCCTCCACGATAAGGATCTCCAGTACCGCAGTCTTTTTTTGTACCTGGCCTTGGCTTCATAGTAGTTGTCCCAGTCCACTTCGGCCATTGTGTTCATGGCCCTGTTGAAGAGTCTCCTGGTTTTCCGCCGGAGTCTCTCCAGTTCTGGGCCCCACCACTGGTGACCCGTTATGGCAGTCCTTGCCGGTGGGTTTAAGGGGCACGCCTTGTGATAGCTGTCTACGAGGGCATCAGTTAAGATGTTTACCTGCTGTTCTATTTGAGTTGGTTCCCGAAGGTCATCCCTCGGAGGAAGCAGATCGATGCGCACGTGTATTGTACAACGTTTTACAGTACATATGGTTTTATTTATCACCACTCGTTGCGAATTCGTACTTTCCAAACTTGTATCGTAATGTACCATTGTAATAAAAAAAGGGTGCCGTTACAATACCTCCAGTTTAGCCGTCCACAAAAGTTGCAAAGTAAAATATCAAGAGGAATATAATACATCATAGTTTCTTTCATTCGCTTTACAGTCATAAGCGACCCGGACTCTGTGAAGCAAGTGACCAACGCGTTCATTGAAAAGCCATTCTTCTACAAATTCGGTCGAATATGGATCGGCGAGGGACTCGTCACGGCAAGTGGTATGTCTGTTAAAAACTCTTCACTAAACACTGTCACTTAAAAACGGCTAATACCGATGAGTTACTTATACATTAAACATTATTTTTGCTAGTTACTCATCCCACGACCTAGTTTCCGCGCAAAGTTGGTGTTTCTGTTTGGCCCTACTATGGGGTGGGCTGTAATTGTATCATTGACAGCAAGGTTATTGTAGGGATAAGTTCGCCTTTGTACTTCTTACTTGTATGTTACTTTTAATATGTATTTTTGTTCAATACTACTACTACAAGATTCTGAAAAACGCCATAACTTTGGACCCATTTATGAGTCGAAAATGTTCTCACAGTCTACGGACATCATTGGGGCATATAATCATTGACTTTGGTACCTAGGGAAGTCTCTGTTGTACGGAACAGGGTTATGTTTTCAAAATAACGGGCATTTTTTCGAGCCTTTATCACCGGCTGAGATGAGTGTCGTTTACGTAAAAACCAAAGTGCATCATTATTTAGAAATGTTGTTAAAAGTGGACTCCAGATTTTTCTAGGATGCAACCGGAGAATCTCCAAAATCAAGAATTAAACACTCCCCAGACTTGAATTCATTACAAACATTATTTTCCTCTTCTAATCTCACCATATGTACAGTCAGGAAAGCTCTTAGCACATACACATTCGTACACATACTTAGTTCTGCTGACTGTACATGTTAGTCAAAGAAATTTCTATACATACATAGATAATAATTGTATACTCTAGGACCAGTATGGAAAAAGAACATAAAGAAATTAGCCGGCACATTCGTGGGCCCCATAGTGGATGGATACCAGGGCTTGTTCAACGCGCAGGCACAAAAGTTGGTGGACAAATTGAAAGGCGAGGTGGGGAACGCACCGTTTGACATCATGGAGAAATACCTGACGTTTGCTACGCTGGAGTCTATATGTCGTAAGTTACATATAGAAGCTAGCCGGGACATTCGTGGGCCTCATAGTGGACGGCTACCAGGGCGTGTTCAACGCGCAGGTGCAGAAGATGGTGTACAGATTAAAGGGCGAGGTGGGGAAATACCTGACGTTTGCTACGCTGACGCTAAGTTATTAATATATATTAATACATAAGTATAGTAAATAAATAATGTAATAGACATCCAATATAAAATCGATCACAAGATAATTGTATATAAAATGATTTGTAAATGTAAATATTTACCAATAAAAATCATATCATATCATATCATATCTGGAGTGGTTATGCCGTAAGTTACATATAGAAGCTAGCCGGGACATTCGTGGGCCTCATAGTGGACGGCTACCAGGGCGTGTTCAACGCGCAGGTGCAGGAGATGGTGGACAGATTGAAGGGCGAGGTGGGAAATTACCTGATGTTTGCTACGCTGGAGTGTTTATGCCGTAAGTTACATATAGAAGTTAGCCAGCACATTCGTGGGCCCCATAGTGGACGGCTACCAGGACGTGTTCAACGCGGAGGCGCAGAAGATGGTGGACAGTTTGAAGGGCGAGGTAGGGAAATACCTGATGTTTGCTACGCTGGAGTGTTTATGCCGTAAGGTACATATAGAAGCTAGCCGGCACATTCGTGGGCCTCATAGTGGACGGCTACCAGGGCGTGTTCAACGCGCAGGTGCAGAAGATGGTGAACAGGTTGAAGGGCGAGGTGGGGATCACGCCGTTTGACATCAAGGAGAAATACCTTAAAGTAAGTGTTAAAAATAGCACTATTTTATTATTATGTGACAGTCTTATACAAATCGACCTTTCCCCACAGTGAGCTTGCAAGGCTTATGTTGTGGGTACTAGATGACTATATGCAATGTTACCGTAAAAACCCGTTCTTAGTGAACATGCGTTTTCACTAGTTAAAACTAGTTTTCCATAAGGCCTTGGTGAAAACTAGTTTTGACTAGACAAAAAAGCTTTTTTCTGAGTTAACATTATAAAATATATGTAAAGTGGGTTCTGGCGCTAAGGACACAAGGCGATACTCCAAAATAGGTTTAACTAGGGAAATCGCGTTTGCACTTAAAGGTTTTTACGGTAACATATATAATTGATAGATATAGATAAACACTTAAATACATAGAAAATATCCATAACTCGGGAAGAAATACATATGTGTACACAAATAAATGATGATTTGTCATTACAACAACATTTTCTACAGCTAACAATTTTCTCGCTACAGACAAACTTTTTCATTACAGAAACAGCGCTTGGCTTCCCAAGCTCAGACCAGCTAGTGACCCCAGAATACTACCAGGCCTTCAGCAGAACGTTGGAACTGCTGGTACGGAGAGGCGTCAACCTCCTCATGCATCCCGACTGGGTGTACCAGATGACGCCAATGTATAAAGAGCTGGTGAAGTGTGTCAAAATACTGCACAATGTTTCAAACACGGTAAGTACAGTCAGCCAAGAAAGTGGTTTACCACTTTTCGACTCTATTACTTGACAAATAAAGTCGAAAAGTGGTAAACCACTTTCATGGCTGACTGTACCATAGCATTCATTAGAAGCGCCTGAAAAAATTTGTACCTACTAATAAAAATGTCCTAGAATTAGAACGGCACTAAATACGATAATTAGGTAAAACTACTCAGCCATTGATCGGTCATTCAAAGAAAACATTGCTTTATATGTTTTCTTTCTTTCCTACTGAACCAGCTTTCCAGCTTCATTATGATAAGATCAAAAGATTTTTCGATGCTACATCTATTTTTGTTCAATATTTGTTGAATATACATTTAGATTGACCTCAGATTGGTCTGTTAGCCAGCCAGTGTGTGTCTCTCGTTAAAGTTTTTATTTTCAAGCAATCTTCGACTTAAGAAAGCACGAGTGACCCATTGAAATAGAGTTCTATTAGGTACTTTACTGTTTCTCATTGTATCTTCACGTGATATTCACTTCTTCCAAGTCTGACATGAAGTTGTTACGATTGTGAACATTCTTTCGAATAACTTGAACAAGTTCCCTGCTCAGGTTCTTGACGAATAAGTTTATAAGATAGACGTAAATTTTGTTACTGACCTGTCATGTCTCAATCTCATGTGCCCAAACGAAGATGAAGACTCTTCGAGAAAACCATGATTACAACACAACACGACATAAAACATTGCACGTTAGAAAATATTGCCGGAACCACAGCACACTGGCGCCACTACGTCACAATCATAATTTGTTATTAAAAATTAGGGATTTTTTGTCTATCGAACTGACTTGAGCGCATCTGTGCGGATATGATAGTTGTTCTTGTCTACGTGACCGTGATAAAACAGTGTCTGTCGCTTTCAATCCCATGTTATGAATGATGTTAAAAAGTGACGGTAAAATAACCGTCACGTAGATAAAACCATCCATAGCGCAACATAACTGCAGCGGTATCATTGTCGCATTTTTATCACCTGTCCTGCCATGCGTCGCTTTCCCACTTACATACTTGTTAGAACGTGACAGGCATGGTGACAAATGATAAAGAGCCCACCATATTAGCCCCACTAGATTTGACAGTATCATTGGTTTCTTTATTGAAAATATCCAAGTGTTATTTCTTCTTGCAGGTGATAGCCAAAAAGAGGAGTGAATTCATCGCAATGAAACAGAATGGCACTTCAAAAGAACAAAATATTGGTAACTACACATTCATTGCTTATAATTTCACAAATAAAATGACAATACCCAAAAGCAAAGCAGCCTTCAAATGTAGGATATGTTTAAAGTTGGGCTAAGGTAATTCTGCACTATCTTTGCTGTAAAGGCAGTCTGTTTGTTGCAGTCGGGCAGCAATATGTATTTTGACAGTCAAACGTCAAATTTAATATAAATTTCTTTTTTGATGTTTTCTGCAGTAATTTCGTCGGCTGCAATATTATAGTATTCCTTTTTTTTCAGAAGACGGACAAACTAAATTCCGTTCATTTCTAGACATTATCCTAGAACTGAGCGAAGCTGACCCCTCCATGACCCATGACCAAATCCGGGCAGAGGTGGACACGATCATAGTTGGAGGACAGGAGACTACGGCCACCACCCTCATGTATACCATCCAGATGATCGGCAGGTACCCTCGAGTGCAAGAGAAGCTTTACGCTGAGTAAGACCTTCATTTCATGCCTACTTGAATAATAAAATATCTTTATCTTTATTTATTAAAAATACATACAGATATAGTAGAAAGATTGATATATAAATTAAATTATAGACTGAAATACAAAAAAGTAACCAAGGCCTCCATTATCCGGGCCATTTGCAGCTAGCGTCATGAAGAAATATGAATGAGGAGATGTGGGCGTAGCACAGATTTTTTTTTTTCGAATGGCAACCACGGATTCTAGAAATAAATAACCGGCCAAGAGCATGTCGGGCCACGCTCAGTGTAGGGTTCCGTAGTAACTCTTCCGTCACAATAAGCTAAACTGGAGCTTAAAGTATAGTAAATTGTTAACCAAGGGATGAAACGGTACCTTTCACCTGAGTTAAACAAATAGGCAAATTTGCATAATCAGTACCTAATTAAAATAAGTATTTTTACTATGAAGGGAAAACTTTTTGCGATAACTCAAAAACAGCTAAACTGATAATGTCCGCTATAGTTTTCATTTAATGTCTTTCTTTCTTAAGCTCTACTTCCACGATTTTTTTCATATTTTTTGGACCTATGGTTCAAAAGTTAGAGGGGGGGGGGGACACATTTTTTTTTTTCATTCGGAGCGATTATCTCCGAATATATTCACTTTATCAAAAAATGTTTCTTGAAAACCCCTATTCGTTTTGAAATACCTTTCCAACGATACCCCACACTCTAGGGTTTAAGCGAAAAAAAAATTTCACCCCCACTTTACGTGTAGGGGAGGTACCCTAAAAAAAAATATTTTTTTAGATTTTATTATACGACTTTGTCGGCTTTATTGATTTATATATCCATGCCAAATTTCAGCTTTCTAGCACTAACGACCACGGAGCAAAGCCTCGGACAGACAGACAGACAGACAGACAGACAGACGGACATGGCGAAACTATAAGGGTTCCGTTTTATGCCATTTGGCTACGGAACCCTAAAAACCCTCTATAGTGTGATATTCTGATGAGGCCAACGTACGACCTTCGTGATGTACTTCGTGAGTAAAATGAATATGACTTTGATTTATTTTGTTTCAAGGCTGCGGTCAATATTCGGAGACAGTAAACGGCCAGTAGAAAAAAAAGACTTGGCACTCATGACGTACTGCGAGGCAGTTCTTTCAGAAAGTCTACGGCTCTACCCGCCCTTGCCGATGGTGGCCAGAGAGGCAACACATGATCTCCAGCTTAGTAAGTTTTTGGCAGTTAGAATAAAGAAGAAATCAAAATAAAAAATGTTATTGTTGCAAAACATAATACCACATACAAACTTGACAATCACAGTGATATATAACTCAATGTTCAGGCACGCATGGTTCATCGATAATTATCAGTTTCGAAAACGAAAAAGAAAACGTGTCATGTCTTAGGAAGGGCCAAGTTCCTGAATTTCCCCACCAACAACATCCTTTCTATAGGTATTAGTGACCTGTAAGATTAATCAATGTTTTAATATTAACAGTTTTTCTTCTTTCCCAGAGCATTGCACCATCCCAAAAGGCGCATCATGCTTCGTGAGCACAATAGGCGCTGGGCGCTCCCGACATAACTGGGGGCCCGACGCGTTGGAGTTCAAGCCGGAACGGTGGCTGGACGGGGCAGCGCCCGCCGCGGCTTTTCTGCCGTTTAGCTACGGGAAAAGATCCTGCATAGGTAAGTAATGTAAAAATACCTAGCCAACATGGCAGTTGTATATCTATAAACGTTAATGGAAATAAAAATCTATCGGAATGACAGATGGGACGAAAAAAGATGTAATTATTTCCCTAAAAGCAAATATAATTAAAAGCAACTTAAAAATAAATATAATTTCGTTGCATTGCGTATGTAACGCAATGCAACGAAATTAAAAACACGCTTTAACATTGCTGACAGCATACCAAAAATAACCTACGTAAATTAGTCGGGTTCATTGCTGTCTACCAAACATCGGTGGGAAATAAAAAGATGTCAACTGGTTGGATGTGGCACTTTAATTTTTATTTAAGTAGGCCAAAATTAAAAGTGAGACTATGACAAGGAGAAGGACAAGCAATAGTAACGCATTATCTGCAACTCGTACTAAAAGTTCCATAAGACCATCCGGTTTGATTATTGGTTATAGTGGCACTGCAACACTGTGTAATTTCAAAAGTGGAGAGTTAGGTTAGACGGTCCTTGGAATGATGGCGGTTCAAAGATTAATTTTAACTTTCTCCCTTTCAGGTAAAAGATACGCCATGACCCTCCTGAAGACAATCCTAGCATATTCTCTAAGAGAGTTAGAATTCGTAGCCGAGGCTGAAGAACTGCGATTCAAAGTAGACATCGCACTCAGGCCCGCTAGCGGCCATTTTGTACAAGTGAGACTTAGGAAGTAAACGACTTAGTAAATAACGCCACAGGCCCGCTAGCGACTATTTTGTACAAGTGCGAATTAGAAAGTAACGCCACAGGCCCGCTAGCGACCATTTTGTATTAGTGCGACTTAGTAAGTAACGCCACAAGCCCGCTAGCGACCATTTTGTACAAGTGCGACTTATGAAGTAACGCCACAGGGCCGCGAGCGACCATTTTGTACAAGTGCGACTTATGAAGTAACGCCTCAGGCCCGCTAGCGACCATTTTGTACCAGTGCGACTTAGGAAGTAAAGTAAGGTAGTGCTTGATTCTTTTTATACTTACGTTTTAATTATGCAGAATAGCATTCTGTATCTCAGGCAGATATACATATACTTATTTAAGAAACATAAAATATTGAAATATCTAACACTAGCTAACAATTTTAAATCATATTTTTTGTCGCGTACTACCACTAGTAATAGTAACACACTACCGCATTAGTATTAGCGTGCCGCTAATAATGGTAAGCGCCGACCGCCATAAGGTCCCATTTGATTTGGACATATGGTATACCCTAGACAAGATATTAAACCATTAAAATTAAAATGATTCTATTCAATTATTATTATACTCTCGCAACGAATGATGGTCCCTTTGACAGTCCATTTTATATGGAGTATTTGTGGCATTATCTAGAAAAGGGACCTTATTTGTCGATGGCGCTTACGCCGCACTGCGTCGCGCGGCGTTGTATTTGTATCGGAGCATCGTTTATTACGGCGGAAGCGCCATCGACAATAAGGTCCCTTTTCATAGATAACATCACATTTGTAGTTTTTTTTTTTGGTTTCTTCAATATTTTTTTATAATTAAGCCCAACCCAAAGGAGCATGAAGGAACTGTCGTAGGGAAGGAATTGTCATCATTCAACGCGACAGGTCTATTCCTGTATACCTATAGGTCTATACCTATGTATAGGATTGTCTTTTTATTAATGCCGACGATGTGGATGTGTAATAAGGAATGTAAACTATCCGCCATTCGTTACATTTCGACTTGGTGAGAAGTCTTTATTATTTTTGTATTAATAAACGTATACTTAGCAACAAGCGTTTTTTTAAGCCCGATCTAAAAATAATTTATTAAAAAGAACATAAGTACTAAAACACAACCATCATCTAAATTCACAGCACAGACTTCGTCAAAAGCGTGGGTCCGTGGGTACTAAACGGAATCCGCAATAAACTTCGTCCAATCTACATCAGTGATAAACCGCAGCTTCCTCAAAAATGTACAAGATAAAATCCGCAACAAGCTTTGCCTAACCTAACAGTACCTACGCCACGCCTTCACGTTACTAGTCCCTGAAACGACACGTACCCACGCACGTACCGTACGTGGCGTTTTTTGTATGATAGAGGAGGTTGGAAGGGTTATTGCCGGTATTTAAGATGGGTTTTTTTTTTGTACGTTTGAAGGTCATATCCACAGTTGAGCTGTGAGAGGCAGGAATTTTCTAGAGAAACGCACAGTAGCAATGCCGGATTTAGAGGTCTGGAGGCCTCGGGCAATAAAGGAGTGGAGGCCCCCTGGCCCCAAATTTTTTCCAAATAAAATGGTAAATTTTCCGAATTTTTTTTTTCGGCTTTTGTAGAGGCCCGGGGCAGTAGCCCCGGTTGCCCTCCCCTAAATCCGGCCCTGCACAGTAGGACTGCCAAATACCAACCATCGAAGTTGTGAAGATTTTTGGGCAAAGACTCACAAGGTACGGACAAAGTTTCCAAAACAATTGTTTTATATATACGCTACCCTCAAAGTCAAAGTAATTTTTAATATCCAACACATCAATCCTCATCATCAGCCTTCTTGAGCTTACCGCAAAACTTAGGTAATCTGTGAAAGAAAGTTATCATATTTATTAAAAAAAAACCTTGTTAGCCGCCGCTGCAAACTCAAGACTTGCAAACCCTACACGTCGACTCCTAGGGTTTGACCTCCCGAGAAAACAATGATGTCAGCTCAATAGACTAAGAACGGGACACGGCCGATGTAAGAACTTGCACAGGTGGGGGTAGAGGAACAAAGCTCTATGTGATTGCGGCGAAGAGGACCAGACCATGGAACCAATTATCCAGCGGTGCCCCCTGTATTCCTACCAGGGGCCACCAGAGGATCTCCTGCATCTCACAGCCGACGCGGCTGCTTGGATCAGCACCCTAAATGATGCCGTTTAAGATACTAACGAATAATGTAAATGTTATTAATTGCCTATTTTTGTGCTTATTCCATACGAACGTGACAGTATAATACATCAATTAGAGGCCAAGAAGGAAAATGAATCCGAATCCTATCTGTACACAAGCGGCTTAAGATAAGACTATCTTATTGACTTGAACAAGGGTAGCTTTGTTAAAATAAATTACTCTAGCAATTATACAGGGCGAATAAGAATCAGAAGACTGAATAAAAATGCATTTACAGATTTATTTAACTTTTACGTCAAGCTAGGAATCAAACCCGGATATAATTTGTAGTACAATTACCTACAGTCATTTAATTGCGGAGATGGATAGTGTTACATTTAAGAAACAGATGCTATTATGGAACAAGGCTGATGGTTATACATACTTTATTGAACGTCAAAAAAGGAACAAATGGCGGACTTGGTGCCTTATCTATTAGGGCCACTTGCACCTTCCCACTAACCCGCGGTTAACCGGTTAAACCTGTAGTTACCATAGTTATCAGTACGATTTGACACTGGGTTAACGGTTTAACCGGTTAACCCCGAGTTAGTGGTTTTTTTTATATACTACGTCGGTGGCAAACAAGCATACGGCCTGCCTGATGGTAAGCAGTCTCCGTAGCCTATGTACACCTGCAACTCCAGAGGAGTTACATGCGCGTTGCCGACCCTAACCCCACCCCCCTCGTTGAGCTCTGGCAACCTTACTCACCGGCAGGAACACAACACTATGAGTAGGGTCAAGTGTTATTTGGCTGCGGTTTTCTGTAAGGTGGAGGTACTTCCCCAGTTGGGCTCTGCTCTAGATCTGGAATGACCACACAAGGCGAGATGACATTCACATTGCCCATACCTCTCTTTTGGACGTAGTTTAAGGACATACCCGGGTCCAAAAGGAACAAATGGCGCTTAGATAAGCATATTTCATAATTTAATTACACTAGCATATTTAAAAATGTACTAAAATGTATTCGAAAGTTTTATTAATTAATTTAATTTCTTTCACTTTCCAAAATGGCCTCGTATTTTGCTATCTTAGAATGCCTGATGCTCCCACGCTGCCCCCTTTGGATTAAACACCCCGTATAGATAGTGACCACGCTGGACGGACAATGCGAGAATCTTAAAGCTCTTACGGTTTTCGATATAACGAGCGACGCTAAGCCCCGAGTGGGTAGGGTGACCTACCACGTACCACGTATTTTGAGAATTTTATTTATGTATTTAGTTATTTAAACTTTATATATACAAATATGTACAAATGGCCTTAATGCCAATGCTAAGTGACATTCTCTATAGAGCCAGTCAACTATAGAGCCAAACATGAATTACAATTTCATTCCAATCTAAAATCCAAGTAATTTAAAGTTGTTTAGTAATAATAAAACCCGGAAGGTCGGTATGACAAAAGTCACGTGACTTTTGGCACTCTTCTGAGACATGTGCGACAATGTGCATGACGATTGGACTGCACTTTCTGGTTTTCTTTTTATTTTATAATACAAAGAGATACATCAGATACATGTGACTATCGCAATAATAAAAACCGGCCAAGAGCATGTCGGGCCACGCTCAGTGTAGGGTTCCGTAGTTACTCTTCCGTCACAATATCGGGCTCCAGTATAAAAACTGTCCGTAGCTTTCGCGAAAGCTGGCCACCGCTTCTAATCTCGCTAATTGGCAGCGCGTATTGTTGTCGCCCTACTTCTGTGCACGCGGGCGGAGGAAATGGACCATTTTTATGTTCCGACATTTCTTTATAATAAAAACATAATGTCGTTTCTTTTACCAAAACAATTGCTCGAGGCGTAGACAGAGAATAATTGTCAAACTTTAGTTCTCTCCCGTAATTTGGCAGTTTTATAAATACATAATTAAAATACTGTACAAAATCTTTGATCCTCTTTTTGTATGTCTTGCTCAACCAGAATCATTGGCACTATTGAGCGCCAAGAAGGTTTGAACCCACGACCTTCCGTGATTTCTGCCAAATTTGAGGATTTTATTACAAAAAAAAACAAAATCAGGCAACTTGGCCCTGTCAAAATAGTTGCAAGATCTGCCGACCCATCTGGCATACGTCTCTAAAATATACAATAAAAATAATTTTGTCGACACAGTTTTCTACTACGTCACTTCTTCGCCAGAAGTCCAACAGTGGCCGCGGAACACGCACCACGAACGAGCTGAAGTGTACGTAAAGCCGAATCCAGACGTGTGTAACGTGTAATGTAAGATTACGTGTAATATAGTGCCAACGTGTGGACGCGCGCTAGGAACAGACAAGCGATGGATCCGGCACGTTTAATATAAAAACGTTATAACGTGCGCGATCGTCAAATCTCCCATCACAAGTTTTACGCGTCGCGCCATATCTTTCGTTTCCTTCTAATTTCCTAGCTATACACGCCTCTTAAATATAACTTAATTTAAGTTATATAAGCACTTCTACTTCAAGATGGGGATGTAAGTTAGTAACTCAAACATCGCAACTCGTAATCCTATTAAGGCTTTATTGAAGTTCTCTTTTTACTCCAACTTTGCTTTATTTGAATTTCAATCAAAGTATTAGCTCAATTTTATTCATTGGAAGAGTTTTAAATGTAGAAATCGCCAAAGAAATCTACGGCTGTTTATAAATGAAAGAGAAAATTTAAATCTGTTTCAATGTATACATTTTCCAAATTCATTTATGAATGACAAAAATCCTCGTTGTATCGCAATGCTGTTCGGTCACCAGTTACGTCAACCAGACGCTTCGCGATTTCTGCAAAAAACTTGTGCGCGCTGGGACCCCTACTTCCAAAATAAGTAAGTAGATAATTAACACGCTTTATTAGGTCGACCTGTATGTAACTATGTAATGGAATCTAAGGTAACTAATTTAACCATCTTCCAAGGATCGTAGCGTCATGAAAATTAGCAGCTGTATGTAGTTCTGATGACGATACAATAATATGGTACTGATGATGGAACTGGAACTTCATGATGGAACATCATATCATAGCTGTGTTTGGATTTGTTAGAAAAGTCTTGTAATGAACTTTGACCACGATTAGGTTTCAAGGTCTTATGATGAAGCCGGAAGAGAGGCACTGGCATTCCATGATGGAATATCGTATCATAAGCGTGTTTTTCTAATGTTTTTAGGGTACCGTACCCAAAGGGTCAAACGGGACCCTATTACTGAGACTCCGCTGTCCGTCCGTCCATCCGTCCACAGTTGAAATTTTCACAGATGATGTATTTCTGTTGGCGCTATAACAACAAATACTAAAAAGGTACGGAACCCTCGGTGGGCGAATCCGACTCGCACTTGTCCGGTTTTTTAAACTATTAATTTATTTTACGATAAAATAGTTTGAACAATACTTTCAGAATAATTGAAATAAAAGTTACGGAAACCGCTCGTCGGCCATATCTTCCGTAGCAAGTTTCGCGCTGCGCGCCATCTTTTGTTTCCTTCTAATTTCCTGCCTTTACGCTCCCTCTTAAGAGGGAAGAATAGCTTTCTGATCCTAGCGAAATAACAATAGTTTTTCTATGAAATTCCACTTCGGGCGAAAACGTTTTTCTCTTACTTAATCTAATATTTGTTTTCTTTGTGGTGCA
Source organism: Cydia pomonella (assembly GCF_033807575.1). Taxonomy (NCBI): domain Eukaryota; kingdom Metazoa; phylum Arthropoda; class Insecta; order Lepidoptera; family Tortricidae; genus Cydia; species Cydia pomonella. The sequence goes on along the minus strand of NC_084718.1, from coordinate 17,760,402 downwards.
ATAAAGAATATTTACTTACTTACTTAATCTTAACAAATCACTTTATTTTTTATGTCGATCGCTTTAGCATAATATATTCTAGGTTTATAGGTATCGCTTTTTTTTAAACCTAGTTTTTCATTGTGTCAATAACATACTAAAATATTTAGAAGTGGGAAAATGTTTTAAGTATCTTTTTGTATGGACGATCACGTAGTATCCCTCTTAACTCTGTGCGGTTTTAAAAATATTTTCATTTCGCTAATCTGTAGGTACTTCCTTTTGCCCAATAGATAATTGTTAGAGTGTTTCGTCGAAAAGTTATAATTTACTTGTCAAGTTAAATAAAGTATAATTCTTCTTTACGTTGTTGTTTATTATGATTTGTAATTTCTTACTTCCAACAGCCACTTTAAAAAAGTACGTCGCGAAATATACTTTTCTTAAACTTGCAATGAAATATTGACATAACTTCCTTCAAATTAGGTCCGAGAATACTACGTATCCGGTGCGATGAGTGAAGATGATCCGAGTATGTAAAGGAATTTCATACGCCTTACGTACCAAGGCTTGTAAAGCAACTTTGTTTTGTTTTTAAACGTCAAATTGTTACATAACGTCTTGGCATTCAACCTTCAATTAACCGTAGATTCGTAATTTTTTTAGCTCTGTAAACCTACGAATAAAACAAATTGATTACATTTTTTTATTATTTCATTGCAAGTATGAGAAAATCACGATGCAAATCTCGGCGAGAAAAGCGAGGCCGTCCCTATATCTACTTACTTTATAAGTATATTTTAATATTTGCTAGCTGTTTCGGCTGAATACTGTGACAATATTTAATGTAACACCTTGTACCTACGTATTCTTGCAAATAAACGCTTCTATTCTATTCTATACACTGCAACCCTTCGTTTCCCGGCTTCTATAGTGATGGTACAGTTACAGTACATCTGATGGCAGACGTATGGTGCTACTTCGTAACTTGTGTCGATTTTAAATACTTTCTTCGGTCGTGTTTTAATTTATCGCCACTCGTTGCGAATTTCCTCCTTTCCGCACTTGTATCATAAGTAACTAGTATTAACTTTAAAGCAAGCTAGTTACTTACTTACGCAATGTCTAACGTAAGCGAACAACACGCGAACGCGAAGCGAAGCGTCGCGGCGCGGCGCGGGTGATTCAATCCTTTGATACCTACTAGTATAAAAGTGCCCTACGTGGGCGATCTCGTTGCGAACGCGAAGGCCATGAGCCGCCGCGCCACGTCGTATCACTTTGCTTCGCGTTCGCGAGTCGTTCGCTTACGTAAGACGCTGCATTACCTTAAATTTTAAGAAGCATGGCTCACGGTCCGATTCGAAGAATGATTAAGACACGTTTAAGATCTTGGAAAGATCTTTGAAAGATCGATAACTAAACGACATGTCAAAATTGACGTTTATTTCGATTCCGCTGTGATCCCAAATAATCCCAATAAGATCTATCTACGATATCTCTAACGTCAAAGTGAGATTGGTTGCCCGAATCGAGCTGCTTCTGTCAATTCGAAAAGCGTTTGACGTCGTCGATAACGACATCCTGCTACGGAAGTTAGCTGGCTACAGCTTGACTCCTCACTTATTAAAATTCTTTGCGAGTTACATGACTGACAGGCGTCAGTAGGTAGAGTACGCGGGGTACAGGTCGGATCCATATTTTGTGGGGTCTGGAGTAAGTCAAGGAAGTAATCTTGGCCCTTCAGAATTTATTATTATGCTAAATGACTTGCCCCAGATTATCAGACATGCAGGATGCTTACTGTTTGCGGATGATTTGAAATTATTTTTACCCATAAACAACGCTGCAGATTGCGCCAGATTCCAGAGCGATATAGACAGTGTAGTTTTATGGAGTGAAAGTAACAAGTTATATTTTAACTCATCCAAGTGCGTGACTATTACTTTTTCTCGTGCGCAACAGCCTCGAATATAACGCAGTCATTTGGGCTCCGCATGAGGCGAAGTACCAGTTAATGGTCGAACGCATACAAAATAAATTTATTCGTTTTTTGTATTTACGGCAATATGGAGTATATCCTTTTTACCCTCTTATGTATCCCACGTTGTTTGTCCTGGGCATGGTGGTTGATGGTGGGTTACAACGAGTTGCAGGTGCGCAGAGAGCGGAGTTTGGCGACATACTTGTTTCGGTTGCTAAGGGGTAAAGCCTACAACAGTCAAGTGTTAAGCTGTGAAAGCCTGTACGTGCCCGACAGGTACGTGTGGCGGCGGCGCCGGCCGCGGCTGCTGGCCGAGCGGCGCGGGCGCACCAACCTGCTCACGAAGGCGCCGTTGATGCGCGCTGTGCGCACCCTTAACCTAGTAGCCGAGAGCATTGATTTGTTTTGGCGTTCTCTGACTGAATTCACAAAGTCCACATTGTTCACATTACGTTATATGCGCCATAAATTAAAATATTTTTTTGTTAATAGTTACACTATTGTCTTAGGTCTAGTACAAAAAAATTAAATGAATAAACATGATATCCGCGCTCTCACTTACGCTCAGTGAGAGTGAGAGAATAACACGAACTTACGGGGCCTTAAGGTACCGCAAACGGTACCTAACAATCCTTTGCAGTCAGCTAATAAAAAGTATAAGGGCTTTCAAAACGTTAAAATACGCCCAAAAGACAAAGATTTGCACGTTCCAAAAAGACACACACGAGGGGTCGAGATACGTACTTGAGATCAAAGATCAAGTTCGGGTTGAGATGACTGATTTGCCCCACTTTGAGTAATTTGTGCCCCGAGAGCCCTCGAGACTGCGGTGCCCCCATTTCGGTAGGGTGCTGCGAGAACAGCCTAGTTAATACAAGAAAAAGATAACTATATACTTTAGTATTATGCGTATTATCACAGAATAAGTAATAGTACTATCGTACAGAAAAGGAACTTCCTACAAAACCGAAGTTTGACGGCGATTCAGGGACGAATCATGCTGTCCCTTTCTAATGTATGGCACTCTCCCTTTCGGCTATTTAGTGTTGTCAGAATTCACGAGATTATCTTATCTTTGGTCGTGCACGCAAAGGGACGTCATGTTGTGCCATCCCTAATAATTGCTCATAGCAATGCCGAGCCGAACGGAGCCGAGAATGCCCGAATGCTGCAGTTTCTCCCCCCTGGTAATATGTAGTGCTTGTTTGCTTATATTTTTTGACATTTTTCTGTTTGGCCCAATGGTTGGCTGGTAGAGAATCCTATGAGGCATTGAGACCACCATTTGTACCTTTTTTGATGTGCAATCAAGTTCAAAATAAATGAGTAACTCTGTTCTGTCTGTATATTAACTCTTCACGCTTAAACTGCTGAACCGATTTAGATAAAATTTGGTATAGAGATAATTTGAGGCCTGGGGAAGGACATATCATCATCATTTCACGCAGACAAAGTCGTTGGCAGCCGCTAGTAGAACATATGTATAAGTCAAGAGGCTTAAGGTACTCTTCTAAATGCGACTGTGACTATCTTAAAGGGTTGAAATCGAGGAGCCGTCATACAAACATAGTTACCTAATATAACTAGAAAACACATTTTACAATTGCTACCAATGAGAATTTATGATAATTTATGTAATTTACCTCAATAAAAGTATTATTGTTTTAATCGGTTATTGTTCATTGGCCATCAAAGTTGATTTACAGTAGCGCATCAGTAATAAATATACGGCTTATCACAAAAAATGCCCGCCGTCGAGATCTCAGCTCTCCGCGACTAGAATCATCATTTGCAAGATATAATTTGTTTGCCAGCATGTCAAGAAATAGATACATTTTTTTTTTATTAGCCTATTTGTGTGTCCTACTGCTGGGCAAAGGCCTCCCCTCTAACTTTCCAATCCTCCCTGTGCTGAGCAAGATTCCGCCAATCCCGCTGAAAGGCATCCAAGTCGTCCCGCCATCTCTTTCTCGGTCAGCCTCTGCCACGACTACACTGGGGATACCAGCTAGTGGCTATTTTAGCCCATCTGTCATCATTCATCCGGCATACATAAATACCCAAGCATTTTTTTTTTTTTCAGTTTTTAAGGGTTCATCGTTTAGTTAAGGTGCATAAATCTTACTATAATAACATTTATCACAATTCACAGAACTCATGAGAATCACAAACATTACCTTCTACGGAGGCATTCCAGAAAAGTGTTGTACGTGACGGTATTTTATTAACCCTTGTGATAAACCTAAGAAGCCGATATTTAGCATGATAAATTAGCTTTAAATAGAACTGTATATAAGTTGCCACACACGCCACCTGTCAAAGTAGACCTTTTTATGAGATGCCCTTACAAAAAGTCAGAAAGTAAAACCTGCGCGGTTTTTTAAAGTGAATAGGCTGCCCATAGAGTTCAACTGAGTTCCTTTCAAGCCGTAATTGCACAAAGGGTACCGTAATACTCGCTTTCTGGAACAGATATTTTGACCTAGGCTAGACTGAGCCTGACTATGACTGAGCGATATAATTGTAATATGATTTGTTGACTTATTCTTATTACTTGCACGGGTCCTCCACATGCGTCTTAATTATCTCATTAACAGGGTGTTTTTACGCAGCAAATTTGTTTTCCAATGAAAATGAAAATGAAAATGAAAAATGATTTATTTAGGTATCAAAATTGCAGCTTATTACACAGTTGAAAAGTATTACATTTTTAGAAGCATTCTATTGTTGGAAAGCCTAGGAATAGTGTCCTGAGCCCTAAACTAGGTAAACCTGTCTTATAGGGATCAGGGAACCACCGCTATTTTTAGAAATGCAGCAAAGGTTAGTTGGTACACAAATCTAAAAATTGGATAATCATTTTGCTTAATTAAGTACATACGTATACAATATCAGTAATGTGTGTGTGTGTGTGTGTGTGTGTGTGTGTGTGTGTGTGCTTGTGTGATGAACTTTTCATTATATATTATTAATTTATCATACATATACCTACTGCTGGTTGTTGGTCAACAATAGCCCTTACGTATATAAGACTATGAGTGGTTGCAATATTTTGATTGCCGGACCAAACAATTGCGCATATAGTAGAAGAGTGTCCTCGGAGACGGTATGCTGGAAGAGTTGAAGAACTCTATGAGCTTACAGCGGGTGCCAGGGATTGGCTATTAAACTTAGATATAGATTTATGATATAAAAACTATAATGTAAAATGCTTATAACGAGGATAAAGCCATACGATAATAATAATAATATTTTGATTAGATCGCTTTTTATTGATAAGACCAACTGTTACAAGATTATTTTACCTTTAGTACGAAAAAGAAGAAAAACTTATTTAAATGCTTATCTTACAGAATCAATCTAGCCAATCACCTTACAATTTCAAGGAGTTTTTCAGTTTTAGCGTAGTTTAGGGTCAGAGTCCAATTACGGATATTTTTTATCAAGCAGTGTTTATTATCATTTTGAATATATAAACATTCGTTGACTTTGTTATAAAGGAAGGGTGCAAGGAAGTCAAGTTGACGACTATAAAAAACTGTATTGTGCGCAACTGAGTCGAACACTTTATGTTTTCTACGTCCACCTAGGCGACGTGCGCTTTGATTAGAGACGTATTTGTGTTGTCTTAGACAAACACGCTCAATATAAAGTTGACGGACTGATAGGACCCGAGCTATGGAGTAAAGTGTTCTAGTGCAAAATCTAATCGGTTTGTTTTCCAATGTGTCATACTTAAATATACCTACTCAGGAGGCATGAGCCGATTACTATTAGCTGTAAAAATATTGGCACCATGAATAATTTGATGAACATGAACATTACAATGAATAAGGTAAATTTCATCCGATAATTTCTCCTTGACTATGTTTAGTTTTTGCACTTGTTCCGGTAAAACTGTTTTGATTTTTAAGCAGTTTTAAGGCAGTTTACTGAAACACTAATCGACTTATGTTATTTATTACTACTCTGTACTTGTACTCTATATTTTTACAATATTATTGATACTGTATTTAGCGTCGAACTCTAACAAAATTTTAGTGGTCCAAAAATCCCACCTTTTACCAGTGGTAACTAGTCTACTGGGGAAAAAATCCCAGTAGTTACCACCAACTAATTTTGATTCAGTTTGTTGGTAATTACTGGGATTTTTTTCCCAGTAGTGACCACTGGTAAAAGGTGAGAAAAAATTCCCAGAAGTTACCACTGCTAACAACTTGGTGGTAACTAGTGGGAATAACCCGGTAATAGTAATGCTACTGTACTCTAAATACCCTGAATACAAACACCTTAAGAGCTTGTATCTTAAGTTGAAACAATCATACAATGTTTTGTTATAAAGACCCTCAAATACCCTTCCCTCCCTTCCAAGTGACCCTTCAAAGTAAGCCGAGTTTGCGAAAAATGAGCGGCCATAGACAGGACATACTGGTTCCCGTAGACCCGGCACAGACATTTAAGTACGTACATACATACATATTATATTGTATGTTACATAGTATATTGTAAGGGACATTAATAGTGGGTTACCTAGTTCTTACGTTTCCTCAGTATACATTAACGGCACCAATCATGGGACATTTAAGAGAAAATTGGGAGCATTTTTGATATTTCCCCGATATCTCTAAAATTTCTACCGCATTATGCTTGAAAAAATGAATATCCAATTTGTCCTTTATTTTTTCTATGTATTAGATGAAAGCTACTGCAATTAGTTTCAATATTATTAACAAATTAAAACTATAATTTTTTGCTCCAGTCATGGGATGTACGGCGCAATTCATTCAAAGTAACAAATACATATCAATGAAAAATTAAACTTAAGCAGCTCTTTGGCTCTTGTTTATAATAAAATGTTGCCAGCGATTAAAAACTGATTATAAATACTTGTTTCACAGGATTTGTCTTGAAAATACCATCCCATTACTGGTGTCTGTTCCATTATAGGGGTGTTTACTATAGGTGGACATTGTATTTATTTCACACACAATAATACAATAGCAGTCAATGAGTTAATGAAAAGTAGAGAACCATAACTTTACATCAATCAAATATTAGTACTTTTTTATTACCCTTGAAATTGATTCAGAATCAACTGTTTACTTACTTATATTGCTTATATTAATATTAAAAGTTAACCCCTTTTCCAGGCCACACGAATCTACAAGGTTTTCCCAAAGAATCCAAATATATTCGAATGAATCCAGCTTTGATGATTCATTTGAAGACAAGTAACATTTCCATAAAGTGTAATCTAATTTAAACCTTAAATCGGAATGCTAAAGTTGAAATTCTAATGGCGCGTATGTGGTCAATAAATCGTACTATGCCTGGAAAAGGTATAATTATGAAAATCAGCTTATTTACTTCCACGTAAAAGTTCTCAGAAAACCCAATGAAAAATATACAATTGTGTACAACATTGATATAGGTAGTATACTAGTAATTAACAATTATCAAACAAAAATTATCTTATCCATAACTTTCACACCCATCCAGAAAATATGAAACTTGATACAAGATGATCTCCTTCGTAGAGTGTATAGTAATGGTCCATCGTTCGGACTTTGTTGTTGACTTTTGACCGATTACTTACTTTGTTTCATTGTTGGAGTCTCTAGTGATAGCCGCCCACGACAAACCATGACTGATTATAACTTATATTTAGAAATCTCTAGTTACTTTGGTATTATTTATAAGTTAAAGCTATATAATAGTAGTATTAAGTTATAACATAATAAACGCTACTGTAATTTCATGCAAGTACAACTTACATCTCGTTACGGAATATATACTCCGCAACATTTTACGAAAGATTACATTAGGTGATTGTATGATTGAAAATAACTACCTAATGAAGATTGAAAATAAAGAAAGACCCGGGTGGGGTAGGGTGGTCCAACTTAGTATGGAAAAAAAAAGTGGAATAGATTTTATCTTCACGAGGTTCCCTTTATTATATTATGGAATAGTAATCTATGTGCTAAATTTTAACTCATTTGCAAATGATTTAGTGGTAAAAAAAATCGACCACTTTATTTTTAACATACTTACTCATAAGTCTCATAACTAATAGATAAAACGTATAAAAAACCCTTAAAGATATTTCCAAAGCAGAATTATTGATGGGTCAATTTATTTTCATATAATTTCTTATGACTCTAAATGATGTTTAATTGCTCAAAATTTTGCTATGGATACTGTTTACGTATATTGGAAGAAAAAACCCGTGTGGACAAGGAATTTTTGGACCACCCTAACCCGTATAGAAAGGAGAAGTCACCATTTTTAATCAATTAATTTATTGAATCTTTAGTCATATAATCACCTACTCTAATCTTTCGTATATTTTTTGATTTTTTGGACTAGAAATTTTCAAAAGCAAATTAACAAAGACCTCTTAAATCATACACTGTCGTGTCTATCCTTTCATAACAGTATCCATTTGTTTCCCAATTTTCAGTCAGAAGTCCCCGAGTACAATATCGCAATATGCTGACTATAATAGGTTCTGATTTCACATGAACATCGAGGTCACTTACACCTTGTTGTCCTTTGAGACCGTTTATTAGGATAGGGTTTGGTACCTACATCTACTCTTGTACTGTTACCGGGCACCTTTTGTAGGGATGCCTGCAACGGAAGGACCCGGAAGTTAGAATCTTAACCTAACAGCAGTTTCAGTTCAACGTAATATACTTTTTCTCAAACTTGCAATGAAATGTTGAGATGACTTAAGTAGGTACTTCAAATTAGGTCCGGAAATACTACGTATCAGGTGCGATGAGTGAATATGATATGTAAAGGAATTTCATACAGCCTTACACACCTAGGCCTGTAAAGCCTGCAACTGCACGTACTTAATCTTCTTGGTTTAACCCATAGGTTGACTGACAGAGAATGCCTTAAGGCATTAAGTCCGCCATTTTTACCTTTATGTATTGTGCAATATAGATTAAATAAATAAACTTTCTTTTGTTTTAAACGTCAAAATTGTTACATAATGCGTGTCTTGGCATTCAGCCATAAATAAAATAGTAGTACCTAGATTCGTAATTTGTTTTTAGCTATGTACACCTACGAATAAAACATATAACCTAGCTTTTTTTTAGTTGCAAGTTTAAGAAATGAATTATACAAATCTCGGCGAGAAATGGGGTTGCCGGCCGTGTATCCGCCGACCGGGCCGTCTACATATATATCTACTTGGCCTGCAACCCTTCGTTTCCTGGTCTCTATAGGCAGTAATGTACTATTACACCGTTACCAATATACTTTGAAATGAATCACCCTTCATAGAAAACTAAGTGTCTAATGCCTCGGCCCGGACCTGGACCATTCTACCATGAGTCCTCCTTAATCTTCCACAATCGACATTTCTAGCTGAGTTTAAGTGCAAAAATATCACATATTGAATATTTCTGGCAATTCGAGACAAAGTATTTAATATCTTGACTTGTACACCGGCCCCCTTTCGAAAGTGACTTGAAAAAGGGTCGATGTAATAAGCGCTTTTGTCACGGCTACTCAGCAATATACAGGTATTTGGTAATAAGTAGTTGTCTATTGTGCTGTGGAATGCAATACGAATGTGTGGACTACCTTTGGGACAAAAACGAATAGGTATATGTAGTACTACTACACCAATCTATTTAGGACCCTTGTATAGAGGCGGCGCTAGGCGTGGGCGACGTGGGTCACCGCCTTCGGCCTCGCGGTCCGTAAGGCCTCGCGGTCCGAAAGGCTTCGCGCCTCAAATACGTTATAAACTTATAACTCGGACGCAACGTCATTATTTTTTAGATATTTCTTGCGCCACCAGAGGGCCTCGCTAAATACATGCTCACACCAAATTTTGGTCTTGCTCCGCCACTGCTTGAGTATACCTAAGGGATGACTCACGCTGGAACTTATTAGGTACTTATAATTATATGAAAACATCACAAAATACCCGCACTACGTATTTAATCCCCAACCTGCATACATTATGTAAGCGCGTTTCATGAATGCCTACATTTATTATGTAACCATTGTGGTTTCGCGTAAATATGTAACGTCCTAAGCTAACAGCAGTAAGGATCTGCTGTTAATTTAATGGTACATAACATTTTGTTTTCCTAGAATTTAAAATATACAGGTTGTTTATTTAGCCACCTGCAATAATTTACAGGGTAAATATAGGTCATGCTGAGCAACTTTTACTATAACCAACACCGAAATCGCTAAAAAAATTGGCTGATTCATACATTTTGGCTGTCTGACCTTAACATTTTCCATGGGAGAGTAAATTTTTTGCGCGATTTCGGGGTTGGTTCCATAATCAAAGTTGCTCAATATGACCAGCCCGTAAATTATTGCAGGTGACTAAATAGACATCCTGAATTTACAATCAATGCCAATCTTTTCTGCGGTGTTGTTTTTTCCTACTTTCATGAAACTAAATTAGCATTTTAAGATCTTATTATAACTTATGTTTACAAGCTTTTAGTTAACTTGCCCTATACGTATGTATGTTATTTTCACGAGCTATTATATATTTTTGTGTCAAATCTTGGAAGTTAAATTTGACCAATTTCCCGATTTCCGATTCAGTTGAAAATTTGCATACATATGTAAATCGGGTGGCAATGCAATATTTCGAGCTGATCTGATGATTAAGGCAGGAGGTGGCCATAGGAAGTCTGTGATGAAACAACGCAACCGAATTGTGATTGGGATTTTCAGAATTGTCTCGATGAGATACTTAAATACCTCGGTTACACTCACTTGAATTATTCGTCGGTATTGGCGACATGTTTCGAACCCAACGGGGGTCCGTCTTCAGGCTTGAGTGCTCGCGTGGGCTGCACTCCGAGCACTACGCGCCGCAAACTTCATCGTCCGTTGTGCGCGCGTTGACTGTCCAATAGCGACGAATAATTCAAGTGAGTGTAACCGTGGTATCTAAATATTTTAGAATATATTATATTACCTCATCTCATCATTCACTTGCGTTCGTTTCATATGATCTCTCACACTTTTCCCCCTTTTCTCATTTGTACGGGAATCAAAATGTACCATTTCCAATATAAGTTTTCTTTGTTTCCTGTGAAATTTCCGTATGTCAACTTTTCTCAACTTTTCAACTTGGAAAGTTTCAACTTGTTGGAAATATTCCGCAGCTTACACAAATGTTACTAACTATTATGTACCTATTTGCTGAGATAGAGCTGACAGTACATTTCATAACAAAACTGGGACCATGGACGTTTTTCGGGCATGTCCCAACCTTACGGGTACATTTACTCGGACCCGCCCACGTCCGAATCGGCTAGTATAGTCACTTCTAAAAATAGCGACACGACCTTAATATATCCTCCCAATCTTGGATGACGCTGATGTTTCCCATATTGACCTTTAAGAGCAACTCAACAAATTGGAGCGTATTCAAAACATCTGTAAACGTTTCTTTGGATTGCTTAAATTCGACCATGTTGCTTTCATTCGCAGCTCCTATACGGTGTAGACGTAATCTTCACACTCTTTCTCTTCTTTATAGAACACTTTTTAATCCTGCAACTCCCCGCTATCTCAAAGACCGCTATAGCTTTGTTCAATCTATCAGATATTCCCAAAATTGTGTTCTTAAAGTCCCGTCATCGTCTTCAAAATGTTTTAATGATTCTTTTAGGTTCTAAGCAGTTCGATTGTGGAACTCACTACCTTCTGACTTAAGGCATGCTAAATCACTTCATATTTTTAAAACTCAAGTAAAAGAATATTATTGATCACTTCTGTAATGTTACTTTATGTTCTGTTCCTATTTCCCTTTAAATTGTTGTTAGCCGCATTGTTTTGGTTTATATATATTCGTAAATGTGTTATATATGATATTTATTTATGTATGTCGTGTATGTAGTTTATACTATTTGGTAGTTACGTATGTGTCTCATTTGGTATAATTATTTCTCAACTTCTATCACTCACTGCATCACCTACTCACATTACATGTTTATTTACCTTGTCTCCACTACCCTAAGGTTGTCTGGAAGAGATCGCTCTTTAGCGATAATAGCGCCCGGTGTCTACCATACTCTATGTTGTGTGTTTAATTTTTATGTCATTATGTTCTTTTCATATTGGTGAGTAATAAAGAATATTTGTATTTGTTTTGTATATGGGCAATAAGGTCGTGTATACATATTTTTGGCATTTTTGTCCGTATCCATATTTTCAGACGTGACTGTACCTATTTGGGGATGTTAAGCCTATTTTAGGACGACGTTAGAACGTTAGAAAAGCCTACAAGATGTATACGAGTATTATGATCCTGTACCATTTGTTGTTGAATTAAAACTCTACATCCGTGGTACCAAGGATGCTGACGGCATTTCCTCGTTGTATCGCAATGCTGATACGTTGTGCGAGGAAGCCGCTAGCTCTTGGGTCACCAGTTACGTCAACCAGACGCTTCGCGATTTCTGCAAAAACTCTTTAAATTGTAATTAATATTTTCTATAAGTTCAAAAAAAGAAATTTAGCCTTGCACGGCAAGCTCAATTTTATAAGTACCTATATAGTTAAAGGCTTTGAAAAATCTAAGCGCGTAGGATAGATTTCTAATACAAATATTAAATTTCGCTCTTTTTTTGGGTTTCGTAGTCAACAGAACGGTAAAATAAAATAAAAAAAATTAAATTTTTTAGGGTACCTCCCACACAAAATAATATTTTTGGATATTTTGGTTTTTATTTGACCTAACAGAGAGGGGTATCATTTTTAAAACGGATAAACGTCCCCAACAACCATTTTTTGATAAAGTTAATATTTTAGGAAATAATCGCTCTGACAGAAAAAAAACACATGTGGTTGACTATTCAATTCAATTCAATTCAATATTTTTAATTCGAATAATACAATCCATATTAGTGTTAGTACATAGCACAGCAAAACTTATAAATCTATGTTAGTGACACCTATAACACTATGGGTCCAAAAAAAACTTACAGACTAATTGGTTTATCATGTTGCCAGACTAAAAATGTCCTTATATTTTAGGGTGAAACCCGAACTTTTGTCAGGATATTCAATTTCTTCATACGGTAACCCCGACAGTCCCTAGAGCCGAAAAGGATAACGAGCATCCCTTTCCAATTAGAACTCGACTTTAAACTAAAACATCGCATATCCATAACCATACGTACAGGTACAGGTAGGTAGGTGGTTTATGCCTTTGGGAATGATATCTGCAACCGACCTACATTTCTCGTATTGCCGATAAATTGCAACTGAAGCTTGCAGATTTACACCATCAAAGCACCATATTAATAGATTGAAATTTGAAGACACTATGAAAAGTTTTTAACATTGCCTGTTAATTATGGTAGCACTGTTGCGGTCGTGCTCGTCTGCAGGAATAGTACCTTTTTCTACACTTCGACTGTAATGGTTGAATTAAGATTTCGTACATATATACCAAACCATAATTTGGACGACCGGTTTGGCCTAGTGGGTAGTGACCCTGCCTACGAAGCTGATGGTCCCGGGTTCAAATCCTGGTAAGGGCATTTATTCGTGTGATGAGCATGGATATTTGTTCCTGAGTCATGGGTGTTTTCTATGTATTTAAGTATTTATACATATTTATATATTATATATATCGTTGTCTAAGTACCCTCAATACAAGCCTTATTGAGCTTACTGTGGGACTTAGTCAATTTGTGTAATAATGTCCTATAATATTTATTATTTATAATTGCTTACTTTTCATGTATGGGATGCCACTCAACTATAAGATTCATTTCGATACGCTGTAGTCAACTGTAAAAAAAATTACCAATCACGTTCCGCCGCACTCCCATAGAAGACTAAACGGGCGCGGGACGGTAGTCACGCGTCTATGTCTACTAAGATACTTACCAATTTTCATTAGTTATTTAGGTTTTATAGTTAAAAAAAATATTATTTTAGAGGACTCGTAAAAAACGATTGTATACAATAGTGATATAATCGTTTTCAATCTCGTACCTTACTTATATGCTTATAAGTACGTTAAAATTGTGAAATTTGTGAAGTTCGATTGCTGCGTCTATCAATTCGAACAGACAATACATGTACGGACAAGTACGAGAGAAATGCACGATTACTGAATGGCATTAGTTAGATGTCATTCAAACATCAGTATACGTTCGAATTGGCCTGTCAGTGATAGAGCAAAATAGATAGTTTGAACTACCTACGATTTCAAGCTAAAACGTAAAATTCAAACTGGGAACCAAGTGATTATATGCTCTTTGCTGGGAACTGTCAAATTGATATTTGGTTGATCAAGTTCGCACCTAATATAACAAAGTAGCCGCCATAGAAGGTTATGACAGTTTAACAGATTAACCGACTCGTGAGCGAATCGCGGCGCGAAGCGATTGCGAGTGTGGAGTCTTGCAAATTCGCGCTTCGCGTCTCCTTTGACGCGGGCCAAATACCGACAAAAAACGGGGAATAAGGCGCGAAGGCGTGAACAATCTGCGAAATCGACCGAGTGTGAAGGGGCCTTTAGAACATGACAGGCATGGTGAAAAATGATAAACAGCCGACCATCTTACCCCTACAGATCTCAGTAAAATATCAAAAATACCAAATTTTTTTATTGGTGCCCTTATCATATGTAATCTATCTATTTCTCCGACGAAGCACCGTAAATAAAGCGCCATTCTGCAGTTAGACACACAATTTCACGGGCGACCGAGCGCCGGAGATGGCCACTTACCGAACCATTGTGAGCTGCTAATAGGGTTGAAATGGGGCAAAGAAACCCGCGGCTAGCGACCACAGCTCCCGGCTCTCTTGGACTACGAGTGCGGTTCTTTTAGCTTTACAGACTACACAGACTAAAATACTACGATTCCAGTAGCACGATAGAATTGTATTTTATACTATAATTTTATTTATTTTCTTCTCCATTCAATTTAAGTACCTAAATTATAATACACATAATGGTCTACAACTTCTACAACACTTGGTAAACTTAAAATAAATAAATATTATAGGACATTATTACACAAATTGACTAAGTCCCACAGTAAGCTCAATAAGGCTTGTGTTGAGGGTACTTAGACAACGATATATATAATATATAAATATTTATAAATACTTAAATACATAGAAAACACCCATGACTCAGGAACAAATATCCATGCTCATCACACGAATAAATGCCCTTACCAGGATTTGAACCCGGGACCATCAGCTTCGTAAGCAGGGTCACTACCCACTAGGCCAAACCGGTCGTCAAAACCAACAACTATGTAAACACTTTTGTATGTAAACATACCTTTTAGTTAAGTCCGTTTATTTTATGTATGTTTTAGTGAGAGCGTTTAAGGAAGTAAGTGTTCACCTCTATAATATATGTACCTAACAATGTAACCTATTATCCTGTCTCATACTTCTGTTGTTTCTCCAATAAAAAAAAAACGCTTCACGCTTCGATTTTTGTCTTTTAACAAATAAATAAATAAAGTTAGATAGCTGTAGATTATAATTCTCTTGAGAAAAATTAAAAACGAAATTACACCCCATACAAAAAGCTCCACTCCGTCACATTATTTGAGTACAAAAGACAAGACAACTAAAATAATTTTGACCCAATTGTAAATATTTTTAAAATACTGGCCGCAATAGTGGGCGCCACTGAAATGACCATTCGTCGGAGAAAAAGGAACTCGTAATACTCGTATCTGGAAATCTGCATATCATTCGGCTTATTTATAGTTTTATTAATGTCAATGTAAAATTTATGGTACATACAATTATATAAAATAGCTACTTATATTAAAATTAAAAACTAATCTAAATTAAAATATATCTAAATAAGGCCCCCGCGGCATTGTGCCAAACATGCTGGCAGAATTCCCTCGCTGAATGGCAATACTTATGGGCTGTGAGGAGAAAGCTGTCAGCGCTCTGGTCACCTGTAGAATATATGAGCCTTTTACTTATTTCCTTACATAGTACCTTGGCGCTTGGACCCCACGGCCCTAATGTCTTGACTCCAAATGCCACAAAGTGGTATTGGGGGCCGAGACCTCGATATTTGGATTTTTTTTGGTTTCAGCCGCCTCGGCAGCTGCCCCAGCCCTGGTCCGAAGTTCTTGGTTGATGGGACGGTGCCAATGTATCGACGCATGTGGCATCCCAGACTAGCACTCGACCCATCTTCCATGGGACCAGGGTCATACCGTCCGGTCTCTTGCCATCGTCCCTCGAAACGCCATTTGGTTCAAGGATAGCCGGCGCGTTGACGGTAGCAAGAGATCGGCGGATGATATCGTTTAGGGCAGCGTTTAACAAATCTTCACATAATTCAGGACAATGGTACTACGTGGAATTATTAAATTGAGGATGTGTTACGATATTTTTGGCCCCTTAATATGCGGTCACTATACAGGGCGACTGGTAAATCGACCTATTCCTTGAAAGGGGTTATTCTAGAGCTCATTTACAATGTTTTTAGCCCTATCAACTAGGGGTCCAAAATTAATGGTTTTCGAGTTATACGAGTTTTAAGTTTTTTCCGGAAAAACGCCACCTTGCGACCTAAAAATGCCAATTAAAAAAAAAGTACATGCGTTAGGAAGATTACTTTTTATTTATCTTGTAGCCAGTGAACGCAGCAATACTTTGAATAAAAAAAAACTGACTAACAATTAAGTCAGTCTTGAAAAATAAAAAGTTAGAAATTAAAAGTTTAAGATTTTTTAATGGTTCTTTTCACATCAAGGACGATTCCTCAAAAAAATGTTTATGACAGTTCACGTAAAAATTACAAAAATGAATTTCGTAACTCATAAGCTTTCTGAAATGGTAAAAATGTTGGCATGTTTTAATAAATTATTAAAAATAATAACCTTAATAACAGAGCAGGTAGCTGGCGTGCTGGGAGCGTATGATCCGAAAACGGTTTGTTTGTGCTACTTGTGACTTATCTTATCTTAATCCTTTGTTATCTGTTGAGGTTTAAGGTCAGGACAGGTTCACTTCGGTAGGTATTCGGACAAGTTCGGACATGTAATTAATTAATGAAAGTAATAATAATTAAGAATGCCTAACCAAAACTTGGTTTGTTTGTGCGTTTTTATGTCAAGAAATGGATTTGATGTTGGCAATAAACATTGAAAAAATAAAACAACCGTTTTTAGAGTCAAATTTATCCTTAAAAATAACAAATTGTAATCTTAATAATAACATTAATAACAGATACTTACTTAAATTTATCTTACTACTTTTATGCTTTTAGTGTTGCTTTCAACAGGAACATAATTTAAGCAATTACAAGTACGAAATTAACCATAAAATAAATAATAATAACTAAATAAAATTTACAAATCTTGTTCGAACTGCTTGCCCTGGTTGCGAATACAAGCATAAAGCCTTTTGCGAACTTCAGTGACTGTTACTCGCCTCGACATGTTTTGTCTCATGGTTTCGGCAGCCTCTACAATTTTTTCTCTCAAATGTTCTACATTTCGTATTGGTCTGTCGTACACTAATGCCTTCATGTGACCCCAAATGTGAAAGTCACATGGAGTCAAATCTGGACTCCGAGCTGGCCAAGGGATCGGGCCGCCTCGCCCAATCCATTTCTCTGGATAGTTAACGTCTAACCACTGTCGCACACCCCGGTAGTAGTGAGCTGGGCAGTCATCGTGTTGGTAGATCATGGCCATCCTCGTTCCAAGCGGCACATCCTCCAGCAGTATGGGTAATTCTTCCTTTAAAAAATGTTCGTAGGCGATGCTGGTTAAGCGTGCCGGCAGAAAGAATGGCCCGATCAACATGTGCACAATGCACATCCACACATTTAAAGAAAATCTCTGTTGGTGAGCTCCTTCCTTCGATTTTCTTGGGTTTTCACCTTTAGGGGCCTAAAAATGTAGGTTGTGGTAGTTTGTGATACCATCGCGGTCGAAGTTGGATTCGTCTGTCCACAGGATATTCTTCAGGTACTCCGGATCGTCAATGTCAGTATTAAGTAAAAATCTGCAGAAATCTATCCTCCTAGCAGGATCTCCCTCCTGGATGGCGTGTACCGGAGTGTAATGGTACGGATACAGCCGTGCTGAGTGCAGCGTGAACCAAACCCTCCACTGTGACATACCAAGCTGGTTAGCCACAACTCTGGTTGATGTAGTGCCGTCGGCCTGGAACAACTCCAGTATTTGTTCCTCTTCAACAGGATTATGAACTGGAGGTCTTCCAGCATCAGCTTGTCGTCGTTGAACTGATCCCGTTTCTCGAATACGTCGATAAGTCGTACCAAACACACCGACGTCAGGTAAACGGCGATTTGGAAATCGTCGTTGATATTCTCTCCGTGCTGCAGCAGCGTCACCGTCAGCAAATCCGTAACAATACAGGATATCTGCGTATTCTTCAAATTGGTAAGCCGCCATTTGATAAAGAAACAAACAAAAGGTCCGAATTGGAAGGATAGTTGAAAGTTACTGACAGATTACTAAATGGATACTGATAATGAAGCCTCGGTTAATCGCGAACACTTCCGAATACTTTCCTTTATTATTATTACTTTCATTTATTAATTGCATCATAACATACGAACAATCCTGACCTTGAAACTCATAACATACGAACAATCCTGACCGATTTCGGGTCATACGCTCCCAGCACGCCAGCTACCTGCTCTGTTATTAAGGATATTATTTTTAATAATTTATTAAAACATGCCAACATTTTTACCTTTTCAGAAAGCTTATGAGTTACGAAATTCATTTTTGTAATTTTTACGTGAACTGTCATAAACATTTTTTTGAGGAATCGTCCTTGATGTGAAAAGAACCATTAAAAAATCTTAAACTTTTAATTTCTAATCTTTTATTTTTCAAGACTGACTTAATTTTTAGTCAGTTTTTTTAATTCAAAGTATTGCTGTGTTCACTGGCTACAAGATAAATAAAAAGTAATCATCCTAACGCATGTACTTTTTTTTTAATTGGCATTTTTAGGTCGCAAGGTGGCGTTTTTCCGGAAAAAACTTAAAACTCGTATAACTCGAAAACCATTAATTTTGGACCCCTAGTTGATAGGGCCAAAAACATTGTAAATGAGCTCTAGAATAACCCCTTTCAAGGAATAGGTCGATTTACCAGTCGCCCTGTATATATGATGCTGACTGTATCTCTTTTTCGTTATTATTGTAGTTTTAAATTGCTGTTTCACAAACTTAAATTCCCCCCGAGCTCCCTGTCGAGGTTTTCCCGAGGCGCTGGGGTGGGGCGAATGGGGTTCTTCAAAAAAGGAGTATTTTTTTTATGTTATAGTATATAGTAAACACCCCTATAATGGAACAGGCACCAGTAATGGGATGGTATAGAGAAATCCTGTAAAACCACACATTTTTGATCGCTGGCAACATTTTACCATAAACAAGAGCCAAAGAGCTGCTTACGTTTAATTTTTCATTGATATTTGTTAGTTTGAAAATGAATGGCGCCATACATCCCGCAAAAAACCATAGTTTTAATTGGTTAATAATATTGAAAGCAACTGCAGTAGCTTTCATTAAATACATACAAAACATAAAGGATGAATTGGACATTCAACTTTTAAAGCGTAAAGCGGTAGAAATTTTACAGGTGTTGATGAAATATCAAAAATACTTCAATTTTTCTCGTAAATGTCCCATGATTGGTGCCGTTAACATAGTCAGCAAAGAGCAGATGAGTAGAAGCAGAAGTGGTCATCGTCGCCCATAGACACAAGCCACATCTTAGGAGCCACTTAAGCATTGCCGACCCTTGAGAACCCTAAATACCTTGAAGTACAAGTTTTTAAAGGGTCGGCAACGCGCATGTTATATCTCTGGTGTTGCAGGCGCCCATAGACTACGGTGACTGCTTACCATCAGGCGGACCGTATGCTTGTTTGCCATTGACGTGGTATAAAAAAAAAAATGAACGTACTCCCATCTTAAAGGCCGGCAACGCACTTTTAGCCCATCTGGTGTTGCGAGTGTCCATGATCGCCGGTAATCGCTTACCATTAGATGACTCGTCTTCTCGTTTGCCTCCTATATCATTTAAAAAAATAGCGCTATTAATAATAATCAAAAGGTATGCATCTGTATTAATTTACATCTTTCTCGTTGAAAATACCCATAAAGCTTGGAAGAAACACAGAAAGCAAAAAATAATAATAATTTAAGAGTCCCCGGCAAGCTCGGCCGAATTTCACCTACCATACAAACGGAGTTTCGTTCTCATTTTAAAACTACGTGTTGGATTGTAATGAAACTTTGCACATATAATGACATGAGGTATATCTAGTCCAGCGGTGGCAGCATGGTTCCATTTTTACCTGTCACGTCACGTCACCATGCCTGTCACGTTCGAACAAGTTTATCAGCGTAAAAGTGACAGGCATAGTGACAATTCATAAAAATGGAACCTTGCTGCCACCGCTGTAATTAGTTTATATAGCTCCAGTTAATAAAACAAACAAAATAGACCAAAAACAAGTTTTGTATGAAAATTTTTAATTCGCTGTATTTTTTTTTAATATGGTATCTGAAGCCACATAAACTAGGTAATTACAGGCATAGATATACCTTATCCTATTGTAAGTACAACGTTTCAGAGCAATCTTGCTAGTCATTTAATATATAATAAAATTAACGTAACTACGTTTGTATAGGGAACCGAGCTTGCTGGGAACCCTTCATGTTCACATTCACATTTCTTCGTTAAGTCATTGCCAGCAATCCCAGCCCGGTTATAAGCCCAATTCATATTACGGTTTTCATCTTATTTTGATACTTTTATATGACCTTGAAGATCGCTCACGCTGTTTGGTGCAAGCGAAATTAAGTAAAGCCGTGCGCGCCAATATAAGATAAAGATATTTTATTATTCAAGTAGGCATATTACAATGCGCTTATGAACGTCAAATAAAGCTACACCGGCTCTAGCCCTACACCTTTGACCCGAGAAGATTTAAATCCCCCCTCAATTGGAAGAGGGTATCCCAATATGGACCGGCAAGAAACTCGGCGGGACACATCTTTTCAAAACATTACATCTTATAATTAACATGCATTAAATAAGAAAAAATACAATTTAGATTACTATAGAAATCATGAAATTATATACAGTAGCTGCTTTTCTTTATAGAAATTTGATTAAAAAATATATAATGTATGTCATATGAGCATAACAAATCATACAAATACGTAACTCTTTCAGAAAACATATCGAATTCTTACAAAAGGAAAAGAAAAATAAAATTAATAAAGAAATGAGAATATACATTATATAAATCTGACTGCTATACCTACATAAAATATTTGATGTGCTTTCTTACCTCAATCACCAAGACAATCTTCCAGGTCGTGTCAAAACCAGTTTAAATCCAGAAGAAATAGTTAAAACGGAATCGATCTTCATTCATTATTTTATCATTATGGCTTCAGTCCAGTGGGACTATTTCGCCAGTATCATGATAGTGGGAGCTTTAAATACGACTTAAATTGTACGGTTAGTACAAGACAGTCTAAGGTGATTAAATTAGCTCTTGTAAAGCGATAGCTTTTACAAGTAGCACGTGGACTACCGGACGGCGGCTCCAAAATGGTGGCTAAACGCGTTTCAAGATTAAATCTGCCGCACACACTACCACATTAGTTCACTGTATAATAAGCTATCGATACTTATTACACTTTAAACAATATTATTAAGCAGAATATAAAAGAAATTAATCACGAGGCTAACTATCAAGATGGTGCTCGAACCGGAAATCCTGGAATCGACCTCTAAGTCAACTAATGAATTTACGCTGCAGTGGTAACGGTTTTATTACCCCGGTTGTGCTGCATGGAACCACACTCTCTCTTGTGGATAAAGTGAAATATCTAGGTCATATTATAACGCAAGACCTTAATGATGACCTAGATATAGAGCGGGAGCGCAGGGCATTGGCCGTAAGGTCTAACATGCTCGCCCGCAGGTTTGCTCGATGCTCAAGAGAAGTAAAAATTGTGCTTTTTAAAGCTTTCAATCAATCATTTTACTCGAGCAGCCTGTGGGTGAAGTATTCGAAAAAAGCCTTAAATGCCCTGCGCGTGCAATATAATAATGCACTCAGAATGTTGTTGGGGTTGCCCACATGGTGTAGTGCATCGCGCATGTTCGCCGAGGCCCATACAGACGATTTTCACGCGATTATACGAAAGCGAATCGTCTCGATGATGGGCAGGCTTAGGGGCAGTACCAACAGCATTCTGGAAGTAATTGCAGAGAGGGTTGAGAATCCTATACTGGCGCATTGGATTCGCCAAGTTATAGGATTTTTGAAATTCAGAAAATAGGTTAGGTATTTTAGTTGTAATATTATAATAAGTACAAAATTAACATTAGTTCCTAAGTTATACTAACAAATATGGATGGTTGTAAAATCCGAAATAAAAATTTTCAATTCAATTCAATTCAAATTACCAAATTAAGTTGAAACATGAAGATTTTTCCGGGAAAGTTTGGGAACGACGGCGATTCTTGTTGTAATGATTTGGTGGTTCAATCATGGATCTACAATGACGCTTACGCTTAAAAGGTTGAAGTGTGCGAAAGAGGCAGCCATCAGATTACCATCAGGCGAGCCATATGCTTGTTTGCCACCGACGTAGTATATTTTTTTTATATGAGATGTGCAAGACTGCACAACCTTTTATATAATTTTACCTTTTTTTACTTATTTTTGTCTATGGTTTTTTTATCTATTTTTACTATTTGTCAGATTACATTTTTTTTCTCAAAGAAAACCAGTGCCTTTTACTTAAATCCACAAAATGAGATATATTTTTAGAATTGGCTTAAAAATCCCTTTCATTTGATACCACACGATAGGTTACTGAAAAAAAAAAACTTTGCAAGAAAAAGATGACATCATAAATCCTCTCCTTCTTTTCTTTTATATTGGTTCTACGGGTCAAATTCCATACTTTTAACACCATTTGCAGCATTTTACTGAATTTCGGGGTGTACCGCTAGGACTAGTACAAAAGTCAAGGTTAGGGGACTGGAAAATATGAAAGGCTGGATTAAGGATACACGGTGGTGGTTGTATTTTTTTTTATACTACGTCGGTGGCAAACAAGCATACGGCCCGCGTGATGGCAAGACGACACTAACAACCAAATGAGTCAAACTCAAAACTATGATTACGTATTTCCTGTAGACATACCCGAAAGTTAATCCACATGAGACTTGTGTGTTCCTCCAAATTTTTGTTTTCTCACCTGTGGACAATAGTTAACAGCTTGTGGGCATGTAGGTAATGAATGTAATGATTTTATCATACTTATCCAAATAACAGGAGTACCCTTTCATGTGGATAAGGGTTAAATAAGAAAATTAACCTTTATAACCAACTTTTAGGTGTGTCTACAGGAAAGAGGTGAACATAGTTTTTATGAGTTTGACCCAAATACCTACCGATAATAAACAGCTGCAAATTGTTTATTCACTGCTGTCAATTTATAATTACTTTTGCGGCAGCAGGCGCTACAAAATTATCCCTTTTACATAATTAATTAGTTACGGAATAGTGTACTTATTTTTTGTCGTTAATAATAAATAATAATTACCAGCTATGTGTTTTGATTGCCGATTGTAGGCGAGTCAAACCCTCAAGAAAACTAGTACAAAAAACAAGGCAGGCTAGTGCAAAAAATAAATTTTTGGTAGAAGCTTTTATCGCTGACTGTACTTTTCTTTCCACGGGCAACTTAATACTCATCGAGACGATTCCAAAGACCCCAAACACAATTAGGTTGCGTTGTTTAATTACATAGTTCCTATGGCCACCATCTGCATCATCAGAACAGCTCGATGGTACCATAACATTGCATTGTCACCCGACTTACATACGAGTATGTATGCAAATTTTCAGCTTCATCGTAGACCGGGAAATGGGTCACCAAATTTAACTTGCAAGACTTGACCCGTACATTTATGCATTTAAAGAAGAGTTCTTTTTGATTTTGTTTATTTTAGAAATTCATTTCATCGCTAACTGTACTTTTCTTTCAACATTTTCAATGGTCAACTAATACTGTACCTACTCCTGTATCCATCCTCAGAGCAGCTCGATGGTATCATAAACTATAATATTGCATTGTCACCCAACTTACTATATGTATGTGAAGTTTCAGTTCAACAGAATAATGGGAAGTAGGTCTAAATTAGTTTACAAGATTTGACTGAGAGGCGGTGTTAGGCGTGGGCGACGAGGGCCACCGCCTACGGCCTCGCGGTCTGAGGGGCCTCGCGCCTCAAATAAGTATATCTTTGTTGTTAGTTGTTTCTTGCGCCACCAGAGGGCTAAGCTAAATGTACCTTGCCGATATAAAATTTTGGTCTTGCCCCGCCACTGATTTGACTCGAACGTACAAACAAAAGTTAATAAAAGTTTTAACAAAGTAAGTAACTTATAATTCCGCTTTCAGCTTTGTCCTCGTCCACGTCTGCCGGTCAAAGCGACAATGGGTATAAATATAAATGCACAATCACGGCTGCAAACTGCGACACAACGTTAAACGACATCGATCTAATTGGCCTGCCTGCATTGTCTCATTGAAGTTGCAAAAGCGCCCAAGTCAATCCAGTGCTCCTGGTAAATTTATGGACGAACGCTTCTCCATGCAAACTTAGTCCCCATTTTCCACTCTGGATATTGCCATTATAGACAATATATTTTCGGTTTAAAGAATTTTATTTCTCATAAGATTTTTTTTTACAATTCACTTACATGAGAATTAGGAGTAAATAAGTTAACATTGAACGGGTGAGCGTATGCATGCGTATTTACATTCACACAATACAAACAAGTGCCTTAATTAATGTATATTAACCACAGCTATTATATAGCTTAACACACGGGTGGTCAAACGAGTTTGCACTAGTTAAAACTAGTTTTCCGAATCGCCTTGGTGAAATTACTTTTAACTTGGAGTTTTGAGTCAAAACTAGTTTACGCTAACTGCCTGGCTGAAATTAGTTAATTAATTGGGGACTGGACTGTTAATTTCGAAACGCTCACTGCATCACTAATTATCTTATCTTATGATTGCATCTGCAGCAGTTACTCTTCTAACAGGCTAACAGCAACGTTTCTACAGTCACAACATTTATGCCATTATCATCATATCAGGCTTTTATCGCCTACTGTTGCAAGCATAGGCATAAGCATATTCGGTCCTGAGCTAGTCTGTAGTAGTGGCCCGCAATTTTCCGAATGTCGTCCACCCAGCAAGCCAACAGACGCCAGGCACTCCTGTTCAACATTTTGGTCCACCTGGCAACATGTCCCTCCCTGCTCATGGCTCAACTCCAATTTAATTTGGTAGCTATGTAAGGTATGCCACGTATACGTATGGCATTAAGTATAGGTATTATATGTTATGTCGACAGCAGCAGCGCTCTGGCAGATGGAGACGTTGGATAAGTTCGGCCTCGCGCACTGCGATCTGCCGACCATGATGTGGAACGTCGCGGTGATGCTACGAGTGGTGGCGGTGAAGATCGAGGGCGGCGCCACATGTAAGATTACAGTACATCACAACAGAGGCCTATGCCGTGAGGGACTCGTTGGATAAGCTCGGCCTCGCGCACTGCGACCTGCCAACGGCGCCAAATGTATGATGTACAATATGTATAGTTGTGCCATTCTCGGTTTTGTATATGGAATGATCTCGATGTAAACGGAGAATATTCTCTAGAACGGCACAACTATAACACAATATATATGTGCCCCAAATTAAGTACCTACCCACGACGTCATACTAGCTGTATAGAAAATATAACATGCGCGCATGCATGATTAACGGGGAGTGATTTGATGAATTGTTCTGACTCTCGCTCCACGACCCGAAAACATTTCCATATTTACCACTTAGGTGGTTTGCAGTCCTCAAATGTGCGTTGCACAGCTAACTGTGGCGTGAACTGTCGCGTTATTTTCGGACCGATACGTGATACGACGTTCAAACCTTCAAGAAAAGAGGTAGGTACTCCCAGGCAGGCAAGGCACTTGCAAGCCCTCTAGTGTTGCAGGTTTCCATGGACGACGGTAAGTAATGCTTACCATCACGCTATCAGCTCGTTTACCTCCTTTATTTTTTTTTTCTAGCAATCCCGATATTCTTCTACCTCCTGGCGACGGTGGCCATAGTGCTATACTTCTTCAACTACTACGCGTCCATGCTCGTCTTCGTGCTCGTGGGCTGCCGGGAAACGGGCGACATCCTGGCCGGCATTATGGTGCTGTCCATCAGCATGAACAGCCTGATTGGCATCAACAAGCTATTTTACATTTACAGACATCAGTAAGTATACACTACTACTTATTAGCTCACTTAGCGGCTGACGTAAATTACTGGATAAACCTATGGCCAAACTAAATATAGGTTAATCATAAATTCACCTTAGACTTTTGGTTTTCGGAAAATATGTATTTAGAAAATTATGCGCATAAGACGCATGCAAATTGCAAACATCTTTAAATTTATATTCCGATTTGTTGATATGATATTTGGAATGAGGAGGAATTTAGTGATACTTTTTAATACTTCCAATCTTGAAGTCAGCCCTCAGATAATCCGGGTTAAAAATAATATTTTATGTAATACCTAAAATCAAGGGGCATAAAAACGATATCCTTTATCGGAACCCAAAACTTTTCAGGGACAAAGTGCAATCATTGGTGGCTGACTACGTAGCCTACGACCGCATAGCTCCATGGGCCGGCACCTCTGCCCTTATGGCCGAACACATGAGAAGTGTTAAAAAGAGGTTGATTTTGTTCTGGACTGTCACGATGGGCAATGCCATCATCTTTAATTTGCAGCCGCTAGTGATGCCGTCGAGACTTAATTTGTATGACAAACATGTGACGTATGGTAAGAAATTATCAACAAAATCATCTGTCACCTTCATCCCCATTGCCATTGCCGTCATTTCCAGTGTCAATTTCATCATCGTGGTGGGCAAACGTTACAGTAGATCTATCTACCTAGTATATTTATTTACATTATTTGCCACAGAAAACAAAAATATATTGAATATATTAAGTACGTAGTCTTTATTATTTATTATTATTACTTGTGGTGGTTATATGTCGAATAACAACTTCCCTCATATTTCCTTTCATGTCATCATTTACATTTTAGTAAAAAAATATCAGCCTTTCTTCTAGTTATATTTATGGTCTACCACGTGGTTTACCAGAAGAATTTGGCCAAGTTTTGGGATGAAACTGGTGTTACTTAACATAATAGAAATCAGCTTCATGTAGCCAAGCATTCAGTCAGTCCGTAACACATAATTACTTGTTACCAACTGCCTCGGTTAAACGGTAGACCTTCGAGTACATCTGTTCTTGTTCTCAGGTTTGAAATTTATCCTGGGCATAACAAACTACCCGATCGCTATAGTCAACATAGTCGCCTGTACTTTCTTCATCTGCTATATAACCTCAAGCATCGGCGGTCTCCTCATCGTGACCACTGGTTACAGTGAAGGAAGACTGCTGGCTCTCAGCCAAGAAATGCAAGATCTCTGGAGCGATGCGCATAAACACTACAGTGAGAATTTTGAAGGGGATAGTGAAGATAAAAAGGCAGCAAAGGAATTGAATAATTATGTTAATTATCGCTTACAAGTCATAGTTAAAAGCCACGCGATTAACATTGATGTTATAAAGAAGCTTGAAGGTATTTTCCGTAACGCGATTGCAGTAGAATTTATTTTGCTTACGGCTGGCCTTAGTATTGATCTCCTAGGAGGTTTGGAGGACACTTATATAATCTTACCTTTTTCTTTAATGCAAGTCGGTATGGACTGCTACTTGGGGCAAAAGTTGATGGATGCTTGCAAAGTTTTCGAGGACGCTATCTATGATTGTAAGTGGGAGAATTTCGATGTTAAAAATAGGAAAACGGTTCTGTTGATGCTGAAGATTTCACAGAGAACGTTGTCGCTGTCGGCTGGTGGTGTGGCCACGCTCAGTTTCGAATGTTTAATGGCCATGTATAAAGCTGTGTATTCCGCTTATACAGCTTTGCGATCAACGATGGAGTAAACGAAAAGTAATAAACCGCGGGCCAGGAGCATATATCGTCAGTCATCGCCTCCCGACTGATATTTAGTCAGATGATAGTTTAGACGCTATCATTCATTAAAAAAATTGCCAGCCGGCTGTATCACGGTGGAAAGACCGTCAGTTGATGACATGAACATGTAACAAAAAAAAATCAGTCATCGCCTCCCGATTGATATTGTGTCAGATGACAGTTTAGATGCTGTTTTAAATTTTAAAAAAACTGTCAGCCGGTTGTAAAAAAAGACCGTCAGCTGGTCACATGAACATGTAAATAATACGCGCCTTACCACTTTATGTCCGCAAAGTTCTCGTCGTAAATTACGTAATCCGTTTATTTGAAACGCCTGAAGGAATGCAAAGTTTCATTATTTTGTTATTACTATCATAAAAAGATAAAGCGCTTATTTTTTACATGTTCATGCGAACAGCTAACGTTCTTACCACTGCGATACAACCGGCTGACGATTTTTTTTATTAACAATAGCCTCTGACAAAGTATCAAACGGGAGGCGATGACTACTTTTTTTACGTGTTTCGGTGGCTGCCATTCCTCAACCCACCAACGATGAGGCAGCTCACGTCCACGAGAAATCAGAGGGCTTACCGCGAACCACGTTCGACGTGTTGCCTCCCTGTCGCACTTCCGTACGAATTTACAAGACAGAGAAGTAACACGTTGAACGTGGTTCGCGGTAGGCCCTCTGTTTCTGGTTCGCGATCTATAACATAATTTGAGTCCGACTAAGCTTACTCTGCACTGTATTAACAGCGACAATATGCACCCTGAATAGTCATACATAAAAAATAAATTTATGATCAAAGCCCCGTTAGTTTATTTAACTCGCCGTGTTTGTTGTTTTTTGTGTCAAATCTTGGAAGTTAAATCCCCCCCTTTTCCCGATCTCCGATTGAGATGATTTTTTGCATACATATGTGAATCGGACGATAATGCAATATTATGATGACATGGAGCTGGTCTGATGATGAAGACAGGGGATGGCCATAGGAACTCTGTGATAAAACAACGCAACCTAATTGTGTTTAGGGTTGTTAGAATTGTCTCGATGAGTATTAGTTGCCTGCGGATAGAAAAGTACAGTCAGCGGGCTTATGAGGTACCTACTTACATAAAAGAGCGAAGAAATAAATAAGGGCTTAAAAAATGATGAGTATAGTGCGCATGCCTCTTTTAGTTTAAAATACGTGTGTTATGTGAGTGTGTGTGTGTGTGTATGTATGTGCTGAAAGGAGATCCTCAAACGTAGTGATTATATGCTCTTTGATCCTCAATTTCTTCATATGTCAAAGTAATCAGCCAGTTTGTAACTTTCGATTTGCATTCTCTAAATGTCAATTTATAAATTCCATGTAGCCTATTTATTTGATTATATAGTTTTGGGCTCAGGTAGTGAAAAGTCGTCCCGCTAGTTCCAGGCGGAAACTATGAACCTCACAGACATGGTCTGCGCGACGGCTGTTTGAAGTGCCATCGTCTATAAATTAAAGGGTTTATATAAATAAAGACACTAGGTAGCTAGAGTCAAACCAAGATCAGTTTGCCAGCGATTTTGATAGCCCAGACGGTGCGCGGGTTATTTTAAATGTCAAACCAACTGGGCTATCAAAATCGCTGCCAACTTATCTTGGTCAGACTCTATCGGTTTTTGGATTTTATAATAATACCTGAACTAGGTCTAGAGATATTCGGCGTTATAAGAAAACACAATAACATATAATAGAATATATTTTTTATTCGTAAACAGAGAAACAGTCAATAGACATACACAAAAGACAACATAATATAATATATTACTGTACTAGTCAATGTTCTGTACTAAATAAATCATTTCTAGTTCCTTTTGTGCTATAATGTATGCCATAAAAACAACTTCTTGCATTTGTACACTGGAATTATTTTATAAAGCAAATAAATTTAGACCAATCACAGTTAAGACAGATAGGGGACGGCTCGCGCGAAATCTCCTTTTCAATTTCATTTTATTTATTTGCAAAATGTAGTAATGACTGACTTATTGATTGACTGACTTACCTAACGTCAAAAACCTAAAGCCCGTCACAGACGGAGCGATAATATATATTAATATACCATAAAATACCGAAATACCTATATCTTATAGTATAGCTATTTTTTTTTTAAAGCTACATATATAAATGTATTACCTATATGTATTATATGTAAATGTAAATTTGTATATGTAGCTTTTAAAAAAAATATATTTGTTTTTAATTGGTATAAAAACTAGCCAAGACAAGTTCTGAACTAGATTTACCTTGCTATATATAGCTCGGCATATTATGATATATTTTGGTGTACTTCGTCTGTCATGTAGTTGCTAGACAGACAGCAATATATATTTTGGTATTGTTGTTGTGTGTGGTGCTTAGCTATACTATAAGATATATTTCGGTATTTTATGGTATATTAATATATATTATCGCTCTGTCTGTGACGGGCTTTAGGTTTTTGACGTTAGGTAAGTCAGTCAGTCAATAAGTCAGTCATGTTTGTATCTTAATAACCGGCTGAGCTATATTCATGAAATTTGCAGTACTATTATAGTTAGCTTTAAGGGTATATGAACCAAATTTCATGTTAATGTTTAATATATTGTGAGTTACGCAGGGGCTAAAAGTGTCTCCAAATGGTTCGCGTAATATAACACACAACCTCTGCGTCGCCTGTTTTCTTCTTTTGAACTTGGCTTGAGATCAACATACTGCACACCACGAGGCCCACGTTGGGGCGGCGCGGGCCAACGACGACGTACACCGAGCACGAGGTCAAGGACGAGCTCGTGCTGAGGTTGGCAGTACGAGCTCGTCCTTGACCTCATGCTCCATGTACAGGCTGCCCAGCATGGCTGCCTCCATCCATCTGTGATGTCCTCGCCCCCTCCTTCACACACTCCTCTTCATTCACGAATTCTGCTTCCTCCTTAACAACTACTAAAACATATTGCATTTTATAATTACCAAGACACTATGATGTGGATCTGCAGGAGCACCAAAAACTAGGGAATCACATCTTAACTTAAGAGCCCTTAATCCTTGGAGCGTTCTCCGATTTCACGAAATAACGCTCGATAGATGGCGTTGGCGCTCGGTACGCGAGCGCCGGCAACGCGACGCGCGTTTCAATGCAGACTAGAATAATCTTGATAGTTTTCAATATAATTTCAAGCAACATTAATTTTAGTATCATGATATCATATGGGCACTCTTTATTTTATTTTATATGCACAGTAGTTTTTTT
Organism: Cydia pomonella; assembly: GCF_033807575.1. Classification (NCBI taxonomy): domain Eukaryota; kingdom Metazoa; phylum Arthropoda; class Insecta; order Lepidoptera; family Tortricidae; genus Cydia; species Cydia pomonella. The sequence goes on along the minus strand of NC_084718.1, from coordinate 17,729,020 downwards.
TTTTATGTACAGTCAAGGTATTAAATATCGATACGGACAAAGTGCCAAAAATATGTATTCACTACTTTAATGTATGGACAATAAAGGCGTGTATACATATTTTTGGCAATTTGTCCGTGTCGATATTTAATACCTTGACTGTACACTACTACTAAGTGTACAGACTACAGAGTGTATTATAACCCTTGCTCTTTATTCTGTCTCTTTCACACCAATGGAAAATGAAGAAGTTACTAAATGACTGCAGGTATAAATAAAGTATATTAGTGCGATAGAGAGACAGATAGTGTTTCGTTGTCGTATCGTAAACGATTGGCATGTTGGCCACACACTTGCTTAGTGCCTAGCCAAAATACCAATCGTTTGCGTATATTAGTGCGATAGAGAGAGAGTAGTGTTTCGTTGTCGTATCGTAAACGATTGGCATGTTGGCTACGCACCCATGCTGCCCAGCCAAGATGCCAATCGTTTGTGCATATTAGTACGAGAGAGAGACAGATAGTGTTTCGTTGTCGTATCGATTGGCATGGTGGCTACGCACCCATGCTGCGTAGTCAAGATGCCAATCGTTTGCGCACATTAGTGCTATAGAGTTTCAGTGTTATTTGAAATCACGTTAGGGTTTGTATTATTATTTTTGAGCCGAATGAAGTCCATCCAGGTTCTTATGATGGAGTCAGGAGTTGGTCACCAGAAATCCTAATCTACTCATTATAATTCCATCGTGCTTGGGCTGAAAAGATTTGCCCTGACGAACACCATCGATCTAGATGAGGTCCAGGGTCTCATGACGGAATCAGGAGTTGGTCACCAGAACTCCCTAGAACTCCTAATCCACTCATCATAACTCCATCGAGTTTGGGCTCAATAGATTTACCCTGATGAGCACCATCAATCTAGATGAAGTCCAGGGTCTCATGATGGAGTCAGGAGTAGGTCACTAGAACTCCTAATCTACTCATTATAATTCCATCGTATTCGAGCTCAATAGATTTGCCCTGACGAGTACCATCGATCTAAATGAAGTCCAGGGTCTCATGATGGAGTCAGGAGTTGGTCACCAGAACTCCTAATCTACTCATTATAATTCCATCGTGTTTGGGCTCAAAAGATTTGCCCTGACGAGTACCATCGATCTAGATGAAGTCCAGGGTCTCATGATGGAGTCAGGAGTTGGTCACCATAATTCCTAATCTACTCCTCATAACTCCATCGTGTTTGGGTCAATAGATTTGCCCTCACGAGCACCATCAATTTAGATGATGTTCAGGGTCTCATGATGGAGTCAGGAGTTGGTCACTAGAACTCCTAATCTACTCATTATAATTCCATCGTGTTTGGGCTCAAAAGATTTGCCCTGACGAGTACCATCGATCTAGATGAAGTCCAGGGTCTCATGATGGAGTCAGGAGTTGGTCACCAGAACTCCTAATCTACTCATTATAATTCCATCGTGTTTGGGCTCAAAAGATTTGCCCTGACGAGTACCATCGATCTAGATGAAGTCCAGGGTCTCATGATGGAGTCAGGAGTTGGTCACCATAATTCCTAATCTACTCATCATAACTCCATCGTGTTTGGGCTCAATAGATTTGCCCTCACGAGCACCATCAATCTAGATGATGTTCAGGGTCTCATGATGGAGTCAGGAGTTGGTCACTAGAACTCCTAATCTACTCATTATAATTCCATCGTGTTTGGGCTCAAAAGATTTGCCCTGACGAGTGCCATCGATCTAGATGAAGTCCAGGGTCTCATGATGGAGTCAGGAGTTGGTCACTAGAACTCCTAATCTACTCATTATAATTCCAACGTGTTTGGGCTCAAAAGATTTGCCCTCACGACCCTGGACTTTATTTAGATTGATGATGCTCGTCAGGGCAAATCTATTGAGCCCGAACACGATGAGGTTATGATGAGTAGATTAGGAGTTCTGGTGACCAACTCCTGACTCCATCATGAGACCCTGGGCCTCATCTAGATCGATGGTGTTCATCAGGGCAAATCTATTGAGCCCAAACACGATGGAGTTATGATGAGTAGATTAGGAGTTCTGGTAACCAGCTCCTGACTCCATCATGAGACCCTGGACCTCATCTAGATTGATGGTGCTCTTCAGGGCAACTCTATTGAACCCAAACACGATGGAGTTATGATGAGTAGATTAGGAGTTCTGGTGACCAGCTCCTGACTCCATCATGAGACCCTGGACCTCATCTAGATCGATGGTGCTCATCAGGGCAAATCTTTTGAGCCCAAACACATTGGAATTATAATGAGTAGATTAGGAGTTCTAGTGACCAACTCCTGACTCCATCATGAGACCCTGGACTTTATCTAGATTGATGATGCTCGTCAGGGCAAATCTATTGAGCCCGAACACGATGAGGTTATGATGAGTAGTTTAGGAGTTCTGGTGACCAACTCCTGACTCCATCATGAGACCCTGGGCCTCATCTAGATCGATGGTGTTCATCAGGGCAAATCTATTGAGCCCAAACACGATGGAGTTATGATGAGTAGATTAGGAGTTCTGGTGACCAGCTCCTGACTCCATCATGAGACCCTGTACTTCATCTAGATTGATGGTGCTCGTCAGGGCAACTCTATTGAACCCAAACACGATGGAGTTATGATGAGTAGATTAGGAGTTCTGGTGACCAACTCCTGACTCCATCATGAGACCCTGGACCTCATCTAGATCGATGGTGCTCATCAGGGCAAATCTTTTGAGCCCAAACACATTGGAATTATAATGAGTAGATTAGGAGTTCTAGTGACCAACTCCTGACTCCATCATGAGACCCTGGACTTTATCTAGATTGATGATGCTCGTCAGGGCAAATCTATTGAGCCCGAACACGATGAGGTTATGATGAGTAGTTTAGGAGTTCTGGTGACCAACTCCTGACTCCATCATGAGACCCTGGGCCTCATCTAGATCGATGGTGTTCATCAGGGCAAATCTATTGAGCCCAAACACGATGGAGTTATGATGAGTAGATTAGGAGTTCTGGTGACCAGCTCCTGACTCCATCATGAGACCCTGTACTTCATCTAGATTGATGGTGCTCGTCAGGGCAACTCTATTGAACCCAAACACGATGGAGTTATGATGAGTAGATTAGGAGTTCTGGTGACCAGCTCCTGACTCCATCATGAGACCCTGGACCTCATCTAGATCGATGGTGCTCATCAGGGCAAATCTTTTGAGCCCAAACACGTTGGAATTATAATGAGTAGATTAGGAGTTCTAGTGACCAACTCCTGACTCCATCATGAGACCCTGGACTTTATCTAGATTGATGATGCTCGTCAGGGCAAATCTATTGAGCCCGAACACGATGAGGTTATGATGAGTAGTTTAGGAGTTCTGGTGACCAACTCCTGACTCCATCATGAGACCCTGGGCCTCATCTAGATCGATGGTGTTCATCAGGGCAAATCTATTGAGCCCAAACACGATGGAGTTATGATGAGTAGATTAGGAGTTCTGGTGACCAGCTCCTGACTCCATCATGAGACCCTGTACTTCATCTAGATTGATGGTGCTCGTCAGGGCAACTCTATTGAACCCAAACACGATGGAGTTATGATGAGTAGATTAGGAGTTCTGGTGACCAGCTCCTGACTCCATCATGAGACCCTGGACCTCATCTAGATTGAAGGTGCTCATCAGGGCAACTCTGTTGAGCCCAAACACGATGGAATTATAATGAGTAGATTAGTAGTTCTAGTGACCAACTCCTGACTCCATCATGAGACCCTGGACCTCATCTAGATCGATGGTGTTCGTCAGGGCAAATCTTTTGAGCCCAAACACGATGGGATTATAATTAGTAGATTAGGAGTTCTGGTGACCAACTCCTGACTTCATCATGAGAACTTGGACTTCATCCGGGTCAAAAATAATAATGCAAACCCTAACGTAATTTCAAGTGAAAATGCGTTTTTCAGAAAATCGCAGCCAAATAACACTAGACCTTACTCATAGTGTTGTGTTCCTGCCGGTGAGTAAGGTTGCCAGAGCTCAACGAGGGGCGGGAGAGGGTTAGGGTCGGCAACGCGCATGTAACTCCTCTGGAGTTGCAGGCGTACATATGCGGGCCGTATGCTTGTTTGCCACCGACTTAGTATTTAAAAAAAAGTAACACTGAAAATCCATCAATAAACGAGTCTGTTAGGCATACTGTAAAAAATGAACTTTTATTAAGATTTTCTAATCGCAGTATATAGCACTTCTCGGAACTTCGTAGCTGATTACGATCGCAACGAATGCCTGACAATCGAGCACAGGTCCGTCCTCTAAGCGCGCTCCGCGCGGACTGAGAGCGGGGCGTCGCTGCTGCGTGATTTATACGTGTTTTAAAAAAATATAAATTTACGGCAATGTAGGTCCCATAGTTACGATTTTTTTTTTATAGGTTAACATAAAGTTACAGTTTGCTATAATATTATTTTTAAAGCAAAATATGCGTACAATTTGCGGAAATAAAATATAATAAAACCCTGTTTTCGCCAAAAAAATGAAGAAAACTCGGAAGGTATTTTATCAGTTTTTTCAAATGAATCTTCAATTGTTAATCATTCCAGCCCCTCGTACGAGATATGTTGAATCAAATTGTAGTCATTCATGTACCAAATAATTCTTGTTTATAGCAAAATTGAGAACCGAAACGCCACATCTCACTGCAAAATTTGGAAAAGACTCCCAAAAAACCTCATTAAAAAAGAGGTTTAAAAGAGAAAATGAAAATTTGAACTGTTGGAGCCCCTAGTTTAGGAAACGATTATTTAAGTACGTTATCAGTTTTTGAATAAATACTAATAGTTACGTCGTAATCTTGAATGAAAAAGGAAGCATTTTACAAAATACGCTCGTCTGTAGGAATAAGGACTCTTAAACAGGATTTTTTATTTTAGTACCTACATATTTACTTTGACATAACAATAATATTATTTTGATCTCTCAAACTTGTAAAAAACTCTCCTTATACTTCAAAAACTGAGGAGAAAAATGCATTTTGTCCAAAAGAGTGGGAAAAACTGGATACATATTTTGACTCATATCGGCTGTTAAAACTGACTTTTAAGTGATATTTTGTATTGATTAACTTTCATTTGGATTTGATTTGTTAATGTTTTACAGTTAGTCTTTTCTTCACATTGGCATGGTGAAATTTTTGTGTTTGACTCTTACAAGGAAGGGTACCCAACTGTCCGACTCCGATTTGATTCATTTTGATATATGTTATAGAGTAGTCTAAAATAACGGACACATATTTTTTTTTAGCTGCCCAAACTCAACCTATTGGGAGAAATTGTCCTCCAAAGTACTAAAAAGTTACTAAATCTTCTAACTCCTATAGAAAGTGATGCTCAAGCAACTTGCTAGTTAATGGCTTGTTTGAGTATATGTTTGAGAGCAGGAAAACATAATGTACACGTGTTTATTTTATCTGCTTAAACTCAAGTTTTCCTAAAAACCACCCGTCTTTATGTGTAACTATAGAGATAAGATATTATAAAACTTCGAATGTCGATTTTTTTAGGAAAAGGAATTTTAAGAAAATATTTAAAAATGGACTTATATGTCTAGTAAAGGTTTCGTGGTTTTCGAAAAAATCGAAAATTCTTAGTAGGATACTGGCTATTAAAACAGAAAGAAATTCCATTTTCTGGACCAGTATAAGATGACCTGTTGATAGTTAGGTTGTCCATTAATAACCAGACACTGGCATTTGTTTGTGATATGAAATAGCAGAAGCACATAAATATTTTGTCTGTGTATCTTTAAGTTCACCAGTAACAACAATATTAAATTCTTATATTTGTTCTGTAAATGAAGATGTATCAAAAGGAATGGTTTTCCTGAAGCGGGCTTGACCCTTTAGCAATCATCATTAGTGCCCGGAATTTTACATGCCACTACTAACATATTTAAGGGAGAGAGTGCTGATATTATCAGTCTATTACTTTATAAATGCGGTTAATTTACTGAAATAAAATAAGTAGGCATCAGAGTTTTTATCGCATGGTAAGACATTAGCATGCTATGGAGTCAACATTAACAAGAAAATTCAGCTCATATTCATACTCATACTCAATCATTTATTTAATTAGTGATTTTAATTTTACCATTTTCTTAACTTCGTGAGTTTATAAAATTATAAACGATCCTTTAATTTTGTCTTTGATAACTCTATTTTCATATTCCTATGCTTACTCTGTTTATAATATTAGCAGAAAATCGTTGAGCATTAGACTTTTTGTTTGCCGTGACATCTATAGTCAGGTAGCAGTACTGAGAGTTCCGCTACTTGACACTAGATGTAGACTAGGAAATAATAGTATTTTTGGTAACAAACCCGTTGTATGGAGTGAGCACTCTTGGTCTTCTTAATGCTCATGCTTACCTCATCCATTGAAAATTTCCAAACAATTATGAATTAATTAAATATAAATGATATTGCATGAATAGTGGAGCAGCTCTCCTAAAAGCCTACATCTACAGAACCCAATTTCTTTGTTATAGACAAGGTTATAAAAGTAAATAATTGTGAGCTCACCGCGGTTATTAACCCACGCGGGCCTTAGCCGCACGCGCGTCATTCTGACGCTCGTACTTCCTTGCAAAACGCACAAAGCCCTTGCCCTTATAATTAGTGTTTAAACAAATAGTTAGAACAACACAATTTTAACTGCGATTAATAAAATAACAACCACGCCACCCAACCCACACAATGACACAACCTAGTATCTGACATTGTCATTGCTGAATGCTGTCATCTGTCATACACGTAGATGGCGCTAGTAGCTTCGCTAGTGGATGCGTTCAGTTTTACGAGGCCGTGCCGTACAGTTGCAATCGTGGCCCACAAATGGTCTTGCCGGAAGGCGAGCCCATTTCGTGGTAAACTATTTCAAAATGTTTAAATCTTTTTTTTTTGTAATATATATACTTCTGTATGTAAATTAAGTTTTACCACGAAATAAATGATTTATGATTATGATATGATTAATAGGTAGCCTAATAAAACTTGGTGTTTAAGATAAGTCTACTGACTAGATGGTACCCTAAAAATTTCAGTTCTCTAGCATTATCCAAACCGATACTACGGGGGTTCGAAAATACGACGAAACGTGCCGAGAAAAAATAAGCACTGCCTTTTGGCCTTTGTCTCGTGTTGGCGGAGGCACGGCCGTGCCCCCAGATTTTAAAATACTTATGTATATTTTAATATTTACTTATAATTAGGGGTGAACTAAAACCAGCGCTGTGACAGCCAGTCTGTAACACAGCAAGTGCTGAGTCCATACCTTTTGTCACACTATTGTTTACATAATTTAGATAGACTTAAGAAATTATGTTAATTTAATTGTTGCTGCTCTCCTATTCAACGTGTCTACTTTTTTGTTTTTCTTTTATCGTCTTTGTATTCTTGTATGTGTGTGACAATAAATAATTATTTTAAATTTCTTGTATCTGACAATAGGTAATACGCTACATTAGCTTCTTCCTTACTGTTCCCTGCCACGACCGAAATTGTAACTCAATCCTGCATGGTATTTGTATTCGGACAGTATTTGCCAGACAGCAGGGACTGAAAAGGTACCCTTAAAAACGGTTTTGACCGGTCTTTTTAAAGGGTACCCGACCGTTAAACTAGCACTTCGGTACCGATATCAACGCTTTGGGTATCCATATAAGCTTCCGTCCAAACGGTACCGTTAAATAAAAGTACCTTTAAAACAATTTTGAAACGATACCCGACCGTTGAAATAGCATTACGGAAGCGGTATCAATACTTTAGGTATCCAAACAAGCTTCCGTCCAAACGATACCCTTAGACTTTAAAACAATTTTGAAAGGGTACCCGACCGTTAAAATAGCATTCCGAAAGCGATATCAATACTTTGGGTACCCAAACAAGCTTCCGTCCAAACGGTACCCTTAAGTAAAAGTATCTTGCCACGCGATCGGATACCCCAATACAAACCGGTCACTCAATTTGAATGATCGCCCGCCATCTTGGATTTGGGCATTTAAGCTCAGATTAAGATGAAAATCGATATCTGAGGATCCCAGAGGATCTTTATTATGATTCTGAGGTCAAATTTTTAGAAAACGCACGTCATTTTTTATTTCGGCATTTAAGCTCAGATTGAGATGTAAATCGATATCTGAGGATCCCAGAGGACCTTTATTATGATTCTGAGGTCAAATTTGTAGAAAACGCACGCCATTTTTGATTTTGGCATTTAAGCTCAGATTGAGATGAAAATCGATATCTGAGGATCCCAGAGGACCTTTATTATGATTCCGAGGTCAAATTTTTAGAAAACGCACGCCATTTTTGATTTTGGCATTTAAGCTCAGATTCAGATGTAAATCGATATCTGATGATCCCAGTGGACCTTTATTATGATTCCGAGGTCAATTTTTTAGAAAACGCACGCCATTTTAAATTTCGGCATTTAAGCTCAGATTGAGATGAAAATCGATATCTGAGGATCCCAGAGGACCTTTATTATGATTCCGAGGTCAATTTTTTAGAAAACACGCCATTTTATGATTTCAGCATTTAAGCTCAGATTGAGATGAAAATCGATATCTGAGGATCCCAGAGGACCTTTATTATGATTCTGAGGTCAAATTTGTAGAAAACGCACGCCATTTTGAATTTCGGCATTTAAGCTCAGATTGAGATGAAAATCGATATCTGAGGATCCCAGAGGACCTTTATTATGATTCTGAGGTCAAATTTGTAGAAAACGCACGCCATTTTTGATTTCGGCATTTAAGCTCAGATTGAGATGAAAATCGATATCTGAGGATCCCAGAGGACCTTTATTATGATTCCGAGGTCAATTTTTTTGAAAACGCACGCCATTTTAAATTTCAGCATTTAAGCTCAGATTGAGATGAAAATCGATATCTGAGGATCCCAGAGGACCTTTATTATGATTCTGAGGTCAAATTTGTAGAAAACGCACGCCATTTCTGATTCTGGCATTTAAGCTCAGATCCAGGTGCAAATCGATATCTGAGGATCCCAGAGGACCTTTATTATGATTCTGAGGTCAAATTTTTAGAAAACGCACGCCATTTTTGATTTCAGTATTTAAGCTCAGATTGAGATGAAAATCGATATCTGAGGATCCCAGAGGACCTTTATTATGATTCCGAGGTCATTTTTTTAGAAAACGCACGCCATTTTTAATTTCGGCATTTAAGCTCAGATTGAGATGAAAATCGATATCTGAGGATCCCAGAGGACCTTTATTATGATTCCGAGGTCAATTTTGTAGAAAACGCACGCCATTTTTGATTTCGGCATTTAAGCTCAGATTGAGATGAAAATCGATATCTGAGGATCCCAGAGGACCTTTATTATGATTCCGAGGTCAAATTTTTAGAAAACGCACGCCATTTTTGATTTCGGCATTTAAGCTCAGAATGAGATGAAAATCGATATCTGAGGATCCCAGAGGACCTTTATTATGATTCTGAGGTCAAATTTGTAGAAAACGCACGCCATTTTTGATTTTAGCATTTAAGCTCAGATTGAGATGAAAATCGATATCTGAGGATCCCAGAGGACCTTTATTATGATTCCGAGGTCAAATTTTTAGAAAACGCACGCCATTTTTGATTTCGGCATTTAAGCTCAGATTGAGATGAAAATCGATATCTGAGGATCCCAGAGGACCTTTATTATGATTCCGAGGTCAAATTTTTAGAAAACGCACGCCATTTTAAATTTCGGCATTTAAGCTCAGATTAAGATGAAAATCGATATCTGAGGATCCCAGAGGATCTTTATTATGATTCTGAGGTCAAATTTTTAGAAAACGCACGCAATTTTTGATTTCGGCATTTAAGCTCAGATTCAGATGTAAATCGATATCTGAGGATCCCAGAGGACCTTTATTATGATTCTGAGGTCAAATTCGTAGAAAACGCACGCCATTTTGGATTTCAGCATTTAAGCTCAGAATGAGATGAAAATCGATATCTGAGGATCCCAGAGGACCTTTATTATGATTCCGAGGTCAAATTTTTAGAAAACGCACGCCATTTTTGATTTCGGCATTTAAGCTCAGATTGAGATGAAAATCGATATCTGACGATCCCAGAGGACCTTTATTATGATTCCGAGGTCAAATTTTTAGAAAACGCACGCCATTTCAAATTTCGGCATTTAAGCTCAGATTAAGATGAAAATCGATATCTGAGGATCCCAGAGGATCTTTATTATGATTCTGAGGTCAAATTTTTAGAAAACGCACGCCATTTTTGATTTCGGCATTTAAGCTCAGAATGAGATGAAAATCGATATCTGAGGATCCCAGAGGACCTTTATTATGATTCTGAGGTCAAATTCGTAGAAAACGCACGCCATTTTTGATTTCGGCATTTAAGCTCAGAATGAGATGAAAATCGATATCTGAGGATCCCAGAGGACCTTTATTATGATTCTGAGGTCAAATTTGTAGAAAACGCACGCCATTTTTGATTTCGGCATTTAAGCTCAGATTGAGATGAAAATCGATATCTGAGGATCCCAGAGGACCTTTATTATGATTCCGAGGTCAAATTTTTAGAAAACGCACGCCATTTTTGATTTCGGCATTTAAGCTCAGATTGAGATGAAAATCGATATCTGACGATCCCAGAGGACCTTTATTATGATTCCGATGTCAAATTTTTAGAAAACGCACGCCATTTTAAATTTCGGCATTTAAGCTCAGATTAAGATGAAAATCGATATCTGAGGATCCCAGAGGATCTTTATTATGATTCTGAGGTCAAATTTGTAGAAAACGCACGCCATTTTTGATTTCGGCATTTAAGCTCAGAATGAGATGAAAATCGATATCTGAGGATCCCAGAGGACCTTTATTATGATTCCGAGGTCAATTTTTTAGAAAACACGCCATTTTATGATTTCAGCATTTAAGCTCAGATTGAGATGAAAATCGATATCTGAGGATCCCAGAGGACCTTTATTATGATTCTGAGGTCAAATTTGTAGAAAACGCACGCCATTTTGAATTTCGGCATTTAAGCTCAGATTGAGATGAAAATCGATATCTGAGGATCCCAGAGGACCTTTATTATGATTCTGAGGTCAAATTTGTAGAAAACGCACGCCATTTTTGATTTCGGCATTTAAGCTCAGATTGAGATGAAAATCGATATCTGAGGATCCCAGAGGACCTTTATTATGATTCCGAGGTCAATTTTTTTGAAAACGCACGCCATTTTAAATTTCAGCATTTAAGCTCAGATTGAGATGAAAATCGATATCTGAGGATCCCAGAGGACCTTTATTATGATTCTGAGGTCAAATTTGTAGAAAACGCACGCCATTTCTGATTCTGGCATTTAAGCTCAGATCCAGGTGCAAATCGATATCTGAGGATCCCAGAGGACCTTTATTATGATTCTGAGGTCAAATTTTTAGAAAACGCACGCCATTTTTGATTTCAGTATTTAAGCTCAGATTGAGATGAAAATCGATATCTGAGGATCCCAGAGGACCTTTATTATGATTCCGAGGTCAATTTTTTAGAAAACGCACGCCATTTTTAATTTCGGCATTTAAGCTCAGATTGAGATGAAAATCGATATCTGAGGATCCCAGAGGACCTTTATTATGATTCCGAGGTCAATTTTGTAGAAAACGCACGCCATTTTTGATTTCGGCATTTAAGCTCAGATTGAGATGAAAATCGATATCTGAGGATCCCAGAGGATCTTTATTATGATTCTGAGGTCAAATTTGTAGAAAACGCACGCCATTTTTGATTTCGGCATTTAAGCTCAGAATGAGATGAAAATCGATATCTGAGGATCCCAGAGGACCTTTATTATGATTCTGAGGTCAAATTTGTAGAAAACGCACGCCATTTTTGATTTCGGCATTTAAGCTCGGATTGAGATGAAAATCGATATCTGAGGATCCCAGAGGACCTTTATTATGATTCCGAGGTCAAATTTTTAGAAAACGCACGCTATTTTTGATTTCGGCATTTAAGCTCAGATTGAGATGAAAATCGACATCTGAGGATCCCAGAGGACCTTTATTATGATTCCGAGGTCAAATTTTTAGAAAACGCACGCTATATTGGATTTTGTAATTTGAGCTCACTTTCCAGTAATAAAATATTATCTATAAATGTGTCTATTATTTTTCAGGAGTTACGATTTTAATCTTGGCAAATATATAGCTCTCATTACGTCATCAACCAAATTAAACATGCCGAAATAAAGACATACCTAATTATGTAAACTTATTTTTACAATAAAGTTCTTTTATAGAGCCTGGAATAGTACATTACTATATAGGCCGGGAAACGAAGGGTTGCACGCCAAGTAGATATAGACGGCCGAGCTTAGCGAGGTCGCCTATAGGGATATGCGGCCGGCAACCCCGTTTCTCGCCGAGATTTGTATAGTGCTTTTCTCAAACTTGCAATGAAATAACGCCCAAACGCACGGTTTAGGAGATACAGCACTGTAAAAATTTCTGAATGACTGAAAAAAAACTTTATATAGCTGTATCTCCTAAACCGAACGTCGTAGCGCAAAAATAATCAAATTTGAAATAATGATAAAAAAAGAACCGGCCAAGAGCATGTCGGGCCACGCTCAGTGTAGGGTTCCGTAGTTACTCTTTCGTCACAATAAGCTAAACTGGAGCTTAAAGTATAGTAAATTGTTAACCAAGGGATGAAACGGTACCTTTCACCCGAGTTAAACAAATAGGCAAATTTGCATAATCAGTACCTAATTAAAGTAAGTCTTTTTACTATAAAGGGGAAACTTTTTGCAATAACTCAAAAACAACTAAACTGATCATGTTCGCTATAGTTTTCTTTTATTGTATTTCTTAAGCTCTACTTCCACGATTTTTTCATATTTTTTTGGACCTATGGTTCAAAAGTTAGAGGGGGGGGGGGGGACACATTTTTTTTTCTTTCGGAGCGATTATCTCCGAATATATTCACTTTATCAAAAAATGTTTGAAAGACCCTTCCAACAATACCCCACACTGTAGGGAAGAAACAAAAAATTTTTTTGATTTTATTGTACGACTTTGTCGACTTTATTGATTTATATATCCATGCCAAATTTCAGCTTTCTAGCTCTAACGACCACAGAGCAAAGCCTGGGACAGACAGACAGACAGACAGACAGACAGACAGACAGACGGACATGGCGAAACTATAAGGGTTCCTAGTTGACTACGGAACCCTAAAAAATAACAAACAATAAAAATAAACAAGAAAAGCATAGTGGCAGAATGATGCTTAAGTATAGTTTTTTTTTATAGTTGAATGCTAAGACGTGTTACATTTGACGTTTAAAGGTTGCCTTACAGGCCTAGGTGTGTAAGGCTGCATGAAATTCCATTACATATTTATCATTATGATTTCTATCTTAACTTAAAACATTATGTAACCTATTTAGCTTATTTTATTGTCAAATTAACTTTTAAGTCATTGGCCACCAAAAAATAGCCCGGTGACAATGACAATCGAGTGACAACGTTCACGAATATAATCTAAAAAAAATGGGAAAACGAAGGAGTAAAGTCCACGCCTTTTTTAATTTTTCGAAGGATAGAAACAAATCGACGTGTTCCATCTGTAAATACGAAGTTAAGGTATGTAGATACTTACCTAATGTAATACGCAGCATCCGCGTTGTAAGAGCTCAGTGCCGGACGGCGCGAGCGATGTTTCGCGCACCAACCGTAAGATCAGGCAGTTCGTGCAATTCCTAGGTATATCGTGAAACGTGAAGACTTCCACATGTCTCGTTCCCTGACTTGACGCGGGGCTCCTGCTTTTAGACAATTTGCCCTTCGGGCATCTAAAGCAACCTAACACCCCTATCCTACCTATCTATTGGTTTGTGACAATCGTCAAAACATTACACAGGAACATAAGAATCTGCCTGATCTTATGGTCGGCCGCCAATATATACATATGACAACCAGCGATGCGCAATGTGTAGATACGACTAAAGATTTTTAAAAATGTAAAAAAAATCAATCATGTGAGAGCTGTTTTACTGTTTATACTTTCCTTTTGGCACATGCCTAATATGAAATGTAATCTTCCCAGGGCAATCACGCTACAAACCTTACTCGACATATAGCTACATGTCACCCAAATGAGGCACTTCAACTCGATAATAACGATGCTTCAAGCTCGTCTTCGTCCCGGTCACAAGTGGCCCCGAAAAGAAAAAGAAAAGAGAAACCTACATTTCAAGCTGTGATGGACCGGTGTGTGCGATTGGTGACTGTACATGGGCGACCATTTTCGATGATCGATGACGAGGCCTTCCAGGACATAATCAAAATGTTAGACATCGAAGATGGTTCAGATGAAAGAGTTATTAATTCTCATAATGTTAAAAAACATGTTTTTGATGAGGCTGACCGGGTAAGAAAACGCATATCTGAGGACGCAAAAAATAAAATGGTTTGTCTGAAATTAGATTCTGCAACATGCTGTGACAGATCATTTTTAGGAGTCAATATGCAATATATTGAGGATGGTGAAATTGTGTTACGTACTCTGGCTACACAGGAAATGGTTTCTCGACAAACAGCGGAAAACCTAAAACAGACTCTGTCACAGATTTTAAATTTATATAGCATCGACACAAACCAGATATATGCCATTACCACGGATAATGGATCAAATTTCAAAAAAATGAGTAGGCTAATGCAGGAGTGTTCTCCAGTCGATTCCGACTCAGATTGCGAAGAAGAAATTCCCTGGTACTCTAGTGACTCCTTTGATGGTACTCAACCCGAAATAAACATAGAATTGGATGATTACGAAGACGAATCCCAAGAAAATATCATGACATTGTGTCCAACTCGACCACAAACCGTCAAAAAGATCACCTCTGTGATGTGTGCGGCACACACATTACAACTTGCAGTCCGTGACACCTGCAGGGAAATAGAGACAGCTGATTGCATTGATCAGGCTAGAGAGGTTGTTCGCAAAATGCGGACACCCCTTATAAAACAAACCCTGAAGGCATCAAACCACCGAAAACCTATACTGGATTGTACAACGCGTTGGAATTCTACATTAGAAATGCTCAAACGACTAATTGAGTTAAAAGAATTCTGTAAAGCTATGCCCATGCTCAATGTCTTGTCCGAAGACAAATGGAGTGCTATTCAAGAGATAGTTCAGTCATTAGAACCAGCGAGAAAAGCCACAGTATTGCTCCAAAACGCACAGCTAGCGTTCAGCGATTTTTATATTATATGGACAAACTGCTATTTAGAAAGTGTCGAATTAAGCACTAGGCTATCTCTAAAGTTAGCCGAACATATGAAAACTAGAGAAATAAAACTAATGGACCATGGAGCATTTTGTGCCGCACTATATTTAGATCCTCGTTTAAATATAACCCTGGGTAATGTTCACAAACAGGTAGCCCTGGCTCATTTGTGTTCGACATGGGGTCGTTTGTGTCGTATTTCATCTACAGAAAATAGTTCAGATCTCCCCCATGAATCCGTAAACGACACTTTGACAGCAGTTGGACTACCCAGCAATACCCAGCCTATTGAAAGGATGCTAGCCGAATGTGAACGAACACGTATCCGGAACCGCAGATCCAATCTGGCTTCTGGAGTGATCACATCTCTAATAATTGATTTCTCAGATTATCCTCGACTGCAAAGTAATGAAAACGTTCTGAAGTTTTGGCAAACACAAAAAAATACACTTCCTCAGTTGCAAACTTTAGCTTCTGTCGTTTGGCAGTACCATCAACACAAGTTAGCGTGGAACGCCTTTTTTCTTCGTTGAAATTTATCCTTAATCCCCACAGGTACAATCTGACTGAGGATACTGTCCAAAATATTTTAATAATCAGAAACAACCCAAATATTTTTAAGTAAAGATTCACTTCTGTTTTGTAAGTAATACACATCAATTATTAGGTACATAAGGTACAGTCGCCATTAGATATATCGGAGACGCCAATGGAAGACATAATGCAGCGCAAAATGCTCCATGGTCCATTAGTTTTATTTCTCTAGTTTTCATATTTTCTGCTAACTTTAAAGATAGCCTTTGTGCTTAACTCGACAGTTTCTAACGCTAGTGTAGCTGTGTGTCTTGGAGCAATACTGTAGCTTTTCTCGCAGGTTACAATGGCTAAACTATCTCTTGAATAGCACTCCATTTGTCTTCTGACAAGACATTGAGCATTGGCATATTTA
Organism: Cydia pomonella; assembly: GCF_033807575.1. Lineage (NCBI taxonomy): Eukaryota > Metazoa > Arthropoda > Insecta > Lepidoptera > Tortricidae > Cydia > Cydia pomonella. The sequence goes on along the minus strand of NC_084718.1, from coordinate 17,712,746 downwards.
GCCTTACAGAATCCTTTTAACTCAATCAGTCGTTTGAGCATTTCGAATGTTGAATTTCAACGCGTTGCACAATTGGCCGCTCTCATATAACTGATGGCAACAATAGTATAGTAAGCAATTTTGCAAGCATGGTAACTTTGAAATTTTCGGGGCTTGTGCATTAAGGCTTGGCTTGGCAAGGGTAGCTAGAATATAAATAAGAATTTATTAGTGAAAGTTTGGTGAGAATAAGCGATTTTCAAAGTTACCCCGCCTTCATAACTACCCCAATGCACCTTGAAGGTTTTATTATTTGGGTACTTACAAATAATTCTTGCCTGCGTCGTATGCGAAATGCGGGGTAGACGACGTCGTATGACTCAGTGAGGTACGTGGGCTTTTCTGTCCGTTCTCATCTCACCAGCAGCCGTCTAAAGCTGCGCTCCGCATACCGCATACCACACTGAGTTAGATTGTCAATCTAAGTATAGCATAGGTATAAGTAGGGTATTTGTATTTAACATTTAAATAATATACTAAAAGCATTATTGTTCAATTTATCAGGAAATAACTGAAGGGTGCCCTTATTTAGTTACCTATTAGTACCCCGTTTTTTTTAAAGATTACAACTTTTCTAACCTCAAAAGTAAAGGTAAGTTGGTAATAAATTCATCAAACTTGCTCGAAAAAGATCTTATTTCATGCTCTTATTTCATGCAAATTGTGTCACTAATTCATACGAACCAAGTACCTAGGTATAAATGAGTTTTACATTTTTAAATCGTTTTACGTTTATAATTTATTTTTATTGTTTATGTTAAAAAGTACATAATTTGATTAATTTAATAGCCGTAAAATTTTCAATCGTGGCTAAACCTGTCAAAGAATGACAATATGGCGGCCAAATGTTTGAGATGTCACCGTATTTAAGAAAAATATTTAAAAATCTAGACCGTAGTTATTTTCAGGCACAATTTCTATTTAATAAATCCGGAAGCACTATAAAAAGTAGGTAACTGGACCGTGACGTCCTTGTTCTGTATTTCATAGAGCTTCTATAGTGGCTAATCGTTTTGACAAGGAAAAAAGTTAAGTACCACTACTTTTGAGGTTATGAAATTTCTAATCTGAAAAAAAAAAACGTGATATAGAAACTGCCCAAGCTGTGTTTTTTTTTATTTATTGTTTCTGTTTAATTTAGTTCATATATCTATGTCTTTTAACAGTAAAGCTGTGAAACGAACATTTAGCTAATGTCATGTTTTCAAATTGTTTTATTATTATTATTTGAATTTTCTTTGATTTACAATAACGATGTGAAGCAAAAATTTGGTTAATACGAGGATGTTGTTGGTTGGTCACAAAAATTAATAAATCAACAATAACACAGTGATTTCGTTTATTTTCAAGATCAACTCACTATTTTACACTAAATCAATATTATGTATTCATAGTCTAATCTAAGCATATTCCTGGTGTAGGTAGATTATTTTATAACAATGGTATAAGTTATTTATGATGTTTATGTTTCAAATTGAAAGGTATTGAAACTTTCAATAACAAGTTCTATCTCTTTTAAACAATCTAACAATTTTTCTTCAGGAACTTGCTCCAATTTTTTCCTTATAACTACTGCTACAATATTGCGCTTGCAACTGCAAGGACACCAGTCATCGTCATTTGGATCTGGGTATTGCGTTCCAATTTCAGTGGATGATCGATTCTGAAAAAAAAACGTAGGGAAGGTTAGGTTAGGTTAGGTTAGATCATATAATTTTAAATACCATATCAAACCTTTTTTTAATACCATATCGGTGGCAAACAAGATGATAAGTTAGTTAGGTAAGTTGTTTTACTTACTATTTAATATTATATATTACTAATAAATGAGTAGTAGGTACTTACGGGGTGCGGCACCATTACTTTCTTCATCGTCATCGCTTGGATATGGGGTTGGTTTTTCCATATAATGAATAGTTTTTAAATTAAGTGTTTTCCAATTTCCAAGTTCCAGAATTTTAACTGAAAAAACACATTAAATCAATAAATTCATTAAATTTACCTTCGAGCCAGGAAAATAGAAATACAAGAGCAATAGAATACGACAGGTGCAGTAGTTTTATTTCCCGAACGCGGTTTAGTCATGATTGTACCTATGTATGTAATGTAAACGTATCTACATGTATATAAATACAGGTTGTCAGTGTGTGCATACTATGGGAAGGACTGGGAATATATTACGCCACCGCGGCACTTATACACACTAAACGGTTAATCGCAACCGCCCCGCGTAACCGCTAGTGCGTACGAGGCCGAAGTAGAAACCATTACAGAGTCCCACCTCCTACCTCTATCATCAGGCTCTTGTCAGCTTGTCTTCAAAAATATCGAACTCGTAAAAACAATCCAAATGAGCCCAAAACTTGAAAAGTTAATTAAATTAAGTAGAACATTGCACAAAATGAATATAACATTACTTACTTTTACTGTTCACTTTATCTAAATCCACGAATTCCATGATTAATGTCTTGCACTCGCGTCTCGACTCTTGCCTTGTCAGTGTCAGTCTTACTCATGGGGCGACACTTAGAAATGTAGTTAACATTAGTAAAGATGGGGGCGATTTCTATTAATTGAATCGAGGCATCTATTACTTTTGCTTAAAGTCGACTTCCGATTATGCAAACTACGCCACCTATGCAGATGTCACTATAAAATTGATACAATTTAAATATGGAAGGTGGAGGTAAGGAATACAATCTCCATGGACCTACCAAAAAATGAACGTCTAACACTATTTAGGTGACAAAACGGCGTGGCGCCGTTGAATCGGCTGTTCTTGTGTCGGATTCGGCAGTTTGCCTCGGAACCTCCGAAACACCAACACCCTTCGGCCAGAAGTCGGCGCATTCGATGGTCCCCTGCGGCGGTCGCGGCACGCGCACCACAAAAGAGTTGAAGTGCACGTAGTGGCGCGATCGAAGCTGGAACACCCTCAGCGTGTAGCCGGTCTTCTGGTGTACACACTCCGCCACTTCAGCAGCCGTGGCGGTGTAATGCAAGCGCGATACGTACAGAGCCTTACTCGGTGTAGCAATCCGCAATCCAGAATTAGCCGGTTCAGCGGTACCACACTGAGTCTTACGAGGCGCCGTGCGCGCCTTCTCCTTTGGGAGTCGCTCGCTCTTCAGTACCCTTTACAGGTACACTAACCAGGTTTGATGCGAATTTCGGACCGGCGACGACATCCGCGTAAACACGATGACGTGATTTGGAGGAGGCGGGGGAGAGCGCGCGCGCGGGAGGCTCGCGGGCAGCAACACGGCTAATGCGACACATTTGACAGTGTCCGTAACTCGCAAACTGACCGGCTCGGTGCTCGTGGCTTGCTTTTCGAGGACACTGTTTTGCAAACTGATGACTGCGTTGCGTAACTCGGTCGGTAGTGTCATGATCCGGAATATGGGATGACAGACTGGAGGGCCGTCGTCATAAACTCCGGAATCCGGTCTTCATTCTCCCTTAGAACTTTTATGATGTCCTCAAGGGTCTTCTTCCCGATTTCATCTCCTCTCCAGTGAGGTACAAACGTGCCGGCGATCCCAAAGGACTGGTGCAGCACCTTATTTGCTGCACAAATGTCTTCGACGAACAGATGTGACCAGCAGACACCGTGTCCATCACTCCTTTCAGCAGCAGCTTCTGTTGCAGAAAGGCGAGGAGCTCGTTCACGATAGGTGCACTCTGTCCGAAGGCACTCATCGCGTCATTTCGCTAGCTGCGGCCGAGCCGCGCTAATTTCGCAATTAATTCATTATTTAATCATCAATACGTCTATGTCGCTGCGTGCATTGGACACGACTTCAATAGGTGGTGGTACAATACCTAGAATATTATAATAAAAACAACGGGTTGCACTCCGGGAGTGCCAGCAGAAGTGAAAACTTGAATATTAACGTTGTGCATTTTTGATATTTTGGAATGGTTAGGGACTAATTTTGAACAAATTGCTTTAATTATCAGTATAAAAGTAGTATCATTTATGTGGTAAAATATTATACTTCCTCACCTACGCCGCGCCGGCGGTCTACTGGCTTCAATGACATTGTAACAGTTTTTCGATCAGGTTGTCGATTGATCGATGTTCAATCTGACGAATCTGACGGTCACGTGACCTGTCGCGAGTTTAAAAATTATTCCCCATCACAAAAAGTGCACAGCACCGCTAAAGATGTTTTCACTTCAAAATTCAAATCATAGACAGCGCACTTCACTCCGTCAATAACGCCTAGGTTCTTAGCTACTCTAGCGTTACTCTGAAGAGATTCGGAACAATTAGTTATAGCTGACAGCTGGACACTTTTGCAACAGTTCTGCCTATGGAGATTGTATTCCTTACCTCCACCTTCCATAAATTTAAAGGCATATATATACTACATTAAAAAGGTTGCATATACCTCGAATGTCAAGACTATGGACGGTAGAGTTAAGGAACGCAATCTCCATAGGCAGAACTTATGCAAAAAGTGTCCAGTGGTCAGCTATAAATAATAGTTCCAAATCACTCCAGAATAGCGCTAGAGTAGCTAAGAATATTAATTATAATAATTTTTCTATATCAAGTTGTGAAAGTATTAAGTTTTTGGGATTATATATTGACCAGCATCTTAATTGGAAGGAGTATGTTGATTATGTCTGCAGCAGATTAGATCGATTCGTATTTGCGTTGAGGAATCTGAGACGCACAATTAATGCTGCGGCGTCGATGACAGCCTATCATGGTTATGTGTCCTCGGTGCTTAATTATAGATTGCTACTTTAACTCTGTAGATGCTGAAAGAGCCTTCCTGTTACAAAAGAAGTGCATACGTGCAATAATGGGAGTATGGGTGACAGATAGCTGCCGGCCACTTTTTAAAACATTAAAGATACTGCCATTACCATGCATGTATATTTTAAAAGCGTGTCTATTTGTAAAGGATCGCCCAGATATATTTAAAATGAGATCTGAGTTCTTCTCAGAAACTCAGAGATCTCAATATCAAAATCTAATATATCAGCCAAGATGCTACAAGGCTATATACAAAAATAACGCCTATAATATGTGTATCCTACTATACAACAGTGTGCCTGTTAATTTAAGATGTCTAAAAAAAACTCAGTTTAGGAAGAAAATGACAAGCTTTCTATTAGAACACTGTTTCTATAGTGTCAAGGAGTTTATTGAACACAATCATGCAAATAATTAACAATATTATTAATAATCCAATATAAATCTTATGTAATGTAATGATAATGAACCAGTGTTATAGAATGATAATCAACTTATGTAATGTTATGTTTTGTATTGATATTAGTCCAATTGATGTAATGATATGTGCTATGCAATTTTTATAGTCTAATCTATTTATTGTAATTGTTATTGCATGCAATTTAATTAAATTTAATAGTATAGTTATTTTCAGTCTAACACATTGTGTTGGACTAAAAAATTATTGTACAATAAAATTTGCGCATCGTTTAATTACGATAGAATACTGTACAATATTCTACAAGAATATCCGGTAACTATAATTAAGTATTCTTGCAAATAAATGATATTGATTGATTTGATTGAAGAACTTAGGCGTTATTGACAGAGTGAAGTGCGCTGTCTATGATTTGATCTTTTTCAAGTATTCTTCTAGGTATTGTGGCGCCACCTATTTAAGGTTTTTTGTTGACACTTTTTGGTATATGGAAATTCCATTCCTTATCTCCACCTTCCGTAGTCAAGACGTTTCTTAATTCATAATGTTGTTACATGGTTGTTACGTAGCAACTGTTATTTACTGTCAGAACAAATTAATATCGGAAACAGAGATATTATTGATATATACTTATATTATTTCTCTATTAATTTTAAAGGGCATAGCAGAGCAGAGTAAAATCGGAACAAGCATTAAACATGAGTCAAATTCAAATAAAATTAGAATCTCAAAAAATGATACAAAACCTGGACGTTTAAAAATTTTACACTGTTCAAGCAATGCCGGGAGGAAAATACAATCTGGCGCTCATGCAGCGATGAAAAGGCTAGCTATGATAAAGACCTTTAAAATTATCTTAATTTTGTTTACGACAAACATATCCGATGACACTCTGCAAAGATTTGTGTGTTTTTATTTTTATACCGCTAAGTAAGTCGAGATAGAGTGAATCTATGGACGTAAGCACGTGCGTAGACAAGACATACGTCGCGTCGTATGCCTGAAATTCATAAGTACAAGAAGGACCCGAAGCCCCATCATTACTCATGTGTTTATTTTAAATAATATCTGGAGCGTATTGTTTACTGAGCTACAGAGCGAGACGAAATTACCAAGAATTCTCCTAATGTTCACTTTACCTGTCCTTACTTTACCTCCTGAATATCTTGGATGTTAAGGTCAAAGAAGAAACGCTCAGCTGAGAACTAGGCAAGTCAGTTATGCGCACATGAAAGAGTTCTATAGGTCAGACCGAGTCTCAACTCACAGAAGACGAAGCTAATGCATCTTTGTACACAAAGATGAACAAAGGTAAAAAGAAGAACAGTTCCAAAAAGAATCAGACGCTGCAAGTACTTCCAACCTTTAGTCTTTTACTACTATCTTGTATATCAAATTGAAAGCAATAAACTGGCTATACTATAAAGTATGTCTTTGTGTACTTATTTGGATTTCATTATTTTAAAATCTTTTCTACATAATATTAGGTCTACTTGAGTTCGGCGGTTTAGAAGTCAATATTTTGTTTGATATCTTGTAAACAAAAAGCTATTAAAGTTACAAAAAATTAACTGGTAAACCACCCAAGTAGACCTAATATTATGTACGACGAAAGTATTTACACATACGGATACATATGTAGATGTGCACGCACACAATCATAGTTGGATTCGGATCCAAATAAGAGATAGCGTTTCGAAATTAGTTTTTCTCTCTCTCTCTGGGCTCTCTTTACTTATATACTTACTTTACCCTTTGGTCTTACTTCCAACATTTCACATTTGCCAATTGAAGTTTGTAGTGATGAGGCTGAGACACCCTTTCAAGTCAGTAGGCCGTCGGCTTCCGATCCATAACGTCATTTAAATTCAAATTTTATTAATCGCAATGTAATTGCAACAACTCAAAGATGACTTATGCCATACTTTGATTAGTTCGACGAGTTTAGGGGCCGAGACATGAGACGAGCCGCAAGCCGAACCATGAGGCGAGAGTGTGTACATTGACTCAAGGAGCTCACGAGCTGTGGCCGGGACACGAGACTAGCCGAGCCACGAGCCGCGAATGTAAATTCGCGTTGAGAAGTTTTCACTATGACATTGATGCATTAAGGCGGTTTTTTTAGAGAGGCCTATCGCGAAAATCGAAATTTCGATATTTGCCTCTTTATCGCTCGAATGATAGAGAGGCAAATAACGAAACTTCGATTTTCGTGTTTCGCGGTAGACCCTCAGTACTACTATGATGTCAATTATTCAATTATGAACAACAAAGAAGGAATGTCCAAAGTTCGGATGATAGTAACACAGAAGGTAATATTAATACGGAAGAAAGATATAAATAGAAAATACGTATAAGTGAATTAATATTAGTTAAGCGTAGTGTAAGTATGAGTGTAAATGATAAAGTGGCCCACACACTTTATCAGTGAAACCGAATAATAACTGTAAAATAATTAATATTTTGAAATCCAAGATGGTCATCGTTTTTAGGGTTCCGTAGCCAAATGGCAAAAAACGGAACCCTTATGGATTCGTCATGTCTGTCTGTCTGTCCGTTTATATCACAGCCACATTTTTCCGAAACTATAAGAACTATACTGTTGAACCATGGTAAGTAGATGTATTATATGAACCGCATTAAGTTTAACACAAAAAGAGAAAGAAAAAAATATATTTTGGGGGTTCCCCATACTTACAACTGAAACTCAAATTCTTTTTTTCCACAAACCCATACGTGTGGGATATCTATGGATAGGTCTTCGAAAAATATATTGAGGTTCCCAATATCATTTTTATCTAAAATAAATAGTTTGCGCGAGAGACACTTCCAAAGTGGTAAAATGTGTGTCTCCCCCTTCTGTAAAAATATATCATGTAAATTACCATGCTTGGTTTGAATGAGATCTAGTAAGAAGCTAAAAAAAAATTAGGGGTTAGAACTGAAACTCATTTTTTTTTTCATCAAACCCATAAAATGATATCATGACGACTTTTATGACATAATGCACCGCCGCCATCTTGGATTCCAGAATGGTCTTCAGTTTCGAAATCTGCACTCCCTAAAACCTATAAAACGATATCCATGACGACTTTTATGACAGAGTGCACGGCGGCCATCTTGGATTCCAAAATGGTCATCATTTTCGAAATCTGCACTCCCTAAAACCTATAAAACGATATCCATGACGACTTTTATGACAGAGTGCACGGCCGCCATCTTGGATTCCAAAATGGTCATCATTTTCGAAATCTGCACTCCCTAAAACCTATAAAACGATATCCATGACGACTTTTATGACAGAGTGCACGGCCGCCATCTTGGATTCCAAAATGGTCATCATTTTCGAAATCTGCACTCCCTAAAACCTATAAAACGATATCCATGACGACTTTTATGACAGAGTGCACGGCCGCCATCTTGGATTCCAAAATGATCATCATTTTGAAATCTGCACTCCCTAAAACCTATAAAACGATATCCATGACGACTTTTATGACAGAATGCACGGCCGCCATCTTGGATTCCAAAATGATCATCATTTTCGAAATCTGCACTCCCTAAAACCTATAAAACGATATCCATGACGACTTTTATGACAGAGTGCACGGCCGCCATCTTGGATTCCAAAATGGTCATCATTTTCGAAATCTGCACTCCCTAAAACCTACAAAACGATATCCATGACGACTTTTATGACAGAGTGCCCTGCCGCCATCTTGGATTCCAAAATGGTCATCATTTTCGAAATCTGCACTCCCTAAAACCTATAAAACGATATCCATGACGACTTTTATGACAGAGTGCACGGCCGCCATCTTGGATTCCAAAATGGTCATCATTTTCGAAATCTGCACTCCCTAAAACCTATAAAACGATATCCATGACGACTTTTATGACAGAGTGCACGGCCGCCATCTTGGATTCCAAAATGGTCATCATTTTCGAAATCTGCACTCCCTAAAACCTATAAAACGATATCCATGACGACTTTTATGACAGAGTGCACGGCCGCCATCTTGGATTCCAAAATGGTCATCATTTTCGAAATCTGCACTCCCTAAAACCTATAAACGATATCCATGACGACTTTTATGACATAGTGCACGCCGCCATCTTGGATTCTAGAATGGTCATCATTTTCGAAATCTGCACTCCCTAAAACCTATAAAACGATATCCATGACGACTTTTATGACAGTGCACGGCCGCCATCTTGGATTCCAAAATGGTCATCATTTTCGAAATCTGCACTCCCTAAAACCTATAAAACGATATCCATGACGACTTTTATGACAGAGTGCACGGCCGCCATCTTGGATTCCAAAATGGTCATCATTTTCGAAATCTGCACTCCCTAAAACCTATAAAACGATATCCATGACGACTTTTATGACAGAGTGCACGGCCGCCATCTTGGATTCCAAAATGGTCATCATTTTCGAAATCTGCACTCCCTAAAACCTATAAAACGATATCCATGACGACTTTTATGACAGAGTGCACGGCCGCCATCTTGGATTCCAAAATGGTCATCATTTTCGAAATCTGCACTCCCTAAAACCTATAAAACGATATCCATGACGACTTTTATGACAGAGTGCACGGCCGCCATCTTGGATTCCAAAATGGTCATCATTTTCGAAATCTGCACTCCCTAAAACCTATAAAACGATATCCATGACGACTTTTATGACAGAGTGCCCGGCCGCCATCTTGGATTCCAAAATGGTCATCATTTTCGAAATCTGCACTCCCTAAAACCAAGAAAACGATATCCATGACGACTTTTATGACAGAGTGCACGGCGGCCATCTTGGATTCCAAAATGGTCATCATTTTCGAAATCTGCACTCCCTAAAACCTATAAAACGATATCCATGACGACTTTTATGACAGAGTGCACGGCCGCCATCTTGGATTCCAAAATGGTCATCATTTTCGAAATCTGCACTCCCTAAAACCTATAAAACGATATCCATGACGACTTTTATGACAGAATGCACGGCCGCCATCTTGGATTCCAAAATGGTCATCATTTTCGAAATCTGCACTCCTAAAAACCTATAAAACGATATCCATGACGACTTTTATGACAGAGTGCACGGCCGCCATCTTGGATTCCAAAATGGTCACCATTTTCGAAATCTTCACTCCCTAAAACCTATAAAACGATATCCATGACGACTTTTATGACGAGTGCACGGCCGCCATCTTGGATTCCAAAGTAGAAGTCTACTTGAAACGGTACCGTACGGTACCCTTTCAACTGTAGCGGTACCGTTTGAAAAATGTACCTATTACATTTTATTTATTCGGGTACCCTTATAGTTATATAGTTTTTCAATTGATACCCTTAGTTTAGATATCGGTCTTGTGCGATTTTCTTCGGGTACCGTTAGCTTTGGATACCTATTCAATTGATACCCTTTGTGTAGGTATCGGTCGTTTGCGATTTTATTCGGGTACCGTTACAGTTGTATAGCTTTTCAATTGATACCCTTAGTTTAGGTATCGGTCTTGAGCGATTTTATTCGGGTACCGTTAGCTTTGGATACCTATTCAATTGATACCCTTATCTTAGGTATCGGTCTTTTGCGATTTTATTCGGGTACCCTTAGCTTTGGATACCTATTCAATTGATACCTTTATTTTAGGTTACCGGTCTTTTGCGGTTTTTCAGTCCCTGTAGTAAACTCGTCACTAACAAATTAAACGAATAAAGTTATAGCTTTTAATTATAAAATGTCAACAAAATATATTCTGGGGTGACTTTCTGATATAGAATAGAATAAGAATAAGAATGATTTATTGCAGTACTGTGTACATTTGTAGATGGTAATCCTGATACAATTTATTCGTTCCAACAGTTACCCATTTCGGGTATGCAATACTTAAATAACTTATGAACTAAACTTAAATAGCATGCAAAGATAATTAATAACATACCAATTAATGTTCAAAATATTCTTTTAAACTATAAAATGATTTATTAAGTAACCAGTTTTTCAATTTTACCCGGAATCGGTTACCTTCGAGTGCCTTAATATCAGCTGGAAGGTGATTAAATACCTGAATTGCTGTTACAAAAGTGCTCTTTTTGAATATGGATGTGTTTATTTTTGGTAGCATAATATTATATCTATATTGCGTCCTAGCGTTGCACTTTGTTGAAGAGAGAGCTGTAAAATAATTAGGCTGTTTTTTTACAAATAAACTTACTTCTAGAATATAGATTCCGGTCAGTGTAAGGAAACGTTTCTCTCGGAAAACGTCTCGAAGTGAATCTCTAAAATTCATTCGATAAATTATTTTTAGGCATCTTTTTTGGAGTATGAATGTTTTATTCACATCCACAGAATTACCCCAGAAAATAACTCCGTAGGTTAATAGAGGATACACGTTACCATAGTAGGCACTAATAACTATATTTTCAGAGCAATTCTCTGCTAGTATGGATAAAGCGTAACAGTTTTTGGATAGTTTTTTGTTTATTTGTTCGATGTGAGTCTTCCAATTTAAATGTGAATCTACTTGTACACCTAGAAATTTAATACTGTTTACTTCTTCTATAGTGGTTCCTGATTCCGAAATACTTAAAGAGACAGGAGAGGTCCCATAGTTTCTAAACTGAATAAGCTTGGTTTTATTTAGATTTAATTTGAGATTTAACTGGTTAAGCCAATCTATAATTTTAGTGAGAGCTACATTTATATCCCTTTGAAAAGTAATATTGGAACGATCACAAGAGAAAAAATATGGTGGCGTCGTCGGCAAACAGAACACACAATTGGTTCGCTATAGTGGGAAAGTCATTTAGATATATAAGGAATAAGAGCGGCCCAAGTACGCTTCCTTGAGGTACGCCAACAACTACTTCCTCATAGCCTGACAACAGTGTCTCTATAGTTTTATTTTGCTTATTGTAACTATCCAATTGTAGAGCCTGCTTTCTACCACACAAGTAACTCTGGAACAATTTTAGGGCATTTCCTCTAATGCCAATATGCTCTAACTGTTGTAGCATTATGTCATGTACAACACAATCGAATGCTTTTGACATATCAAGCATTAAAGCAACGCAGGCTTTTCCCGTATTTATTTGGTCCCATATATTTTTAAATATTGAAAAGATGGCTAATGTTGTTGATTTGCCTTTTTGAAAACCGAACTGTGAATGGTTTAGTATATCATTCTTTAATAAAAACCGTGTTAGACGTTCATGTATCACCTTTTCAAATATCTTACTGAACGTTGGCAGTAGAGCTATTGGCCTAAAATTTCCCATTTCAGTTTTTGCGCCCTGCTTATGTAATGGTTTTATAATGGCTTGTTTTAAGTCATCCGGGTAACATCCAGTCTCGAGCGTTAAGTTTATTATGTACACGAGGGGTTCAACTATGTAATGTATACATGCTTTAACAATTTGTGTTGGTATTTCATCGTACCCTGAACTTTTCTTATTTTTTAAGCTGTTTACAATCTTTTCAAGAGAATCAACAGGAGTCAAGAACATACTGTTACAGATCCGTTTGGACACAGATTTGCAGTTATTTAGTTGTAAGGTATCGGTCTTATTTAGATTGATGTAGTATTTATTAAAAACATCTACTATTTCGTTCGAATTTGTATAAGTTATCCCTTTATCAACTATCCTGTCAATTGAATCTGGAATAGAATTATATGAACTTGTCGTCTGTTTAATCAGACCCCAAGTTGCTTTGGGTTTATTTACACTACTTTTTACAAATTTATCATTGGATATTATTTTAGATGTTTTTATTACTTTTTTTAGTAGCTTGCAATAATGTAAATAGTTGTTTAAATGTTTAGTACACATTTTCTTTTTTTGAGTTGCCCAGTGTATTTGACGTTTATGCTTACAGGATTGAAGTATACCTTTAGTTTTCCAATTTGGCCTTTTTTTGTACGTCATTTTAATTCTTTGTCGTGGCACACAAAGTTCGAAAACCATGCTGAAAATGTCAATGAAACTTTGATTTTAAAACTCATACACAGAGAGGAAACTAGTTGGAAGTTAGATTAGTCAGTGTTAAGATTATAAGTTAGATCAGTATTTCGGAAACATAGTGGATACGAAACTCTGGCGCGTATCAATAGGTTTTACAGAAATTAATGTTTAACTTCCGTACTTTAACCACCCGCCTTGTTCTACGCCGTTGATATCGCAAAATGTTCACAAACTTAGCTTTCTGTCACGTCACGAACAAGAACTAACACGTGACGAATTGACCCCTATATTTGAACGCGCTTGTATGTGCCCGCCCTTAGCGCGGCGATTTACAGCATCGGTGGGGCGGGCGGCCACACCGGGGGCCGTCATAACTTTTCATTTTGCACACGTTTTAAATACTTGAAACGTGTTTTGGAGTGCTTTATTTTATTGCAGGTTATTTTTATTAACATTGAACACTTTATGGCAAGGACTTTTTTATCCGATTGTCCCGACCCGAAAGGTGGTAATGTTTTTGTTTGTATGCTAAAATAATGATATTATGACTCAAGATAGGTTATAGGCGTTGCAAAATTGAAGCGCTTATCTTGTGACAAATTGTACAAGTTGCCTTTAGCTGGGCAAGCGGAATGTGCACGTACTGACGAGCTCCCGCTCACCGAAAGAGAAAGACGAGCTTATGTTTCAAAATGAGTATGATAAAGATAAATGGAATGCGAAAATTAACAAAAAATCACAGATTCCTTCGTAGGTTTAGAAATTAATGTGAAAGTATTTTTTGTGCTCCTTATGTATGTATAATCTATCTATTGTTTGATAATATCACTGTTTGTATCTGTGTTTATATGCACTTTTAATGCGCGTTTAAAAAACTTTATGGCACATATTGACATTTCTACATAGGTATATCACGTGACAAGTGAAAGTGAACGCCGTGAGGGTGATATTAACGATAATCGGGCAGGTATAAAAAAGTAAATAAATTAATAAATATTATATACATTCTTACACAAATTGACTATGTCCCACACGGTAAGCCAAGAAGGCTTGTGTTGTGGGTACTCAGAGAACGATATGTGACAGTCCATATCAAAAGGGACCTTAGGGCGCGCCGCTAATAACGGCGTAAGCGCCGACCGCCATAAGGTCACTTTTGATATAGACTGTCACATACATATTTATTATATATAAATACTTAAATACATAGAAAACATACATGACTCAGGAAAAAAATTTGTGCTCAACAGACAAATAGATACCCTTACCGGGATTCGAACCCAGGACCATCGGCATCATAGGCAGGGTTCACTACCCACAAGGCCAGACCGGTTGTCAAACGATACGATATCAGTTTGGCATAGTCATTCATCGCGTCGATAATATAGTAAAATATAATCTATAACTGTATTTTTTTATGGTAAATTTAATGTTATACATTTTTTTCTCATTAAGGCGCAGGGTAGGACAAGGCATTCTCCATACAAACCTTGTGCAAGTTTTATTCGTTAGTTTTGGCACTATAGCATTTAATTTCATTTTTTGCTTGTATATATGGCGGTGGTGGCCGAGTGGATATGACGTCCGACTTTCAATCCGGAGGTCGTGGGTTCAAATCCTGGCTCGTACCAATGAGTTTTTCGGAACTTATGTACGAAATATTATTTGATATTTACCACTAGCTTTTTCGGTGAAGGAAAACATCGTGAGGAACTGCGAAGAAATTCAAAGGTGTATGTTAAGTCCCCAATCCGCATTGGGCTAGCGTGGGGCTATAGCCCGAGCTCTCTCACGCATGAGAGGACGCCTGTGCCCAGCAGTGGGACGTATATAGGCTGAATTTTTATTATTATTTTATATATTGGATATACGCAGAACTTGATGTAGAAATTTTTCTTTATTTAAAAAAAAATACAAAAAAAAAATACTACATCCAGCCCTAGCTAACAGAAAAATAAGCATATTTACCAAAAATAATAACTGTAACGCAAACACAAATGAAGAAAAACGCGCACAAAGTTTGTATGGAAAGATCTTGCCCTACCCTTTGCCTTAACCTATCACGTTACTAAACACCACCATGGACAGATCGTGTGTGGCGGTTCTAAATATTTACTTCATAATCATAAGGTTGCAACATGTGCCGCCCTAAAGTAGGTACTTGACATCAGTGCCATCAGTGGTCCTCAGGAGCAGAGAATGTGCATTGCAGTCTCCTTTGATTCCTGATATTCCTTGCATGTTATGAAATATGTGTTTGTTCAACTTGCCGTGTCCCGTCAGTATTCTTGTCATTGCGCATGTTTTGTGTCTTTTGAGCCCTAGAAGTTCAGTTAAGTATACTCATGAGCATATTCATGATAGCTGCATGTCGTGTGGATTTACACATATGTATATTATTAGAATCGATGCCGAAGCCGGTCTGATTTAATTTGCAAATTCCCAGACAGACATCTCATCTAATATAGAATCGCCAAAATACCATCAAAGTATTCGTTTGTCTAACAATTTAAGTATAAATTATCGTAGGTAGGTACTTGATATTAAGTTTAGTTACTTTCAATATTTATGGAACTTTCCGAATACTACTGACAGACAACGTTATCCGAAAATGATACGAATAGTTTAGCTGTAGAATTCGGAGCTCCATGTTGAAAAATCTATCTAATATTACCGTGTTCAACGTAGAAGTTTGTGCAAAAATGAGTTTTAGCGCGCTTACGACGTATAAGTTGTGACGTGTCAACGTGTTGAATGTATAATATAAGTCCTTCAAGAATAGGAAAATGATAATCTTTCCAATCCCAGTAATTAAAAAATTACTGGATAAATTTATTGAAACGGTAATTTTCAACGGCACATCAATAATCGTAATATAAATTGTATTACACTTGGTCCCCTCCCACCGCTAGCGTAGGCATTGCTATTTAAAGTTGTCCTACGTTTAAATCTGTCTCAAAGTCTATAAAATATCAATACCGTACGAGACGCCCTTGAGGCTTTGACCTATGGGTCGCACCGCTAGTTCTTCTCTAGAATAAGACAAAACGCGGAATTCAAGAAGCCTCAGTATTCAATATAACAGTTAATGCGCTTGGAGTAATTCTTATTCATATTTTCATTATTTAGCATATCCGATAGGCGTGTCTTAAATGATAAGCTAAAATAACAAAACGTTACACGTTAAAGTGGATATTTTAAGGAAGCGAATTTGAGCAACGGGATCACACTGCTCGCATTTTTTTTTATATTCCAGTTTCTTCGGCTTTATCTGAAAAAAAAAGCTGATCCAAGTAGTTCAACAGAAAATAGGTCGATTGCAAGCACAGATGATATAACTTAAGAAAAGATACGCTGTTAATATTAAGTATTAATTTTGGTGATTCTTTTTCATCAACAAAAATAATCGTTGGTAAAAAAAAGTTCTTTGTTTATAAAATTCTACATTGTCTAAATGATCACTTTGCTACAAGTCACAAACATTATTGTAAAGACTATGGTTTCATCAGTCAGTAAAGAGTGAGTGTTACTATTGGTGCATTATTCGGGGAATAGTTCAAATAGTAAGTTCAAAGTAGGTACAGTTTCAATTTGAGGCATGTAATGTGCTGACAAGGTCTTTTCCTAGGAAGGGGGGATGCATTCGGGAGAGAGGTTTGGATCCTTGCTGCCTCATCCGCGCTGCTGCTCGCCTCATGGATCCTTCCTGATGAAAAGGTTATTCATTGCGGTTCAACGTAGCAACGCGGTGACCACCACGTTGTGACGTTGCCACGTTTGTACGTTTGCATGATTTAAGTTTTAATTGTCTCATGAATTTCATTTTATTTTTATTTTTGATTTCTTTTTTTACATTTTGACAGATCGAAATATTGTATTAAAATTTTATAATTATGGAGTGTACTCGAGAACAATATATGTGTATGAAAAGTGTCCTTCAAAAAACCTTAAATAAGTGGCGCCACAATACAATGCGAGAATTTTTTTTACTGATAAAATAAATCACATCACTGACAGCGCACTTCACTCTGTTAAACGTCTAAGTTCATGTCATGTCCTTGTGCTACCCTAGCGCCACCGGAAAGATTTCTAACTATTATTTACAGCTGTCAGCTGGAAACTTTAGCAACAGTTCTCCATAAGAGATTGTTCTCCTTACCTGTACCCTCCATGTTTATTTTGTTCCTTGATAAATTTCCCATTGTTTAGAAGTTTTTAATATGGTTTAGTGTCTGTATTTTTTAGGGTTCCGTAGCCAAATGGCATAAAACGGAACCCTTATAGTTTCGCCATGTCCGTCTGTCTGTCTGTCTGTCCGAGGCTTTGCTCCGTGGTCGTTAGTGCTAGAAAGCTGAAATTTGGCATGGATATATAAATCAATAAAGCCGACAAAGTCCTACAATAAAATCTAAAATTTATTTTTTTTAGGGTACCTCCCCTACACGTAAAGTGGGGGTGTTTTTTTTTTTTCGCTTCAACTCTAGAGTGTAGGGTATCGTTGGAAAGGTCTTTCAAAACTAATAAGGGTTTTCAAGAAACATTTTTTGATAAAGTGAATATATTCGGAGATAATCGCTCCGAAAAAAAAAATGTGTCCCCCCCCTCTAAGTTTTGAACCATAGGTCCAAAAAATATGAAAAATATCGTGGAAGTAGAGCTTAAGAAAGACATTAAATGAAAACTATAGCGGACATGATCAGTTTAGCTGTTTTTGAGTTATCGCAAAAAGTTTTCCCTTCATAGTAAAAAGACTTACTTTAATTAGGTACTGATTATGCAAATTTGCCTATTTGTTTAACTCGGGTGAAAGGTACCGTTTCATCCCTTGGTTAACAATTTACTATACTTTAAGCTCCAGTTTAGCTTATTGTGACGGAAGAGTAACTACGGAACCCTACACTGAGCGTGGCCCGACATGCTCTTGGCCGGTTTTTGTTTTTAGTTTTAACATATTCCTGCTTAAATATAAAATAAATAAATCTTTATTGATTAAAACGAAACTATGACTACCTATAAAATAATAAAATAAAACGACTGAAACTAAACCAACCTAGAAAAAAAAAATACCTAAAACAAACTCGGCCTCTTGGCAGAGCGCCCATCACGCAGACAGCATTCCCGCGCTGTATCGCGATGGCAAGTCTTTGCGCGAGAAAGCAGCCCGCGCTAGTTTGCCTCCCTCAATCGCTTTCCAAGCTCCATGTGGCGCCCACGGACCAAGTGTCTCGACACCAAAAGCTACGAATTCGTAGATGGTGCCGAGACAGCTATATTTATTAGTTTTAAAGCTTTAATCTTGTACGATTTAACAGAAAGACGGCAGGGCCAACCTGGCTTACCGCCGCATACAGAGCAACATAGAAATCCATGAAAGAGGCATATGTTCAGCAGTGGACGCAAATATGCTGAGAAAAAGATGATTTAACAATAAACTCATTAAAGATTAAAAAAATAAAAATAAAGAAATCATACTTCTTTGCTTAAACTAAAAACTTGTGTAGGTAACTAAAGCCAGTAGGTAATATATGATCACGCGCCATATTGCGGAATTTTATTGGAACAAAATTTTTCATACTAAACTCAATTGTCACCCATGAGAATAACAGCGCCCTCTTGACAATGATCATGTATTTCTGGCTTTAATATAATAGAAGAAGAAACAACTTGTCAAGAGGGTGTTTTCCACTCTTTTTCCCACTCTTGAGTCCCATTTTGCAGTTGTTCATGCATTCTTCCGGGTGGGACTATACTTTTAGAGTTTGTTAAGAAAAGTTTATCAAATGCCAGTGTCTAGTAGTGAGTTAAGATGAGATAACCTTTATGTGCATTAGCCGGACTTAGCAATAATATCAAGTCTGATGATGATGATGTCCTCCCAGACATATCCGTCGACGGCGACATCCTGAGAAGTTATTTTTATTAATATTGTTTTTAAATATTATTTATTTACGCGCATGGGCGCGAGCGTGACTTGCAAATCCAAATTTAGTTTTGAAAGTTCGGCTGCACGGAGCACAGTAGAGCTGTCCAGATGAGTTGTATGTATAGTTGTAGGAGGGCTTGGGCCGAGTTTTTCGGAGCTGACGTTTGGCGTCAAGATCTTCAAGCCGGGTGCGTTCAAAGTTGTCAAGACCCGTACTGACAGCAGCTCGCCAGTCCGATCTCCGAGTCGCAAGCTCCTCCCACGACTCGCAAGATATGCCGGTGGCCAGCAGATGGCGTTTTACGACATCCTTGTAGCGTAGGTATTGCCCGCCAGCCTTACGTTTACCTGAGGCTAGCTCAGAGTAAAATACTTTTTTTGGCAGTCTTGATGGCGCCATATCAAGTCTACAGTTATGTCCGATCAATCGACCCAACAGGAAGAAAAAATGACCTCGTGGTTCGATCGAAACTAGACGAACATTTAAAATCCCGTTACTCCGATAGTAGGACTATGAGAATTAGAGAAGTCCTTATATTCCGATCAATCGAGCCAGCGGGGAAAAAAAAATCGTATTCCGATTGATCGGACTAGCCAGTCGGACCATGCGACCTAAGGGTATGGCCATTATTTACGGATTTTGAAGACATCAGAGAGGGTTTATGATAATTATGTGTGTAGATAAAATATATTAACTTGTCTCCGCTCGTGCTAATTCATATCGAGTTATGTATCAATATGCCAAATATATATATATATATATATACACCCTGTTTTTATCGAATTTCGTTAACTTCGAGGTATCGGTAAGTACGTTTAAGGAAACTAAATGGCATAAAGTAGTTAATTTTCAAAAAAAATTTTTTTACTATTATTATTTTTAAGTAACTAAATGTTGCATATATTTGTAACATATAGCGTTGTTGTAACACGGGCATTACATTTAACTCAACCAAACAATTGAAAACTGTGACATATCAATGTCATTTCGAACGTCGATCGTCCGAGATAGTACTTACGTTTAGTAGCAAATGTATGAACTCGCACTAAACACTAATCAATAAGTAAACAGGCCCTAAGGCAAGTGTACACGCTCGTAAGGGTCTTATAAGATAAAAATTAATGATTGATTATCTCCGAAATGGAGTTAGTTAGAATATCGGTATCTTTGAGAAAGTTACTTTATTTAAGCTCAGGAATGCACCCTCGAAATTAACGCAAATCAAAAAAAACACGATGTATAACAATATCAGTCCCCGTCTCTGTTGTTACAAAATATTAAACTACTTAGGCGTGTGTAAGTAATTACATAATTTGTTGGTTAGACCTAAGTAGTGACGTCTAACTTTTGGA